>NC_092760.1:18465995-18818741 GCF_047496795.1 Chiloscyllium punctatum
ATGGGAGGTGGCTCAATGTGTGTCCCAGCTGGTGCCCCATCATGTCATTCGACAACACTTGGGTATTTATGTTCTGAGTCATTGGGAATGCCCATTCAAAGTGGCTGGACGCGCACACACAATAGAATCGAAGAGAATACCCTTTATTGTCACATACACTGAAGTACAGATGTACAGTGAAAGGTTTTACGAGTACCCAGATACAAATCTTAGAGATTAAAAGAGGAATTAAAAAGACAATTGGTTACCTTACTTTACAGAAATAAGACAGAGTTAATAAGGTAGTCACAACAATAGATGACGCAAACTCACCACATTGCAGCAGCTCAGAGCAGGGACTTCCACCTGGACCAGACCCCTGTCTAACAACCCATCCCCACTCCGCTCCCAGCCTCCGGGTCAATCCTCACCGGCTCACAGCTGCTCCAAGGGAAGGGGTTTGTTTTCAGTTCGGCGTATATCACATGTTGTTTGATTGTGTGGTAAGGTAAGATCTCTCCAGCTGTGGGCCAATTTCGAATGTCCAAGATTTGACCACACAATCAAACAACATGTGATATACACCGAACTGAAAAAAAAAACAAAGCCCTGAAGAAATCTCCGTCCCCCCTGCCAACCGGCGACATGAAAAGGTAGAAATTGGGATGTGAAGGATTGTTACTGAGAGAGTGAGGCTGGATAAAAGGCCCCAGTTATATTTAAGGTTTCCTTCAACAGACAAGCCCCTGAGAATTTTCACAACTCCGGAAGATTATTATTACAGACATCACAAGATAGTCAGCGCTGCCCCTAAAGGGAGACAACGCCATTGTAAACCGAAGACAGTGGAGACGTGCTGGTGAGAGCAGCACTCCCTATGGCTGACGTGAAGCTGCTTTAACCCAGCACGACGCCTTCCAGATCCAATCAGGAGCAACAGCTCAACGTGTTCACCAACTCGGCAGAGTCAAACTCCCAGCCAACAAACTACCCGACAAGCTGCTAATCCCCAAGTCACGATGATGGCGAAATCATCTGGGTCCCCTTTGGTGCTGTGAGACCACGTGGACAGAGAGGTGACCGAATCTTTGAGAGAGTGTTGCAATAATTAGGCTGGAATATTGACCAGCAAAACTCTGTTGGGCAAGAAGAGCATCAAATAACGCTGACTTCTTCAGAAACCCGAGCACACTGTGATCTGTGGTGAGCAGCGATACTGGTGGCTGATGCATTACCTCCAGGTTTGGGAGAAGGACTGAGGTAGAAATTCCAGGGGGTTGACAGTGGATCTGGGGCCCTGGCTACAGGAGCACATTTTCAACTCTTTGCAGTTTTACAGTCCACCTGAACACTCCAATATCCATTTTCCATGTCATTCATTTAAGTGAATAAGGTTCAGCGTTCTGACCTTCCCCTGGCCTTGGCATCCTGTGATGTACCTCCACCCACTGAATGAACCTGACCACCAAGTACAGTATCAGTTGCTGTAATAACTGCTCCTTCACATCAATGTTCTGCCTCATTAGAAGTGAAAAGCAATGATGCCCTCAGCGTGGAAGCAGACTTAGACCTGTCCTTTGCTGTCCGCCCTGGAACACTTCTACATCTTGTTTGGCCCTACCTTCCAGGTTTCCCAATTCTGGGGCAGTGCATCCCCACAATTGTTTGGGATATTTCTGGGCTGGGCTAGGCTGGTTTCCAATCTTGTGAGCTCGAGAGCTGTTGCCGTAGCTGCTCGAGAGCTCACACATAGCTCAAGGTTGTTGGTCACCCCTTTCTCCACACGGCTCGCTATTCTCCCTCTCCACAGACCAGCTTGGGTTTTCTCAGCCTTTAGCAAACACTCCCAGTGTCCCAGACTGCCTGGTGAGTTGTCAAAGTGAGAACTGTTTGGTGTTCTTATCACAGTGTCTCCTGTCCCCTGCCCACACTGCCACCATGCCCGATTGTGCATTGTTCTGAAGGTGGCCAAACTGAGAGCTGGAAGAGAATCCCTCCCAGGCCGAACCACCATCACATGGACCTGCTGATCCCTACTGCTCTGAGGGGGAGGCAGCAGTTCAGAGCTTGCCGATCAACAGGTCTTCCAAGTGACAGTGGATCGCGCAACGGAGAGAAAAAGACTGAAATTATCTTCCTCTGTAATCAGTACGTCTTTCTGAACGGCCTCAGGGAGTGTGGAAGCTGTGCCAACGCGAACAGGCCCTGGCTTCGAGCCTATTGACAGCTGACAGCTCAGATCTGACATGAAGCCAGGAGCACAGACATAGTCAGGTCCTGAACACCGCCCAGAGCACATCATCTCGCCCAAGACATCTTCGTACAACCTCAGCCAACTCCCGATAACACAGCCTGGCACTCCCCTCACACATCACGGTTTCTGTCAATGGGTTCGATTCCAGTCTTCAACTCATTCCCAGGGATCTGTTATTCTGTAGATAAACCCCACCCCTCAGTTGGATTCCAGTCTGTAACTCACGCCTGGGTATCTGTGATCTCTATATAAACCACAAAGAATCCCTCAGTTAGATTCCAATGGTATATATTTATTTTTTTGTCCCTCTTCCCTCCCTGGCCCTGTACCAGTTTATTTCAAACTCATGCCAAATTATATTTGCCACCTACACTTTTTTCCATTTTGGCTACTCTCCCATCTGACCCAGTATTTACCGTCAGGGACCATCTCAGAATAGATGAAAGAAAACATCCTGTTGAAACATTGATGTGTCTGACAGGCCATCATATTGGGAAAAACATTCTCATTCATAAAAACACACTTCCTGCATTTAAATTTGTAACCTCAAATATAGCCTGATTTTTTTAAAAAAACCTTCCATTCAAGTGCAACAATAATTAGAATTCAAAGTTCCACATTAAATCGTCTAAAACCACTTTTAGCTGTGAAATGGAAGACACCCCACTGTGATAATGGATCCATCTTCATCGGTCATGCTGCATTCACGTAGTAACGGAAATTCTCAAGTTAATGTCCACAGTTGGATTGAAACAGAAAGCTGTTAAGATTAAAAGGGGTCATCATTTTTGGAACATAGAACAGGACAGGACAGCACAGGCCCTTCGGCCCTCAAAGTTGTGCTGACCTTTTATCCTACTCTGAGATCAAACTAACCTCCATACCCTTCATTTTACTACCATCCACGTGCCTTTCCAAGAGTCACTTAAACGTCCCTACTGTCTCTGACCCTACGACCATCGCTGGCAGTGTATTCCACACACCCACCACTCTCTGGGTAAAGAACCTCCCTCTGACATCGCCCCTAAACCTTCCTCCAATCACCTTAAAATGATATTCCCTTGTGATAAGCCATTTCCACCCTGGGAAAAAGTCTCTGGCTATCCACTCTATCTCTGCCTCTCACCGTCTTGTACACCTCTCTATCAAGTCACCTCTCATCCTTCTTCACTTCAATGAGAAAAGCCCCAGCTCCCTCAACCTTTCTTCATCAGACCTGCCCTCCAGCCCAGACAGCATCCTGGGAAATCTCCTCTGCACCCTCTCTAAAGCTTCCATATCCTTCCCACAATGAGGCGACCAGACCTGAACACAGTATTCCAAGCGTGGTCTAACCAGGGCTCTATCGAGCTGCAACATTATCTTGCAGCTCTTAAAACTCAACTCCTCTGCTAGTCAGAGTCAGACAACAGAACATCTTCTTGGGTGGCAACTTTGTGGGATCTATGAACGTGGACCCCAAGATCCCTCTGTTCCTCCACACTGCCAAGAAGCCCGCCTTTAACCCTGTATTCCGTATTCAAATTCGACCTTCCAAAATGAATCATTCCACAATTTTACACGTTAAACTCCATCTGCCACTTCTCAGCCCAACTCTGCACCTTGTCAATGTCCCGTTGTAATCTACAACAGCCCTCCACACTATCCACGACTCCACCCACCTTAGTGTCATCGGCAAACTTACTAACCCACCCTTCCACTTCCTCATCCAAGTCATTTATAAAAATCACAAAGAACAGAGGTCCCAGAACAGATCCCTGTGAACACCCACGAGTTACCAAGCTCCAGGCTGAATATTTCCCATTTACCACCACCCTCTGTCTTCTATGGGCCAGCCAATTCGATATCCAGACAGGCAGCTTTCCCTGTATCCAATACCTCCTTACTTTCTCAATGAGCCTATCATGGGGAACCTTGCTAAAATCCATGCACACCACATCCACTGCTCTACCCTCATCAATGTGATTTGTCACATCCTCAAAGAATTCAATGAGGTTTGTGAACCATGACCTGCCCCTCACAGAGCCATGCTGACTATCTGTAATCAAACTATGGATTTCCAAGTAATCATAAATCCCGTCTCTCAGAATGCCCTCCAATAATTTGCCCACGACTGACATAAGAGTGACTGATCTATAATTCCCAGGATTATCCCTATTCCCTTTCTTGACCAATGGAGTAACATTTGCCATCCTCCAATTATCTGGTATTACTCCAGTGGACAGTGAGGATGCAAAGATCATCGCCAAAGGTGCAGCAATCTCTTCCCTTGCGTCCTGTAGAAACCTCGGGTACATCCCATCTGGCCCAGGGGACTTATCAGCTTTCTGTTTTTCAAAGTTTTCACCACATCCTCTTTCTTAGCATCAATTTGTTTGAGTGTATCAGGCTGTTTCACACTGTCTTCACAAATGACAAGATCCCTCTCACTAGTGAATACTGAGGCAAAGTCTTCACTAAGGATCTCTCCTACCTCCTCCGACTCCAGGCAGAACTTCCCTCCATTATCTCTGATCGGCCCTACCCTCACTCTGGCCATCCTCTTGTTCCTCATGGAAGTGTAGAACGCCTTGGGGTTTTCCTTAATCCTACCCACCAAGGTTTCTTCAAGTTTTACATGTCTAAAAACTCTTGGTGTGCCCCTTTAACAGCGAAACAGGTCTGAGACTGCTTAAAATCGAGCTCCTCACTAGATTTTAAAATCTGCTCTTTCATTCGGGAATCATTTAATGTCATTGCTCTCGAACTGAGCGCGGCAGCTTCAGAGACAATGATATTGCTTTCAAATGTAGAGAGCACCGTGTAAAGGTGGAAAGCTGCCTTCCTTGAAGGATGTTAGTCCATCAGTTTGTTTTCACCCACAATCCAAGACAGTTTCATCGTCACCTGAATGCAGCTTTCATGTTTACACCTGCTGGATCCATTTACATTGGAGCAGCCTCCAGTTTGAGATGGAAAGCCAGGCTTTAGCCTGGGTCAGGGGATCACGAGCCCACTGACAGAACCATCTACTCCAACAGTTCTTGGACAGCACTGACAGGGCCTTTCGGCAAGCACACAGGACACACACCCCCCCACAGGACACACCCCCCCACAGGACACACCCCCCCTCCCACAGGACACACACCCCCCCACAGGACACTCCCCCCTCCCACAGGACACTCCCCCCTCCACAGGACACACACCCCCCCACAGGACACTCCCCCCTCCCACAGGACACTCCCCCCTCCACAGGGACACACCCCCCTCCACAGGGACACTCCCCCCTCCACAGGGACACACCCCCCTCCACAGGGACACACCCCCCTCCACAGGGACACACCCCCCTCCACAGGGACACACCCCCCCCCAACAGGACACACACCCCCCAACAGGACACACTCCCCTCCACAGGGACACACTCCCCCCAACAGGACACACACCCCCCAACAGGACACACTCCCCTCCACAGGGACACACTCCCCTCCACAGGGACACACCCCCCTCCACAGGGACACACCCCCCTCCACAGGGACACACCCCCCTCCACAGGGACACACCCCCCCCAACAGGACACACACCCCCCAACAGGACACACTCCCCTCCACAGGGACAAACCCCCCCCACAGGACACACTCCCCTCCACAGGGACACACTCCCCTCCACAGGGACACACTCCCCTCCACAGGGACACACTCCCCTCCACAGGGACAAACCCCCCCCACAGGACACACACCCCCCCCGCACAGGACACACACCCCCCCCGCACAGGACACACACCCCCCCCACAGGACACACACCCCCCTCCCACAGGGACACACACCCCCCCCGCACAGGACACACACCCCCCCCCCACAGGGACACACACCCCCCCCCCACAGGACACACACCCCCCCCCCACAGGACACACACCCCCCCCGCACAGGACACACACCCCCCCCGCACAGGGACACACCCCCCTCCCACAGGGACACACCCCCCCCCACAGGGACACACACCCCCCCCCCACAGGGACACACACCCCCCCCCCACAGGGACACACACCCCCCCCCCCACAGGGACACACACCCCCCCCACAGGACACACCCCCCCCCCCACAGGGACACACACACCCCCCACAGGACACACCCCCCCCTCCACAGGGACACACCCCCCCCTCCACGGGGACACACCCCCCCCTCCACGGGGACACACCCCCCCCTCCACGGGGACACACCCCCCTCCACGGGGACACACCCCCCTCCACGGGGACACCCCCCCTCCACAGGGACACACCCCCCCTCCACGGGGACACACCCCCTTCCACAGGGACACACCCCCCCCCACAGGACACACCCCCCCCTCCACAGGACACACCCCCCCCTCCACAGGGACACACACCCCCCCCTCCACAGGGACACACACCCCCCCCTCCACAGGGACACACACCCCCCCCTCCACAGGGACACACACCCCCCCCTCCACAGGGACACACACCCCCCCCTCCACAGGACACACCCCCCCCTCCACAGGGACACACACACCCCCCTCCACAGGGACACACACACCCCCCTCCACAGGGACACACACACCCCCCTCCACAGGGACACACCCCCCCTCCACAGGGACACACCCCCCCTCCACAGGGACACACCCCCCCTCCACAGGGACACACACACCCCCCCTCCACAGGGACACACCCCCCCTCCACAGGGATACACCCCCCTCCACAGGGACACACCCCCCACAGGACACCCCCCCCCACAGGACACACCCCCCCTCCACAGGGACACACCCCCCTCCACAGGGACACACCCCCCTCCACAGGGACACACACCCCCACAGGACACCCCCCCCCCACAGGACACCCCCCCCACAGGACACACCCCCCCACAGGACACACCCCCCCAACAGGACACACCCCCCCCACAGGACACACCACCCCCCCCACAGGACACACCACCCCCCCCACAGGACACACCACCCCCCCCACAGGACACACCCCCCCAACAGTACACCCCCCCCAACAGGCACACCCCCCCCACACAGGACACACTCTCCCCCACAGGACACACCCCCCCCCACAGGACACACACACCCCCACAGGACACACCCCCCCAACAGGACACACACCCCCCAACAGGACACACACCCCCCAACAGGACACACCCCCCCCCAACAGGACACACACCCCCCAACAGGACACACACCCCCACAGGACACACCGCCCCCACAGGGACACCCCCCCAACAGGGACACCCCCCGAACAGGGACACCCCCTCTCCCACAAGGGCACCTCCCCTTTCTCACAGGGGCACCGCCCCTCTCCCAAAGGGAACCCTTCCCTCCCCAAAGAGATACCTGCACTCTCCCACAGGGACCCCACCCCTCTACCACACAGAGTAACGTGAGTGAACACACACCCAGTAACCTGAGCGTACACACACACAGTAACATGACTGAACACGCACACAGTAACCTGAGCGTACACACACACAGTAACCTGAGCGTACACACACACAGTAACCTGAGCGTACACACTCACAGTAACCTGAGCGTACACACACACAGTAACCTGAGTGTACACACACACAGTAACCTGAGCGTACACACACACAGTAACCTGAGCGCACACGCACACAGTAACCTGAGCGTACACACTCACAGTAACCTGAGTGTACACACACACAGTAACCTGAGTGTACACACACACAGTAACCTGAGCGTACACACACACAGTAACCTGAGTGTACACACACACAGTAACCTGAGCGTACACACACACAGTAACCTGAGTGTACACACACAGTAACCTGAGCGTACACACACACAGTAACCTGAGTGTACACACACACAGTAACCTGAGCGTACACACACACAGTAACCTGAGCGTACACACACACAGTAACCTGAGTGTACACACACACAGTAACCTGAGCGTACACACACACAGTAACCTGAGCGCACACGCACACAGTAACCTGAGCGTACACACTCACAGTAACCTGAGTGTACACACACACAGTAACCTGAGTGTACACACACACAGTAACCTGAGCGTACACACACACACAGTAACCTGAGCGTACACACACACTAAAACCTGAGCGTACACACACAGTAACCTGAGCGTACACACACACAGTAACCTGAGCGTACACACACACAGTAACCTGAGCGTACACACACACAGTAACCTGAGCGTACACACACACAGTAACCTGAGCGTACACACACACAGTAACCTGAGCATACACACACACAGTAACCTGAGCGTACACACACAAAAAGTAACCTGAGCGTACACACACACAGTAACCTGAGTGTACACACACACAGTAACCTGAGCGTACACACACAGTTCCCTGAGCATACACACACACAGTAACCTGAGCGTACACACACACAGTAACCTGAGCGTACACACACACAGTAACCTGAGTGTACACACACACAGTAACCTGAGTGTACACACACACAGTAACCTGAGCGTACACACACACAGTAACCTGAGGGTACACATACAGTAACCTGAGCGTACACACACACAGTAACCTGAGCGGACACACACAGTAACCTGAGCGTACACACACACAGTAACCTGAGCGTACACACACACAGTAACCTGAGGGTACACATACAGTAACCTGAGCGTACACACACACAGTAACCTGAGCGTACACACACACAGTAACCTGAGCGTACACACACACAGTAACCTGAGTGTACACACACACAGTAACCTGAGTGTACACACACACAGTAACCTGAGCGTACACACACACAGTAACCTGAGCGTACACACACACAGTAACCTGAGCGTACACACACACAGTAACCTGAGCATACACACACACAGTAACCTGAGCGTACACACACAAAAAGTAACCTGAGCGTACACACACACAGTAACCTGAGTGTACACACACACAGTAACCTGAGCGTACACACACAGTTCCCTGAGCATACACACACACAGTAACCTGAGCGTACACACACACAGTAACCTGAGCGTACACACACACAGTAACCTGAGTGTACACACACACAGTAACCTGAGTGTACACACACACAGTAACCTGAGCGTACACACACACAGTAACCTGAGGGTACACATACAGTAACCTGAGCGTACACACACACAGTAACCTGAGCGGACACACACAGTAACCTGAGCGTACACACACACAGTAACCTGAGCGTACACACACACAGTAACCTGAGGGTACACATACAGTAACCTGAGCGTACACACACACAGTAACCTGAGCGTACACACACACAGTAACCTGAGCGTACACACACACAGTAACCTGAGTGTACACACACACAGTAACCTGAGTGTACACACACACAGTAACCTGAGCGTACACACACACAGTAACCTGAGGGTACACATACAGTAACCTGAGCGTACACACACACAGTAACCTGAGCGGACACACACAGTAACCTGAGCGTACACACACACAGTAACCTGAGCGTACACACACACAGTAACCTGAGGGTACACATACAGTAACCTGAGCGTACACACACACAGTAACCTGAGCGTACACACACACAGTAACCTGAGGGTACACATACAGTAACCTGAGCGTACACACACACAGTAACCTGAGCGTACACACACACAGTAACCTGAGGGTACACACACAGTAACCTGAGCGTACACACACACAGTAACCTGAGCGTACACACACACATTAACCTGAGTGTACACACACACACAGTAACCTGAGCGTACACACACACAGTAACCTGAGCGTACAAACACACAGTAACCTGAGAGTACACACACACAGTAACCTGAGTGTACACACACACAGTAACCTGAGTGTACACACACACAGTAACCTGAGCGTCTACACACACAGTAACCTGAGCGTCTACACACACAGTAACCTGAGTGTACACACACACAGTAACCTGAGTGTATACACACAGTAACCTGAGCGCACACGCACACAGTAACATGAGCGTACACACACACAGTAACCTGAGCGTACACACACAGTAACATGAGAGTACACACACACAGTAACCTGAGTGTACACACACACAGTAACCTGAGTGTACACACACACAGTAACCTGAGCGTCTACACACACAGTAACCTGAGTGTACACACACACAGTAACCTGAGTGTATACACACAGTAACCTGAGCGCACACGCACACAGTAACATGAGCGTACACACACACAGTAACCTGAGCGTACACACACAGTAACATGAGAGTACACACACACAGTAACCTGAGCGCACACGCACACAGTAACATGAGCGTACACACACACAGTAACCTGAGCGTCTACACACACAGTAACCTGAGTGTACACACACACAGTAACCTGAGTGTATACACACAGTAACCTGAGCGCACACGCACACAGTAACATGAGCGTACACACACACAGTAACCTGAGCGTACACACACAGTAACCTGAGCGCACACACACAGTAATCTCAGCGTACACACACAGTAACCTGAGCGTACACACACACAGTAACCTGAGCGTACACACACAGTAACCTGAGCGGACACACACAGTAACCTGAGCGTACACACACACTGTAACCTGAGCGTACACACACACAGTAACCTGAGCGTACACACACACAGTAACCTGAGGGTACACACACAGTAAACTGAGCGTACACACACACAGTAACCTGAGCGTACACACACACATTAACCTGAGTGTACACACACACACAGTAACCTGAGCGTACACACACACAGTAACATGAGAGTACACACACACAGTAACCTGAGCGCACACGCACACAGTAACATGAGCGTACACACACACAGTAACCTGAGCGTCTACACACACAGTAACCTGAGTGTACACACACACAGTAACCTGAGTGTATACACACAGTAACCTGAGCGCACACGCACACAGTAACATGAGCGTACACACACACAGTAACCTGAGCGTACACACACAGTAACCTGAGCGCACACACACAGTAATCTCAGCGTACACACACAGTAACCTGAGCGTACACACACACAGTAACCTGAGCGTACACACACAGTAACCTGAGCGGACACACACAGTAACCTGAGCGTACACACACACTGTAACCTGAGCGTACACACACACAGTAACCTGAGCGTACACACACACAGTAACCTGAGGGTACACACACAGTAAACTGAGCGTACACACACACAGTAACCTGAGCGTACACACACACATTAACCTGAGTGTACACACACACACAGTAACCTGAGCGTACACACACACAGTAACCTGAGCGTACAAACACACAGTAACCTGAGAGTACACACACACAGTAACCTGAGTGTACACACACACAGTAACCTCAGCGTACACACACACAGTAACCTCAGCGTACACACACACAGTAACCTGAGTGTACACACACACAGTAACCTGAGCGCACACACACACAGTAACCTGAGCGTATACACACACAGTAACCTGAGTGTACACACACACAGTAACCTGAGTGTATACACACAGTAACCTGAGCGCACACGCACACAGTAACATGAGCGTACACACACACAGTAACCTGAGCGTACACACACACAGTAACCTGAGCGTACACACACACAGTAACCTGAGCGTACACGCACAGTAACCTGAGTGTACACACACAGTAACCTGAGCGTACACACACACAGTAACCTGAGCGTACACACACACAGTAACCTGAGCGTACACACACAGTAACCTGAGCGTACACACACAGTAACCTGAGCGTACACACACAGTAACCTGAGCGCACACACACAGTAATCTCAGCGTACACACACAGTAACCTGAGCGTACACACACACAGTAACCTGAGCGTACACACACAGTAACCTGAGCGTACACACACACAGTAACCTGAGCGTACACACACACAGTAACCTGAGCATACACACACACAGTAACCTGAGCGTACACACAGACAGTAACCTGAGCGTACACACACACAGTAACCTGAGCGTACACACACACAGTAACCTGAGCATACACACACACAGTAACCTGAGCGTACACACACACAGTAACCTGAGCGTACACACACAAACAGTAACCTGAGCGTACACACACACAGTAACCTGAGCGTACACACACACAGTAACCTGAGCGTACACACACACACAGTAACCTGAGCGTACACACACACAGTAACCTGAGCGTACACACACAGTAACCTGAGCGTACACACACAGTAACCTGAGAGTACACACACACAGTAACCTGAGCGTACACACACACAGTAACCTGAGCGTACACACACACAGTAACCTGAGCATACACACACAGTAACCTGAGCGTACACACACACAGTAACCTGAGCGTACACACACAGTAACCTGAGCGTACACACACAGTAACCTGAGCGTACACACACACAGTAACCTGAGCGTACACACACACAGTAACCTGAGCGTACACACACAGTAACCTGAGCGTACACACACACAGTAACCTGAGCGTACACACACAGTAACCTGAGTGTACACACACACAGTAACCTGAGCGTACACACACAGTAACCTGAGCGTACACACACACAGTAACCTGAGCATACACACACAGTAACCTGAGCGTACACACACACAGTAACCTGAGCGTACACACACACAGTAACCTGAGCGTACACACACAGTAACCTGAGCGTACACACACACAGTAACCTGAGCGTACACACACAGTAACCTGAGTGTACACACACACAGTAACCTGAGCGTACACACACAGTAACCTGAGGGCACACACACAGTAACCTGAGCATACACACACACAGTAACCTGAGAGTACACACACACAGTAACCTGAGAGTACACACACACAGTAACCTGAGTGTACACACACACAGTAACCTGAGCGTACACACACACAGTAACCTGAGCGTACACACACACAGTAACCTGAGCGTACACACACAGTAACCTGAGCGTACACACACAGTAACCTGAGCGTACACACACACACAGTAAACTGAGAGTACACACACACAGTAACCTGAGAGTACACACACACAGTAATCTGAGCGTACACACACACAGTAACCTGAGCGTACACACACACAGTAACCTGAGCGTACACACACAGTAACCTGAGCGTACACACACAGTAACCTGAGTGTACACACACACAGTAACCTGAGTGTATACACACAGTAACCTGAGTGAACACACACACAATAATCTGAGCGTACACACACAGTAACCTGAACGTACACACACACAGTAACCTGAACGTACACACACAGTAACCTGAGCGTACACACACACAGTAATCTGAGCGTACACACACAATAACCTGAGTGAACACACACACAGTAACCTGAGCGCACACACACAGTAACCTGAGCGTACACACACACAGTAACCTGAGCGTACACACACACAGTAACCTGAGCATACACACACACAGTAACCTGAGCGTACACACACACAGTAACCTGAGTGAACACACACACAGTAACCTGAGCGTACACACACACAGTAACCTGAGCGTACACACACACAGTAACCTGAGCATACACACACACAGTAACCTGAGCGTACACACACACAGTAACCTGAGCATACACACACACAGTAACCTGAGCGTACACACACACAGTAACCTGAGCGTACACACACACAGTAACCTGAGTGAACACACACACATTAACCTGAGTGTACACACACACCGTAACCTGAGCGTACACACACAGTAACCAGAGCGTACACACACACAATAACCTGAGCGTACACACACACAGTAACCTGAGCGTACACACACACAGTAACCTGAGCGTACACACACAGTAACCTGAGCGTACACACACACAGTAACCTGAGCGTACACACACAGTAACCTGAGTGTACACACACACAGTAACCTGAGCTTCCACGCACACAGTAACCTGAGCGTACACACACACAGTAACCTGAGCGTACACACACAGTAACCTGAGCGTACACACACACAGTAACCTGAACGTACACACACATATTAACCTGAGCGTACACATACACAGTAACCTGAGCGTACACACACAGTAACCTGAGCGTACACACACACAGTAACCTGAGCGTAAACACACACAGTAACCGGACCGTACACACACAGTAACCTGAGCGTACACACACACAGTAACCTGAGTGAACACACATACATTAACCTGAGTGTACACACACACAATAATCTGAGCGTACACACACAGTAACCAGAGCGTACACACACACAATAACCTGAGCGTACACACACAGTAATCTGAGCGTACACACACACAGTAACCTGAGCGTACACACACAATAACCTGAGTGTACACACAAACAGTAACCTGAGCTTCCAGGCACACAGTAACCTGAGCGTACACACACACAGTAACCTGAGCGTACACACACAGTAACCTGAGCGTACACACACACACAGTAACCTGAGCGTACACACACACAGTAACCTGAGCGTACACACACAGTAACCTGAGTGTACACACACACAGTAACCTGAGCTTCCACGCACACAGTAACCTGAGCGTACACACACACAGTAACCTGAGCGTACACACACAGTAACCTGAGCGTACACACACACAGTAACCTGAGCGTACACACACACAGTAACCTGAGAGTACACACACACAGTAACCTGAGAGTACACACACACAGTAACCTGAGTGTACACACACAGTAACCTGCGCGTACACACACACAGTAACCTGAGCGTACACACACACAGTAACCTGAGAGTACACACACACAGTAACCTGAGCGTACACACACACAGTAACCTGAGTGTACACACACAGTAACCTGAGTGTATACACACAGTAACCTGTGCGCACACGCACACAGTAACCTGAGTGTACACACACACAGTAACCTGAGTGAACACACACACAATAATCTGAGCGTATACACACACAGTAACCTGAGCGTACACACACACAGTAACCTGAACGTACACACACAATAACCTGAGCGTACACACACACAGTAACCTGAGGGTACACACACAGTAACCTGAGCGTACACACACACAGTAACCTGAGCGTACACACACAGTAACCTGAGCGTACACACACACAGTAACCGGACCGTACACACACAGTAACCTGAGCGTACACACACACACAGTAACCTGAGCGTACACACACACAGTAACCTGAGTGAACACACACACAGTAACCTGAGCGTACACACACACAGTAACCTGAGCGTACACACACAGTAACCTGAGCGTACACACACACAGTAACCTGAGCGTACACACACACAGTAACCTGAGCGTACACACACACAGTAACCGGACCGTACACACACAGTAACCTGAGCGTACACACACACACAGTAACCTGAGCGTACACACACACAGTAACCTGAGTGAACACACACACAGTAAACTGAGCGTACACACTCACAGTAACCTGAGTGTACACACACACAGTAACATGAGCGTACACACACACAGTAACCTGAGCGTACACACACAAAAAGTAACCTGAGCGTACACACTCACAGTAACCTGAGTGTACACACACACAGTAACCTGAGCGTACACACACAAAAAGTAACCTGAGCGTACACACACACAATAACCTGAGCGTACACACACAGTAACCAGAGCATACACACACACAATAACCTGAGCGTACACACACAGTAACCAGAGCGTACACACACACAATAACCTGAGCGTACACACACAGTAATCTGAGCGTACACACACAGTAACCTGAGCGTACAGCCACAGTAACCTGAGCGTACACACACACAGTAACCTGAGCGTACACACACAATAACTTGAGCGTACACACACAATAACCTGAGTGTTCACACAAACAGTAACCTGAGCTTCCACGCACACAGTAACCTGAGCGTACACACACACAGTAACCTGAGCGTACACACACAGTAACCTGAGCGTACACACACAGTAACCTGAGTGTACACACACACAGTAACCTGAGCTTCCACGCACACAGTAACCTGAGCGTACACACACACAGTAACCTGAGCGTACACACACAGTAACCTGAGCGTACACACACACAGTAACCTGAACGTACACACACAATTACCTGAGCGTACACACACACAGTAACCTGAGCGTACACACACAGTAACCTGAGCGTACACACACACAGTAACCTGAGCGTACACACACACAGTAACCGGACCGTACACACACAGTAACCTGAGCGTACACACACACAGTAACCTGAGTGTACACACACACAGTAACCTGAGTGTACACACACACAGTAACCTGAGCGTACACACACACAGTAACCTGAGCGTACACACACACAGTAACCTGAGAGTACACACACACAGTAACCTGAGTGTACACACACAGAGTAACCTGAGTGAACACACACACATTAACCTGAGTGTACACACACACAGTAACCAGAGCGTACACACACAGTAACCAGAGCGTACACACACACAACAACCTGAGCGTACACACACAGTAACCTGAGCGTACACACACACAGTAAACTGAGCGTACACACACAGTAACCTGAGCGTACACACTCACAGTAACCTGAGCATACACACACAGTAACCTGAGTGTACACACACACAGTAACCTGAGCTTCGACGCCCACAGTAACCTGAGCGTACACACACACAGTAACCTGAGTGTACACAGACACAGTAACCTGAGCGTACACACACACAGTAACCTGAGCGTACACACACACAGTAACCTGAGAGTACACACACACAGTAACCTGAACGTACACACACAGAGTAACCTGAGTGAACACACACACATTAACCTGAGTGTACACACACACAGTAACCTGAGCGTACACACACAGTAACCAGAGCGTACACACACACAACAACCTGAGCGTACACACACAGTAACCTGAGCGTACACACAGACAGTAACCTGAGCGTACACACACAGTAACCTGAGCGTACGCTCACAGTAACCTGAGCATACACACAAAGTAACCTGAGTGTACACACACACAGTAACCTGAGCGTACACACACACAGTAACCTGAGCGTACACACACACAGTAACCTGAGCATACACACACACAGTAACCTGAGCGTACACACACACAGTAACCTGAGCGTACACACACAGTAACCTGAGCGTACACACACACAGTAACCTGAGCGTACACACACACAGTAACCTGAGCGTACACACACAGTAACCGGAGCGTACACACACACAGTAACCTGAGCGTACACACACACAGTAACCTGAGCGTACACACACAGTAACCTGAGCGTACACACACACAGTAACCTGAGCGTACACACACAGTAACCTGAGCGTACACACACACAGTAACCTGAGCGTACACACACACAGTAACCTGAGCGTACACACACAGTAACCTGAGCGTACACACACACAGTAACCTGAGCGTACACACACAGTAACCTGAGCGTACACACACACAGTAACCTGAGCGTACACTCACAGTAACCTGAGTGTACACACACACAGTAATCTGAGTGTACACACACACAGTAACCTGAGCGTACACACACACAGTAACCTGAGCGTACACACACACAGTAACCTGAGCGTACACACACAGTAACCTGAGCGTACACACACAGTAACCTGAGCGTACACACACACACAGTAACCTGAGAGTTGACACACACACAGTAACCTGAGCGTACACACACACAGTAACCTGAGTGTACACACACACAGTAACCTGAGTGTACACACACACAGTAACCTGAGCGTACACACACACAGTAACCTGAGCGTACACACACACAGTAACCTGAGCATACACACAGTAACCTGAGCGTACACACACAGTCACCTGAGCGTACACACACACACAGTAACCTGAGAGTTGACACACACACAGTAACCTGAGCGTACACACACACAGTAACCTGAGTGTACACACACACACAGTAACCTGAGCGTACACACACACAGAAACCTGAGCGTACACACACACAGTAACCTGAGAGTACACACACACAGTAACCTGAGTGTACACACACACAGTAACCTGAGAGTACGCACACGCAGTAACCTGAGCGTACACACACACAGTAACCTGAGCATACACACACACACAGTAACCTGAGCCTACACACACACAGTAACGTGAGTGTACACACACACAGTAACCGGAGCGCACACACACACAGTAACCTGAGTGTACACACACACAGTAACCTGAGTGTATGCACACAGTAACCTCAGCGCACACGCACACAGTAACATGAGCGTACACACACACAGTAACCTGAGTGAACACACACACAATAACCTGAGCATACACACACACAGTAACCTGAGCGTACACACACACAGTAACCTGAATGTACACACACAATAACCTGAGCGCACACACACACAGTAACCTGAGCGTACACACACACAGTAACCTGAGCGTACACACACACAGTAACCGGACCGTACACACACAGTAACCTGAGTGTACACACACACAAAGTAACCTGAGTGTACACACACACAGTAACCTGAGTGTACACACACACAGTAACCTGAGTGTACACACAGACAGTAACCTGAGCGTACACCCACACAGTAACCTGAGTGTACACACACATAGTAACCTGAGCGTACACACACACAGTAACCTGAGCGTTCACACACACAGTAACCTGAGTGTACACACACAGTAACCTGAGCTTCCACACACACAGTAACCTGAGCGTACACACACACAGTAACCTGAGCGTTCACACACACAGTAACCTGAGTGTACACACACAGTAACCTGAGCGTACACACACACAGTAACCTGAGCGTTCACACAAACAGTAACCTGAGTGTACACACACACAGTAACCTGAGCGTACACACACACAGTAACCTGAGCGTACACACACACAGTAACCTGAGCGTACACACACAGTAACCTGAGCTTCCACACACACAGTAACCTGAGCGTACACACACACAGTAACCTCAGCGTACACACACAGTAACCTGAGAGTACACACACACAGTAACCTGAGTGTACACACACACACAGTAACCTGAGCGTACACACACACAGTAACCTGAGCGTACACACACAGTAACCTGAGCTTCCACACACACAGTAACCTGAGCGTACACACACACAGTAACCTGAGCGTACACACACACAGTAACCTGAGTGTACACACACAGTAACCTGAGCGTACACAAAGAGTAACCTGAGTGTACACACACACAGTAACCTGAGCGTACACACACACAGTAACCTGAGTGTACACACACACATAGTAACCTGAGCGTACACACACACAGTAACCTGAGCGTACACACACAGTAACCTGAGCGTACACACACACACAGTAACCTGAGCGTACAAACACACAGTAACCTGAGAGTACACACACACAGTAACCTGAGTGTACACACACACAGTAACCTGAGAGTACACACACATAGTAACCTGAGCGTACACACACACAGTAACCTGAGCGTACACACACACAGTAACCTGAGCGCACACACACACAGTAACCTGAGTGTACACACACACAGTAACCTCAGCGTACACACACAGTAACCAGAGCGTACACACACACAATAACCTGAGCGTACACACACAGTAATCTGAGCGTACACACACAGTAACCTGAGCGTACACACACAGTAACCTGAGGGTACACACACAGTTCCCTGAGCGTACACACACACAGTAACCTGAGAGTACACACACACTGTAACCTGAGAGTACACACACACAGTAACCTGAGCGTACACACACACAGTAACCTGAGCGTACACACACAAAGTAACCTGAGCGTACACACACACAGTAACCTGAGCGCACACACACACAGTAACCTGAGTGTACACACACACAGTAACCTGAGCGTACACACACAGTAACCAGAGCGTACACACACACAATAACCTGAGCGTACACACACAGTAATCTGAGCGTACACACACAGTAACCTGAGCGTACACACACAGTAACCTGAGGGTACACACACAGTTCCCTGAGAGTACACACACACAATAACCTGAGCGTACACACACACAGTAACCTGAGTGTACACACACAGTAACCTGAGTGTACACACACACAGTAACCTGAGCTTCCACGCACACAGTAACCTGAGCGTACACACACACAGTAACCTGAGCGTACACACACAGTAACCTGAGCGTACACACACACAGTAACCTGAACGTACACACACAATAACCTGAGCGTACACACACACAGTAACCTGAGCGTACACACACAGTAACCTGAGCGTACACACACACAGTAACCTGAGCGTACACACACACAGTAACCGGACCGTACACACACAGTAACCTGAGCGTACACACACACAGTAACCTGAGCGTACACACACACAGTAACCGGACCGTACACACACAGTAACCTGAGCGTACACACACACAGTAACCTGAGCGTACACACACAGTAACCTGAGCGTACACACACACAGTAACCTGAGTGTACACACACACAGTAACCTGAGCGTACACACACACAGTAACCTGAGCGTACACACACACAGTAACCTGAGAGTACACACACACAGTAACCTGAGTGTACACACACAGAGTAACCTGAGTGAACACACACACATTAACCTGAGTGTACACACACACAGTAACCAGAGCGTACACACACAGTAACCAGAGCGTACACACACACAACCTGAGCGTACACACACAGTAACCTGAGCGTACACACACACAGTAACCTGAGCGTACACACACAGTAACCTGAGCGTACACACTCACAGTAACCTGAGCATACACACACAGTAACCTGAGTGTACACACACACAGTAACCTGAGCTTCGACGCACACAGTAACCTGAGCGTACACACACACAGTAACCTGAGTGTACACACACACAGTAACCTGAGCGTACACACACACAGTAACCTGAGCGTACACACACACAGTAACCTGAGAGTACACACACACAGTAACCTGAGCGTACACACACAGAGTAACCTGAGTGAACACACACACATTAACCTGAGTGTACACACACACAGTAACCTGAGCGTACACACACAGTAACCAGAGCGTACACACACACAACAACCTGAGCGTACACACACAGTAACCTGAGCGTACACACACACAGTAACCTGAGCGTACACACACAGTAACCTGAGCGTACACTCACAGTAACCTGAGCATACACACACAGTAACCTGAGTGTACACACACACAGTAACCTGAGCGTACACACACACAGTAACCTGAGCGTACACACACACAGTAACCTGAGCGTACACACACACAGTAACCTGAGCGTACACACACAGTAACCTGAGCGTACACACACACAGTAACCTGAGCGTACACACACACAGTAACCTGAGCGTACACACACAGTAACCTGAGCGTACACACACACAGTAACCTGAGCGTACACACACACAGTAACCTGAGCGTACACACACACAGTAACCTGAGCGTACACACACACAGTAACCTGAGCGTACACACACAGTAACCTGAGCGTACACACACACAGTAACCTGAGCGTACACACACACAGTAACCTGAGCGTACACACACAGTAACCTGAGCGTACACACACACAGTAACCTGAGCGTACACACACAGTAACCTGAGCGTACACACACAGTAACCTGAGCGTACACACACACAGTAACCTGAGCGTACACTCACAGTAACCTGAGTGTACACACACACAGTAACCTGAGCGTACACACACACAGTAACCTGAGCGTACACACACACAGTAACCTGAGCGTACACACACAGTAACCTGAGCGTACACACACAGTAACCTGAGCGTACACACACACACAGTAACCTGAGAGTTGACACACACACAGTAACCTGAGCGTACACACACACAGTATCCTGAGTGTACACACACACAGTAACCTGAGCGTACACACACACAGTAACCTGAGCGTACACACACACAGTAACCTGAGCATACACACACAGTAACCTGAGCGTACACACACAGTAACCTGAGCGTACACACACACACAGTAACCTGAGAGTTGACACACACACAGTAACCTGAGCGTACACACACACAGTAACCTGAGTGTACACACACACACAGTAACCTGAGCGTACACACACACAGTAACCTGAGCGTACACACACACAGTAACCTGAGAGTACACACACACAATAATCTGAGTGTACACACACACAGTAACCTGAGAGTACACACACACAGTAACCAGAGCGTACACACACACAGTAACCTGAGCATACACACACACACAGTAACCTGAGCCTACACACACACAGTAACGTGAGTGTACACACACACAGTAACCTGAGTGTATGCACACAGTAACCTCAGCGCACACGCACACAGTAACGTGAGCGTACACACACACAGTAACCTGAGGGTACACACACACAGTAACCTGAGCGTACACACACACAGTAACATGAGCGTACACACACACAGTAACCTGAGCGTACACACACACAGTAACCTGAGTGAACACACACACAGTAACATGAGCGTACACACACACAGTAACCTGAGCGTACACACACACAGTAACCTGAGTGAACACACACACAGTAACCTGAGCGTACACACACACAGTAACCTGAGTGTACACACACACAGTAACCTGAGTGTACACACACACAGTAACCTGAGCGTACACACACAGTAACCTGAGCGTACACACACACAGTAACCTGAGTGTACACACACACAGTAACCTGAGTGTACACACACACAGTAACCTGAGCGTACACACACACAGTAACCTGAGGGTACACACACACAGTAACCTGAGTGTACACACACACAGTAACCTGAGCGTACACACACACAGTAACCTCAGCGCACACGCACACAGTAACATGAGCGTACACACACACAGTAACCTGAGCCTACACACACACAGTAACGTGAGTGTACACACACACAGTAACCGCAGCGCACACACACACAGTAACCTGAGCATACACACACACAGTAACCTGAGCGTACACACACACAGTAACCTGAATGTACACACACAATAACCTGAGCGCACACACACACAGTAACCTGAGTGTACACACACAAACAGTAACCTGAGTGTACACACACACAAAGTAACCTGAGTGTACACACACACAGTAACCTGAGTGTACACACACACAGTAACCTGAGTGTACACACACACACAGTAACCTGAGCGTTCACACACACAGTAACCTGAGTGTACACACACAGTAACCTGAGTGTACACACACACAGTAACCTGAGCGTACACACACACAGTAACCTGAGCGTTCACACACACAGTAACCTGAGTGTACACACACAGTAACCTGAGCGTACACAAACAGTAACCTGAGTGTACATACACACAGTAACCTGAGCGTACACACACACAGTAACCTGAGCGTACACACACACAGTAACCTGAGCGTACACACACAGTAACCTGAGCTTCCACACACACAGTAACCTGAGCGTACACACACACAGTAACCTCAGCGTACACACACAGTAACCTGAGAGTACACACACACAGTAACCTGAGTGTACACACACACACAGTAACCTGAGCGTACACACACACAGTAACCTGAGCGTACACACACAGTAACCTGAGCTTCCACACACACAGTAACCTGAGCGTACACACACACAGTAACCTGAGCGTACACACACACAGTAACCTGAGTGTACACACACAGTAACCTGAGCGTACACAAAGAGTAACCTGAGTGTACACACACACAGTAACCTGAGCGTACACACACACAGTAACCTCAGCGTACACACACAGTAACCTGAGAGTACACACACACAGTAACCTGAGTGTACACACACACACAGTAACCTGAGCGTACACACACACAGTAACCTGAGCGTACACACACAGTAACCTGAGCGTACACACACACACAGTAACCTGAGCGTACAAACACACAGTAACCTGAGAGTACACACACACAGTAACCTGAGTGTACACACACACAGTAACCTGAGAGTACACACACACAGTAACCTGAGCGTACACACACACAGTAACCTGAGCGTACACACACACAGTAAGCTGAGCGTACACACACACAGTAACCTGAGAGTACACACACACAGTAACCGCAGCGCACACACACACAGTAACCTGAGTGTACACACACACAGTAACCTGAGTGTATGCACACAGTAACCTCAGCGCACACGCACACAGTAACATGAGCGTACACACACACAGTAACCTGAGTGAACACACACACAATAACCTGAGCATACACACACACAGTAACCTGAGCGTACACACACACAGTAACCTGAATGTACACACACAATAACCTGAGCGCACACACACACAGTAACCTGAGCGTATACACACACAGTAACCTGAGTGTACACACACAAACAGTAACCTGAGTGTACACACACACAAAGTAACCTGAGTGTACACACACACAGTAACCTGAGTGTACACACACACAGTAACCTGAGTGTACACACACACACAGTAACCTGAGCTTTCACACACACAGTAACCTGAGTGTACACACACAGTAACCTGAGTGTACACACACACAGTAACCTGAGCGTACACACACACAGTAACCTGAGCGTTCACACACACAGTAACCTGAGTGTACACACACAGTAACCTGAGCGTACACAAACAGTAACCTGAGTGTACATACATACAGTAACCTGAGCGTACACACACACAGTAACCTGAGCGTACACACACACAGTAACCTGAGCGTACACACACAGTAACCTGAGCTTCCACACACACAGTAACCTGAGCGTACACACACACAGTAACCTCAGCGTACACACACAGTAACCTGAGAGTACACACACACAGTAACCTGAGTGTACACACACACACAGTAACCTGAGCGTACACACACACAGTAACCTGAGCGTACACACACAGTAACCTGAGCTTCCACACACACAGTAACCTGAGCGTACACACACACAGTAACCTGAGCGTACACACACACAGTAACCTGAGTGTACACACACAGTAACCTGAGCGTACACAAAGAGTAACCTGAGTGTACACACACACAGTAACCTGAGCGTACACACACACAGTAACCTCAGCGTACACACACAGTAACCTGAGAGTACACACACACAGTAACCTGAGTGTACACACACACACAGTAACCTGAGCGTACACACACACAGTAACCTGAGCGTACACACACAGTAACCTGAGCGTACACACACACACAGTAACCTGAGCGTACAAACACACAGTAACCTGAGAGTACACACACACAGTAACCTGAGTGTACACACACACAGTAACCTGAGAGTACACACACACAGTAACCTGAGCGTACACACACACAGTAACCTGAGCGTACACACACACAGTAAGCTGAGCGTACACACACACAGTAACCTGAGAGTACACACACACAGTAACCTGAGCGTACACACACAAAGTAACCTGAGCGTACACACACACAGTAACCTGAGCGCACACACACACAGTAACCTGAGTGTACACACACACAGTAACCTGAGTGTATACACACAGTAACCTGAGCGCACACGCACACAGTAACATGAGCGTACACACACACAGTAACCTGAGTGAACACACACACAATAACCTGAGCGTACACACACACAGTAACCTGAGCGTGCACACAGAGTAATTTGAGCGTACACACACACAGTAACCTGAGCGTACACACACACACGTAACCTGAGCGTACACACACACAGTAACCTGAGCGTACACACACACAGTAACCTGAGCGTACACACATACAGTAACCTTGGTGTACACACACACAGTAACCTGAGCGTACACACTCACAGTAACCTGAGCGTACACACAGAGTAATTTGAGCGTACATACACACAGTAACCTGAGCGTACGCACACACAGTAACCTGAGCGTACACACACACAGTAACCTGAGCGTACACACACACAATAAACTGAGCGTGCACACACACAGTAACCTGAGAGTACACACACACAGTAACCTGAGCGTACACACTCACAGTAACCTGAGCGTACACACAGAGTAATTTGAGCGTACATACACACAGTAACCTGAGAGTACACACACACAGTAACCTGAGCGTACACACACACAGTAACCTGAGCGTACACACACAGTAACCTGAGCGTACACACACACAGTAACCTGAGTGTACACACACAGTAACCTGAGAGTACACACACAGTAACCTGAGCGTACACACACAGTAACCTGAGAGTACACACACACAGTAACCTGAGAGTACACACACACAGTAACCTGAACGTACACACACACACAGTAACCTGAGCATACACACACACACAGTAACCTGAGCGTACACACACACACAGTAACCTGAGCATATACACACAGTAACCAGAGCGTACACACACAGTAACCCGAGCGGACACACACAGAAACCTGAGCATACACACACACAGTAACCTGTGCGTCTACACACAGTAACCTGAGCGTACACTCACACAGTAACCTGAGCGTACACACACACCGTAACCTGAGCGTACACACACACCGTAACCTGAGGTGTACACACACACATTAACCTGACCATACACACACAGTAATCTGAGCGTACACACACACAGTAACCTGAGCGTACACACACACAGTTCCCTGAGTTTACACACACACAGTAACCTGAGCGTACACGCTCACAGTAACCTGAGCGGACACACACACAGTAACCTCAGCGAACACCCACAGTAATCTGAGCGTACACACACACACAGTAACCTGAGCGTACACACACACAGCAACCTGAGCGTACACACAAACAGTAACCTGAGCGTACACACACACAGTAATCTGAGAGTACACACACACTTCCCAGAGCGCGCACACACAGTAACCTGAGTGTACACACTCACAGTAACCTGAGCGTACACACACACAGTAACCTGAGCGTACACACACACAGTAACCTGAGCGTACACACACACAGTAACCTGAGCGTACACACACACAGTAACCTGAGAGTACACACACACAGTAACCTGAGCGTACACACACAAAGTAACCTGAGCGTACACACACATAGTAACCTGAGCGCACACACACACAGTAACCTGAGAGTACACACACACAGTAACCTGAGTGAACACACTCACAATAACCTGAGCGTACACACACACAGTAATCTGAGCGTACACACACACAGTTCCCAGAGCGCACACACAAGTAACCTGAGTGTACACACTCACAGTAACCTGAGCGTACACACACACAGTAACCTGAGCGTACACACACACAGTAACCTGAGCGTACACACACACAGTAACCTGAGCGTACACACACAGTAACCTGAGCGTACACACACACAGTAACCTGAGCGTACACACACACAGTAACCTGAGGGTACACACACAGTAACCTGAGCGTACACACACAGTAACCTGAGTGTACACACACACAGAAACCTGAGCGTACACAAACAGTAACCTGAGCGTACACACACAGTTACCTGAGTGTACACACACACAGTAACCTGAGCGCACACACACACAGTAACCTGAGAGTACACACACACAGTAACCTGAGTGAACACACACACAATAACCTGAGCGTACACACACACAGTAACCTGAGTGTACACACACACAGTAACCTGAGCGTACACACACACAGTAATCTGAGCGTACACACACACAGTTCCCAGAGCGCACACACACAGTAACCTGAGCGTACACACACACAGTACCCTGAGCGTACACAAACACAGTAACCTGAGCGTACACACACACAGTAATCTGAGCGTACACACACACAGTTCCCAGAGCGCACACACACAGTAACCTGAGCGTACACACTCACAGTAACCTGAGCGTACACACACAGTAATCCGAGCGTATACACACACTGTAACCTGCGTGTACACACACACAGTAACCTGAGCGTACACACTCAGAGTAACCTGAGCGTACACACACACAGTAACCTCAGCGTACACACACACAGTTCCCTGAGCGTACACACACAGTAACCTGAGCGTACACGCTCACAGTAACCTGAGCATACATACACAGTAATCTGAGCGTACACACACATATTAACCTGAGCGTACACACACACACAGTAATCTGAGCGTACACACACATATTAACCTGAGCGTACACACAAACAGTAACCTGAGCGTACACACACACAGTAATCTGAGCGTACACACACACACAGTAACCTGAGCATACACACACACAGTAACCTGAGCGTACACACACAGTAACCTGAGCGTACACGCTCACAGTAACCTTAGCGTACACACACAGTAATCTGAGCGTACACACACATATTAACCTGAGCGTACACACACACACAGTAATCTGAGCGTACACACACATATTAACCTGAGCGTACACACAAACAGTAACCTGAGCGTACACACACACAGTAATCTGAGCGTACACACACAAAGTAACCTGAGTGTACACACACACAGTAACCTGAGTGTATACACACAGTAACCTGAGCGCACACGCACACAGTAACATGAGCGTACACACACACAGTAACCTGAGTGAACACACACACAGTAACCTGAGCGTACACACAGAGTAATTTGAGCGTGTACACACACAGGAACCTGAGCGTACACACACACACAGTAACCTGAGCGTACACACACACAGTAACCTGAGCGTACACACACACAGTAACCTGAGCTTAGACACACACAGTAACCTTGGTGTACACACACACAGTAACCTGAGCTTACACACTCACAGTAACCTGAGCGTACACACAGAGTAATTTGAGCGTACATACACACAGTAACCTGAGCGTACACACACACAGTAACCTGAGCGTACACACACACAGTAACCTGAGCGTACACACACACAATAAACTGAGCGTGCACACACACAGTAACCTGAGAGTACACACACACAGTAACCTGAGCGTACACACTCACAGTAACCTGAGCGTACACACAGAGTAATTTGAGCGCACATACATACAGTAACCTGAGAGTACACACACACAGTAACCTGAGCGTACACACACACAGTAACCGGAGCGTACACACACAGTAACCTGAGCGTACACACACACAGTAACCTGAGTGTACACACACAGTAACCTGAGAGTACACACACAGTAACCTGAGCGTACACACACAGTAACCTGAGAGTACACACACACAGTAACCTGAGAGTACACACACACAGTAACCAGAACGTACACACACACACAGTAACCTGAGCATACACACACACACAGTAACCTGAGCGTACACACACACACAGTAACCTGAGCATATACACACAGTAACCAGAGCGTACACACACAGTAACCCGAGCGGACACACACAGAAACCTGAGCATACACACACACAGTAACCTGTGCGTCTACACACAGTAACCTGAGCGTACACTCACACAGTAACCTGAGCGTACACACACACCGTAACCTGAGCGTACACACACACCGTAACCTGAGGTGTACGCACACACATTAACCTGACCATACACACACAGTAATCTGAGCGTACACACACACAGTAACCTGAGCGTACACACACATAGTTCCCTGAGCGTACACACACACAGTAACCTGAGCGTACACGCTCACAGTAACCTGAGCGGACACACACACAGTAACCTCAGGGAACACCCACAGTAACCTGAGCGTACACACACACACAGTAACCTGAGCGTACACACACACAGCAACCCGAGCGTACACACAAACAGTAACCTGAGCGTACACACACACAGTAATCTGAGCGTACACACACACTTCCCAGAGCGCGCACACACAGTAACCTGAGTGTACACACTCACAGTAACCTGAGCGTACACACACAGTAATCCGAGCGTACACACACACAGTAACCTGAGAGTACACACACACAGTAACCTGAGCGTACACACACAAAGTAACCTGAGCGTACACACACACAGTAACCTGAGCGCACACACACACAGTAACCTGAGAGTACACACACACAGTAACCTGAGTGAACACACACACAATAACCTGACCGTACACACACACAGTAATCTGAGCGTACACACACACAGTTCCCAGAGCGCACACACACAGTAACCTGAGCGTACACACACACAGTAACCTGAGCGTACACACACACAGTAACCTGAGCGTACACACACAGTAACCTGAGCGTACACACACACAGTAACCTGAGCGTACACACACACAGTAACCTGAGCGTACACACACAGTAACCTGAGCGTACACACACAGTAACCTGAGTGTACACACACAGTAACCTGAGCGTACACACACAGTTACCTGAGTGTACACACACACAGGAACCTGAGCGTACACACACAGTAACCTGAGCGTAGACACACAAAGTAACCTGAGCGTACACACACACAGTAACCTGAGCGTACACACACACAGTAACCTGAGCGTACACACACACAGTAACCTAAGCGTCGACACACACAGTAACCTGAGCGTACACACACACAGTAACCTGAGCGTACACACACACAGTAACCTGAGCGTACACACACACAGTAACCTGAGCGTACACACACACAGTAACCAGAGCGTACACACACACAGTAACCTGAGCGTACACACACACAGTAACCTGAGCGTACACACACACAATAACCTGAGCGTACACACACACAGTAACCTGAGCGTACACACACACAGTAACCTGAGCATACACACACAGTAACCTGAGCGTACACACACACAGTAACCTGAGCATACACACACAGTAACCTGAGCGTACACACACACAGTAACCTGAGTGTACACACACAGTAACCTGAGCGTACACACACACAGTAACCTGAGCGTACACACACACAGTAACCTGAGTGTACACACACAGTAACCTGAGCGTACACACACACAGTAACCTGAGCGTACACACACACAGTAACCTGAGCGTACACACACACAGTAACCTGAGCGTACACACACACAGTAACCTGAGCGTACACACACACAGTAACCTGAGCGTACACACACACAGTAACCTGAGTGAACACACACACAGTAACCTGAGCGTACACACACACAGTAACCTGAGCGTACACACACACAGTAACCTGAGCGTACACACGCACAGTAACCTGAGCGTACACACACACAGTAACCTGAGCGTACACACACAGTAACCTGAGTGTACACACACAGTAACCTGAGCGTACACACACACAGTAACCTGAGCGTACACACACACAGTAACCTGAGCGTACACACACACAGTAACCTGAGCGTACACACACAAAATAAACTGAGCGTGCACACACACAGTAACCTGAGAGGACACACACACAGTAACCTGAGCATACACACACAGTAACCTGAGTGTACACACACACAGTAACCAGAGCCTACACACACAGTAACCTGAGCGTACACACACACAGTAACCTGAGCGTACACACACACAGTAACCTGAGCGTACACACACACAGTAACCTGAGCGTATACACACACAGTAACCTGAGAGTACACACACACAGTAACCTGAGCGTACACACACACAGTAACCTGAGCGTACACACACACAGTAACCTGAGCGTATACACACACAGTAACCTGAGCGTACACACACACAGTAACCTGAGCATACACACACACAGTAACCTGAGCGTACACACACACAGTAACCTGAGCATACACACACACAGTAACCTGAGCGTACACACACACAGTAACCTGAGCATACACACACACAGTAACCTGAGCGTACACACACACACAGTAACCTGAGCATACACACACACAGTAACCTGAGCGTACACACACACAGTAACCTGAGCATACACACACACACAGTAACCTGAGCATACACACACACAGTAACCTGAGCGTACACACACACAGTAACCTGAGCATACACACACACAGTAACCTGAGCGTACACACACACAGTAACCTGAGCGTACACACCCACAGTAACCTGAGCGTACACACACACAGTAACCTGAGCGTACACACTCACAGTAACCTGAGCGTACACACACAGTAATCCGAGCGTACACACACACTGCAACCTGAGTGTACACACACACAGTAACCTGAGCGTACACACTCAGAGTAACCTGAGCGTACACACACACAGTAACCTCAGCGTACACACACACAGTAACCTCAGCGTACACACACAGTAACCTGAGCGTACACGCTCACAGTAACCTGAGCACACACACACAGTAATCTGAGCGTACACACACATATTAACCGGAGCGTACACACACACAAAGTAATCTGAGCGTACACACACATATTAACCTGAGCGTACACACAAACAGTAACCTGAGCGTACACACACACAGTAATCTGAGCGTACACACACACAGTAACCTGAGCGTACACACACAGTAACCTGAGCGTACACGCTCACAGTAACCTGAGCGTACACACACAGTAATCTGAGCGTACACACACATATTAACCTGAGCGTACACACACACACAGTAATCTGAGCGTACACACACATATTAACCTGAGCGGACACACAAACAGTAACCTGAGCGTACACACACACACAGTAACCTGAGCGTACACACACACAGTAACCAGAGCGTCAACACAAAGCAACCTGAGCGTACATACACACAGTAACCTGAGCGTACACACACACACAGTAATCTGAGCGTACACACACACAGTAACATGAGCGTACACACACACATTAACCTGACCGTACACACTCACAGTAACCTGAGCGTACACACACACAGTAATCTGAGCGTACACACACACAGTAACCTGAGCGGACACTCACACAGTAACCTGAGCGTACACACACACAGTAACCTGAGCATACACACACAGTAACCTGAGTGTACATACACACAGTAACCTGAGCGTACACACACACAGTAACCTGAGCGTACACACACACAGTAACCTGAGCATACACACACACAGTAATCTGAGCGTACACACACACAGTAACCTGAGCGTACACACACAGTAACCTGAGCGTACACACACACAGTAACCTGAGCGTACACACACACAGTAATCTGAGCGTACACACACACAGTAACCTGAGAGTACACACACACAGTAACCTGAGCGTACACACACACAGTAACCTGAGCGTACACACACACAGTAACCTGAGCGTACACACACAGTAACCTGAGCGTACACACACACAGTAACCTGAGCGGACACTCACACAGTAACCTGAGCGTACACACACACAGTAACCTGAGCGTACATACACACAGTAATCTGAGCGTACACACACACAGTAACCTGAGCGTACACACACACAGTAACCTGAGCGTACACACACACAGTAACCTGAGCGTACACACACACAGTAACCTGAGCATACACACACACAGTAATCTGAGCATACACACACACAGTAACCTGAGCGTACACACACACAGTAACCTGAGCGTACACACACACATTAACCTGACCGTACACACTCACAGTAACCTGAGCATACACACACAGTAACCTGAGCGTACACACACACAGTAACCTGAGCGTACACACACACAGTTCCCTGAGCGTACACACACACAGTAACCTGAGTGTACACACACACAGTAATCTGAGCGTACACACACACAGTAACCTGAGCGTACACACACACAGTTCCCTGAGCGTACACACACACAGTAACCTGAGCGTACACGCTCACAGTAACCTGAGCGTACACACACACATATTAACCTCAGCGGACACACACACAGTAATCTGAGCGTACACACACATATTAACCTGAGCGTACACACACACACAGCAACCTGAGCGTACACACAAACAGTAACCTGAGCGTACACACACACAGTAATCTGAGCGTACACACACACAGTTCCCAGAGCGCACACACACAGTAACCTGAGTGTACACACTCACAGTAACCTGAGCGTACACACACAGTAATCCGAGCGTACACACACACAGTAACCTGAGCGTACACACACACACAGTAACCTGAGCGTACACACTCACAGTAACATGAGCGTGTACACACAAAGTAACCTGAGCATACACACACACAGTAATCTGAGCGTACACACACACAGTAATCTGAGCGTACACACACACAGTAACCTGAGCGTGCACACACACAGTAACCTGAGCGTACACACATACAGTAACCTGAGCGTACACACACACAGTAACCTGAGCATACACACACACACAGTAACCTGAGCGTACACACACAAAGTAACATGAGCATACACACTCACAGTAACATGAGCGTACACACACACAGTAACCTGAGCGTACACACACACAGTAACCTGAGCATAAACACACACACAGTAACCTGAGCGTACACACACACAGTAACCTGAGCATACACACACACACAGTAACCTGAGCGTACACACACACAGTAACCTGAGCATACACACACACACAGTAACCTGAGCGTACACACACACACAGTAACCTGAGCGTACACACTCACAGTAACATGAGCGTGTACACACAAAGTAACCTGAGCGTACACACACACAGTAATCTGAGCGTACACACACACAGTAATCTGAGCGTACACACACACAGTAACCTGAGCGTATACACACACACAGTAATCTGAGCGTACACACACACAGTTCCCAGAGCGCACGCTCACAGTAACCTGATCGTACACACTCACAGTAACCTGATCGTACACACACAGTAATCCGAGCGTACACACACACTGTAACCTGAGCGTACACACACACAGCAACCTGAGCGTACACACAAAGAGTAACCTGAGCGTACACACACACAGTAATCTGAGCGTACACACACACAGTTCCCAGAGCGCACACACACAGTAACCTGAGTGTACACACTCACAGTAACCTGAGCGTACACACACAGTAATCCGAGCGTACACACACACAGTAACCTGAGCGTACACACACACAAAGTAATCTGAGCGTACACACACATATTAACCTGAGCGTACACACAAACAGTAACCTGAGCGTACACACACACAGTAATCTGACCATACACACACACACAGTAACCTGAGCATACACACACACAGTAACCTGAGCGTACACACACACAGTAACCTGAGCGCACACACCCACAGTAACCTGAGCGTACACACACACAGTAACCTGAGCGTACACACTCACAGTAACCTGAGCGTACACACACAGTAATCCGAGCGTACACACACACTGCAACCTGAGTGTACACACACACAGTAACCTGAGCGTACACACTCAGAGTAACCTGAGCGTACACACACACAGTAACCTCAGCGTACACACACACAGTTCCCTGAGCGTACACACACAGTAACCTGAGCGTACACGCTCACAGTAACCTGAGCATACACACACAGTAATCTGAGCGTACACACACATATTAACCTGAGCGTACACACACACAAAGTAATCTGAGCGTACACACACATATTAACCTGAGCGTACACACAAACAGTAACCTGAGCGTACACACACACAGTAATCTGAGCGTACACACACACACAGTAACCTGAGCATACACACACACAGTAACCTGAGCGTACACACACAGTAACCTGAGCGTACACGCTCACAGTAACCTGAGCGTACACACACAGTAATCTGAGCGTACACACACATATTAACCTGAGCGTACACACACACACAGTAATCTGAGCGTACACACACATATTAACCTGAGCGGACACACAAACAGTAACCTGAGCGTACACACACACACAGTAACCTGAGCGTACACACACACAGTAACCAGAGCGTCAACACAAAGCAACCTGAGCGTACATACACACAGTAACCTGAGCGTACACACACACACAGTAATCTGAGCGTACACACACACAGTAACCTGAGCGGACACTCACACAGTAACCTGAGCGTACACACACACAGTAACCTGAGCGTACATACACACAGTAACCTGAGCGTACACACACACAGTAACCTGAGCGTACACACACACAGTAACCTGAGCGTACACACACACAGTAACCTGAGCGTACACACACACAGTAACCTGAGCGTACACACACACAGTAACCTGAGCGTACACACACACAGTAATCTGAGCATACACACACACAGTAATCTGAGCATACACACACACAGTAACCTGAGCATACACACACACAGTAACCTGAGCGTACACACACACAGTACCCTGAGCGTACACACACAGTAACCTGAGCGTACACGCTCACAGTAACCTGAGCGTACACACACAGTAATCTGAGCGTACACACACATATTAACCTGAGCGTACACACACACACAGTAATCTGAGCGTACACACACATATTAACCTGAGCGGACACACAAACAGTAACCTGAGCGTACACACACACACAGTAATCTGAGCGTACACACACACAGTAACATGAGCGTACACACACACATTAACCTGACCGTACACACTCACAGTAACCTGAGCGTACACACACAGTAACCTGAGCGTACATACACACAGTAACCTGAGCGTACACACACACAGTAACCTGAGCGTACACACACACAGTAACCTGAGCGTACACACACACAGTAACCTGAGCGTACATACACACAGTAATCTGAGCGTACACACACACAGTAACCTGAGCGTACACACACACAGTAACCTGAGCGTACACACACACAGTAACCTGAGCGTACACACACACAGTAACCTGAGCATACACACACACAGTAATCTGAGCATACACACACACAGTAACCTGAGCATACACACACACATTAACCTGACCGTACACACTCACAGTAACCTGAGCATACACACACAGTAATCTGAGCGTACACACACACAGTAACCTGAGCGTACACACACACAGTAACCTGAGCGTACACACACACAGTAACCTGAGCGTACACACACACAGTTCCCTGAGCGTACACACACACAGTAACCTGAGCGTACACACACACAGTAATCTGAGCGTACACACACACAGTAACCTGAGCGCACACACACACAATAACCTGAGCGTACACACACACACAGTAACCTGAGCGTACACGCTCACAGTAACCTGAGTGTACACACACACAGTAACCTGAGTGTACACACACACAGTAACCTGAGCGTACACACACACAGTAACCTAAGCGTCGACACACACAGTAACCTGAGCGTACACACACATATTAACCTCAGCGGACACACACACAGTAATCTGAGCGTACACACACATATTAACCTGAGCGTACACACACACACAGCAACCTGAGCGTACACACAAACAGTAACCTGAGCGTACACACACACAGTAATCTGAGCGTACACACACACAGTTCCCAGAGCGCACACACACAGTAACCTGAGTGTACACACTCACAGTAACCTGAGCGTACACACACAGTAATCCGAGCGTACACACACACAGTAACCTGAGCGTACACACACACACAGTAACCTGAGCGTACACACTCACAGTAACATGAGCGTGTACACACAAAGTAACCTGAGCATACACACACACAGTAATCTGAGCGTACACACACACAGTAATCTGAGCGTACACACACACAGTAACCTGAGCGTGCACACACACAGTAACCTGAGCGTACACACATACAGTAACCTGAGCGTACACACACACAGTAACCTGAGCATACACACACACACAGTAACCTGAGCGTACACACACAAAGTAACATGAGCATACACACTCACAGTAACATGAGCGTACACACACACAGTAACCTGAGCGTACACACACACAGTAACCTGAGCGTACACACACACAGTAACCTGAGCATAAACACACACACAGTAACCTGAGCGTACACACACACAGTAACCTGAGCATACACACACACACAGTAACCTGAGCGTACACACACACACAGTAACCTGAGCGTACACACTCACAGTAACATGAGCGTGTACACACAAAGTAACCTGAGCGTACACACACACAGTAATCTGAGCGTACACACACACAGTAATCTGAGCGTACACACACACAGTAACCTGAGCGTATACACACACACAGTAATCTGAGCGTACACACACACAGTTCCCAGAGCGCACGCTCACAGTAACCTGATCGTACACACTCACAGTAACCTGATCGTACACACACAGTAATCCGAGCGTACACACACACTGTAACCTGAGCGTACACACACACAGCAACCTGAGCGTACACACAAAGAGTAACCTGAGCGTACACACACACAGTAATCTGAGCGTACACACACACAGTTCCCAGAGCGCACACACACAGTAACCTGAGTGTACACACTCACAGTAACCTGAGCGTACACACACAGTAATCCGAGCGTACACACACACAGTAACCTGAGCGTACACACACACACAGTAACCTGAGCGTACACACTCACAGTAACATGAGCGTGTACACACAAAGTAACCTGAGCGTACACACACACAGTAACCTGAGCGTACACACACACAGTAATCTGAGCGTACACACACACAGTAACCTGAGCGTGCACACACACAGTAACCTGAGAGTACACACACACAGTAACCTGAGCGTACACACACACAGTAACCTGAGCATACACACACAAACAGTAACCTGAGCGTACACACACACAGTAACCTGAGCATACACACTCACAGTAACATGAGCGTACACACACACAGTAACCTGAGCGTACACACACACAGTAACCTGAGCGTACACACACACAGTAACCTGAGCGTACACACACACAGTAACCTGAGCGTACACACACACAGTAACCTGAGCATACACACACACACACAGTAACCTGAGCGTACACACACAGTAACATGAGCGTACACACACAAAGTAACCTGAGCGTACACACACACAGTAACCTGAGCGTACACACACACAGTAATCTGAGCGTACACACACAGTAATCCGAGCGTACACACACACTGTTCCCAGAGCGCACACACACAGTAACCTGAGCGTACACACTCACAGTCACCTGAGCGTACACACACAGTAATCCGAGCGTACACACACACTGTAACCTGAGTGTACACACACACAGTAACCTGAGCGTACACACTCAGAGTAACCTGAGCGTACACACACACACAGTAACCTCAGCGTACACACACACAGTTCCCTGAGCGTACACACACAGTAACCTGAGCATACACGCTCACAGTAACCTGAGCGTACACACACAGTAATCTGAGCGTACACACACATATTAACCTGAGCGTACACACACACACACAGTAATCTGAGCGTACACACACATATTAACCTGAGCGTACACACACACAGTAACCTGTGCGTCTACACACAGCAACCTGAGCGTACACACACACAGTAACCTGAGCGTACACACACACAGTAAACTGATCGTACACACACACAGTAACCTGAGCGTACACACACACAGTAACCTGAGCGTACACACACACAGTAACCTGAGCGTACACACACACAGTAACCTGAGCGTACACACACACAGTAAACTGACCGTACACACTCACAGTAACCTGAGCGTACACACACACAGTAACCTGAGCGTACACACATACAGTAACCTGAGCGTACACACACACAGTAATCTGAGCCTACACACAGACAGTAACCTGAGCCTACACACACACAGTAACCTGAGTGTACACACACACAGTAACCTGAGCGTACACACACACAGTAACCTGAGCGTACACACACACAGTAATCTGAGCGTACACACACGCAGTAACCTGAGCGTACACACACACAGTTCCCAGAGCGCACACACACAGTAACCTGAGTGTACACACTCACAGTAACCTGAGCGTACACACACAGTAATCCGAGCGTACACACACACAGTAACGTGAGCGTACACACACACACAGTAACCTGAGCGTACACACTCACAGTAACATGAGCGTGTACACACAAAGTAACCTGAGCGTACACACACACAGTAATCTGAGCGTACACACACACAGTAATCTGAGCGTACACACACACAGTAACCTGAGCGTACACACACACAGTAACCTGAGCGTACACACACACAGTAACCTTGGTGTACACACACACAGTAACCTGAGCGTACACACTCACAGTAACCTGAGCGTACACACAGAGTAATTTGAGCGTACACACACACAGTAACCTGAGCGTACACACACACAGTAACCTGAGCGTACACACACACAGTAACCTGAGCGTACACACGCACAGTAACCTGAGCGTACACACACACAGTAACCTGAGCGTACACACACAGTAACCTGAGTGTACACACACAGTAACCTGAGCGTACACACACACAGTAACCTGAGCGTACACACACACAGTAACCTGAGCGTACACACACACAGTAACCTGAGCGTACACACACAAAATAAACTGAGCGTGCACACACACAGTAACCTGAGAGGACACACACACAGTAACCTGAGCATACACACACAGTAACCTGAGTGTACACACACACAGTAACCAGAGCCTACACACACAGTAACCTGAGCGTACACACACACAGTAACCTGAGCGTACACACACACAGTAACCTGAGCGTACACACACACAGTAACCTGAGCGTATACACACACAGTAACCTGAGAGTACACACACACAGTAACCTGAGCGTACACACACACAGTAACCTGAGCGTACACACACACAGTAACCTGAGCGTATACACACACAGTAACCTGAGCGTACACACACACAGTAACCTGAGCGTACACACACACAGTAACCTGAGCGTACACACACACAGTAACCTGAGCATACACACACACAGTAACCTGAGCGTACACACACACAGTAACCTGAGCATACACACACACAGTAACCTGAGCGTACACACACACACAGTAACCTGAGCATACACACACACAGTAACCTGAGCGTACACACACACAGTAACCTGAGCATACACACACACACAGTAACCTGAGCATACACACACACAGTAACCTGAGCGTACACACACACAGTAACCTGAGCATACACACACACAGTAACCTGAGCGTACACACACACAGTAACCTGAGCGTACACACACACAGTAACCTGAGCGTACACACACACAGTAACCTGAGCGTATACACACACAGTTCCCTGAGCGTACACACACACAGTAACCTGAGCGTACACACACACAGTAATCTGAGCGTACACACACACAGTAACCTGAGCGCACACACACACAATAACCTGAGCGTACACACACACACAGTAACCTGAGCGCACACGCTCACAGTAACCTGAGTGTACACACACACAGTAACCTGAGTGTACACACACACAGTAACCTGAGCGTACACACACACAGTAACCTAAGCGTCGACACACACAGTAACCTGAGCGTACACACACATATTAACCTCAGCGGACACACACACAGTAATCTGAGCGTACACACACATATTAACCTGAGCGTACACACACACACAGCAACCTGAGCGTACACACAAACAGTAACCTGAGCGTACACACACACAGTAATCTGAGCGTACACACACACAGTTCCCAGAGCGCACACACACAGTAACCTGAGTGTACAGACTCACAGTAACCTGAGCGTACACACACAGTAATCCGAGCGTACACACACACAGTAACCTGAGCGTACACACACACACAGTAACCTGAGCGTACACACTCACAGTAACATGAGCGTGTACACACAAAGTAACCTGAGCATACACACACACAGTAATCTGAGCGTACACACACACAGTAATCTGAGCGTACACACACACAGTAACCTGAGCGTGCACACACACAGTAACCTGAGCGTACACACATACAGTAACCTGAGCGTACACACACACAGTAACCTGAGCGTACACACACACAGTAATCTGAGCGTACACACACACAGTAACCTGAGCGTACACACACACAGTAACCTGAGCGTACACACATACAGTAACCTGAGCGTACACACACACAGTAACCTGAGCATACACACACACACAGTAACCTGAGCGTACACACACAAAGTAACATGAGCATACACACTCACAGTAACATGAGCGTACACACACACAGTAACCTGAGCGTACACACACACAGTAACCTGAGCGTACACACACACAGTAACCTGAGCATAAACACACACACAGTAACCTGAGCGTACACACACACAGTAACCTGAGCATACACACACACACAGTAACCTGAGCGTACACACACACACAGTAACCTGAGCGTACACACTCACAGTAACATGAGCGTGTACACACAAAGTAACCTGAGCGTACACACACACAGTAATCTGAGCGTACACACACATAGTAATCTGAGCGTACACACACACAGTAACCTGAGCGTATACACACACACAGTAATCTGAGCGTACACACACACAGTTCCCAGAGCGCACGCTCACAGTAACCTGATCGTACACACTCACAGTAACCTGATCGTACACACACAGTAATCCGAGCGTACACACACACTGTAACCTGAGCGTACACACACACAGCAACCTGAGCGTACACACAAAGAGTAACCTGAGCGTACACACACACAGTAATCTGAGCGTACACACACACAGTTCCCAGAGCGCACACACACAGTAACCTGAGTGTACACACTCACAGTAACCTGAGCGTACACACACAGTAATCCGAGCGTACACACACACAGTAACCTGAGCGTACACACACACACAGTAACCTGAGCGTACACACTCACAGTAACATGAGCGTGTACACACAAAGTAACCTGAGCGTACACACACACAGTAACCTGAGCGTACACACACACAGTAATCTGAGCGTACACACACACAGTAACCTGAGCGTGCACACACACAGTAACCTGAGAGTACACACACACAGTAACCTGAGCGTACACACACACAGTAACCTGAGCATACACACACAAACAGTAACCTGAGCGTACACACACACAGTAACCTGAGCATACACACTCACAGTAACATGAGCGTACACACACACAGTAACCTGAGCGTACACACACACAGTAACCTGAGCGTACACACACACAGTAACCTGAGCGTACACACACACAGTAACCTGAGCATACACACACACACACAGTAACCTGAGCGTACACACACAGTAACATGAGCGTACACACACAAAGTAACCTGAGCGTACACACACACAGTAACCTGAGCGTACACACACACAGTAATCTGAGCGTACACACACAGTAATCCGAGCGTACACACACACTGTTCCCAGAGCGCACACACACAGTAACCTGAGCGTACACACTCACAGTCACCTGAGCGTACACACACAGTAATCCGAGCGTACACACACACTGTAACCTGAGTGTACACACACACAGTAACCTGAGCGTACACACTCAGAGTAACCTGAGCGTACACACACACACAGTAACCTCAGCGTACACACACACAGTTCCCTGAGCGTACACACACAGTAACCTGAGCATACACGCTCACAGTAACCTGAGCGTACACACACAGTAATCTGAGCGTACACACACATATTAACCTGAGCGTACACACACACACACAGTAATCTGAGCGTACACACACATATTAACCTGAGCGTACACACACACAGTAACCTGTGCGTCTACACACAGCAACCTGAGCGTACACACACACAGTAACCTGAGCGTACACACACACAGTAAACTGATCGTACACACACACAGTAACCTGAGCGTACACACACACAGTAACCTGAGCGTACACACACACAGTAACCTGAGCGTACACACACACAGTAACCTGAGCGTACACACACACAGTAAACTGACCGTACACACTCACAGTAACCTGAGCGTACACACACACAGTAACCTGAGCGTACACACACACAGTAACCTGAGCGTACACACACACAGTAACCTGAGCGTACACACACACAGTAACCTGAGCATACACACACACAGTAACCTGAGCGTACACACACACACAGTAACCTGAGCATACACACACACAGTAACCTGAGCGTACACACACACAGTAACCTGAGCATACACACACACACAGTAACCTGAGCATACACACACACAGTAAACTGAGCGTACACACACACAGTAACCTGAGCATACACACACACAGTAACCTGAGCGTACACACACACAGTAACCTGAGCGTACACACCCACAGTAACCTGAGCGTACACACACACAGTAACCTGAGCGTACACACTCACAGTAACCTGAGCGTACACACAGAGTAATCCGAGCGTACACACACACTGCAACCTGAGTGTACACACACACAGTAACCTGAGCGTACACACTCAGAGTAACCTGAGCGTACACACACACAATAACCTCAGCGTACACACACACAGTTCCCTGAGCGTACACACACAGTAACCTGAGCGTACACGCTCACAGTAACCTGAGCATACACACACAGTAATCTGAGCGTACACACACATATTAACCTGAGCGTACACACACACAAAGTAATCTGAGCGTACACACACATATTAACCTGAGCGTACACACAAACAGTAACCTGAGCGTACACACACACAGTAATCTGAGCGTACACACACACACAGTAACCTGAGCATACACACACACAGTAACCTGAGCGTACACACACAGTAACCTGAGCGTACACGCTCACAGTAACCTGAGCGTACACACACAGTAATCTGAGCGTACACACACATATTAACCTGAGCGTACACACACACACAGTAATCTGAGCGTACACACACATATTAACCTGAGCGGACACACAAACAGTAACCTGAGCGTACACACACACACAGTAACCTGAGCGTACACACACACAGTAACCAGAGCGTCAACACAAAGCAACCTGAGCGTACATACACACAGTAACCTGAGCGTACACACACACACAGTAATCTGAGCGTACACACACACAGTAACATGAGCGTACACACACACATTAACCTGACCGTACACACTCACAGTAACCTGAGCATACACACACAGTAATCTGAGCGTACACACACACAGTAACCTGAGCGTACACACACACAGTAACCTGAGCATACACACACACAGTAATCTGAGCGTACACACACACAGTAACCTGAGCATACACACACACAGTAACCTGAGCGTACATACACACAGTAACCTGAGCGTACACACACACAGTAACCTGAGCGTACACACACACAGTAACCTGAGCATACACACACACAGTAATCTGAGCGTACACACACACAGTAACCTGAGCGTACACACACACAGTAACCTGAGCATACACACACACAGTAACCTGAGCGTACACACACACAGTAATCTGAGCGTACACACACACAGTAACCTGAGCGTACACACACACAGTAACCTGAGCGTACACACACACAGTAACCTGAGCGTACACACACACAGTAACCTGAGCATACACACACACAGTAATCTGAGCGTACACACACACAGTAACCTGAGCATACACACACACATTAACCTGACCGTACACACTCACAGTAACCTGAGCATACACACACAGTAATCTGAGCGTACACACACACAGTAACCTGAGCGTACACACACACAGTAACCTGAGCGTACACACACACAGTAACCTGAGCGTACACACACACAGTTCCCTGAGCGTACACACACACAGTAACCTGAGCGTACACACACACAGTAATCTGAGCGTACACACACACAGTAACCTGAGCGTACACACACACAGTTCCCTGAGCGTACACACACACAGTAACCTGAGCGTACACGCTCACAGTAACCTGAGAGTACACACACACAGTAACCTGAGCGGACACACACAGTAATCTGAGCGTACACACACATATTAACCTGAGCGGACACACACAGTAATCTGAGCGTACACACACATATTAACCTCAGCGGACACACACACAGTAATCTGAGCGTACACACACATATTAACCTGAGCGTACACACACACACAGCAACCTGAGCGTACACACAAACAGTAACCTGAGCGTACACACACACAGTAATCTGAGCGTACACACACACAGTTCCCAGAGCGCACACACACAGTAACCTGAGTGTACACACTCACAGTAACCTGAGCGTACACACACAGTAATCCGAGCGTACACACACACAGTAACCTGAGCGTACACACACACACAGTAACCTGAGCGTACACACTCACAGTAACATGAGCGTGTACACACAAAGTAACCTGAGCGTGCACACACACAGTAACCTGAGCGTACACACATACAGTAACCTGAGCATACACACACACAGTAACCTGAGCATACACACACACACAGTAACCTGAGCGTACACACACAAAGTAACATGAGCATACACACTCACAGTAACATGAGCGTACACACACACAGTAACCTGAGCGTACACACACACAGTAACCTGAGCGTACACACACACAGTAACCTGAGCATAAACACACACACAGTAACCTGAGCGTACACACACACAGTAACCTGAGCATACACACACACACAGTAACCTGAGCGTACACACACACACAGTAACCTGAGCGTACACACTCACAGTAACATGAGCGTGTACACACAAAGTAACCTGAGCATACACACACACAGTAATCTGAGCGTACACACACACAGTAATCTGAGCGTACACACACACAGTAACCTGAGCGTATACACACACACAGTAATCTGAGCGTACACACACACAGTTCCCAGAGCGCACGCTCACAGTAACCTGATCGTACACACTCACAGTAACCTGATCGTACACACACAGTAATCCGAGCGTACACACACACTGTAACCTGAGCGTACACACACACAGCAACCTGAGCGTACACACAAAGAGTAACCTGAGCGTACACACACACAGTAATCTGAGCGTACACACACACAGTTCCCAGAGCGCACACACACAGTAACCTGAGTGTACACACTCACAGTAACCTGAGCGTACACACACAGTAATCCGAGCGTACACACACACAGTAACCTGAGCGTACACACACACACAGTAACCTGAGCGTACACACTCACAGTAACATGAGCGTGTACACACAAAGTAACCTGAGCGTACACACACACAGTAACCTGAGCGTACACACACACAGTAATCTGATCGTACACACACACAGTAACCTGAGCGTGCACACACACAGTAACCTGAGAGTACACACACACAGTAACCTGAGCGTACACACACACAGTAACCTGAGCATACACACACAAACAGTAACCTGAGCGTACACACACACAGTAACCTGAGCATACACACTCACAGTAACATGAGCGTACACACACACAGTAACCTGAGCGTACACACACACAGTAACCTGAGCGTACACACACACAGTAACCTGAGCGTACACACACAGTAACCTGAGCGTACACACACACAGTCACCTGAGCATACACACACACACACAGTAACCTGAGCGTACACACACAGTAACATGAGCGTACACACACAAAGTAACCTGAGCGTACACACACACAGTAACCTGAGCGTACACACACACAGTAATCTGAGCGTACACACACAGTAATCCGAGCGTACACACACACTGTTCCCAGAGCGCACACACACAGTAACCTGAGCGTACACACTCACAGTCACCTGAGCGTACACACACAGTAATCCGAGCGTACACACACACTGTAACCTGAGTGTACACACACACAGTAACCTGAGCGTACACACTCAGAGTAACCTGAGCGTACACACGCACACAGTAACCTCAGCGTACACACACACAGTTCCCTGAGCGTACACACACAGTAACCTGAGCATACACGCTCACAGTAACCTGAGCGTACACACACAGTAATCTGAGCGTACACACACATATTAACCTGAGCGTACACACACACACAGTAATCTGAGCGTACACACACATATTAACCTGAGCGTACACACACACAGTAACCTGTGCGTCTACACACAGCAACCTGAGCGTACACACACACAGTAACCTGAGCGTACACACACACAGTAAACTGATCGTACACACACACAGTAACCTGAGCGTACACACACACAGTAACCTGAGCGTACACACACACAGTAACCTGAGCGTACACACACACAGTAAACTGACCGTACACACTCACAGTAACCTGAGCGTACACACACACAGTAACCTGAGCGTACACACATACAGTAACCTGAGCGTACACACACACAGTAATCTGAGCCTACACACAGACAGTAACCTGAGCCTACACACACACAGTAACCTGAGTGTACACACACACAGTAACCTGAGCGTACACACACACAGTAACCTGAGCGTACACACACACAGTAATCTGAGCGTACACACACGCAGTAACCTGAGAGTACACACACACAGTTCCCAGAGCGCACACACACAGTAACCTGAGTGTACACACTCACAGTAACCTGAGCGTACACACACAGTAATCCGAGCGTACACACACACAGTAACGTGAGCGTACACACACACACAGTAACCTGAGCGTACACACTCACAGTAACATGAGCGTGTACACACAAAGTAACCTGAGCGTACACACACACAGTAATCTGAGCGTACACACACACAGTAATCTGAGCGTACACACACACAGTAACCTGAGCGTACACACACACAGTAACCTTAGCGTACACACACACAGTAACCTTAGCGTACACACACACAGTAAACTGAGCATACACACACACACAGTAACCTGAGCGTACACACACACAGTAACCTGAGCGTACACATTCACAGTAACATGAGCGTACACACACACAGTAACCTGAGCGTACACACACACAGTAACCTGAGCGTACACCCACACAGTAACCTGAGCGTACACACACACAGTAACCTGAGCGTACACACACACAGTAACCTGAGCATACACACACACAGTAACCTGAGCGTACACACACACAGTAACCTGAGCATACACACACACACAGTAACTTGAGCGTACACACACAGTAACATGAACGTACACACACAAAGTAACCTGAGCGTGCACACACACAGTAACCTGAGCGTACACACACACAGTAATCTGAGCGTACACACACACAGTTCCCAGAGCGCACACACACAGTAACCTGAGCGTACACACTCACAGTAACCTGAGCGTACACACACAGTAACCTGAGCGTACACACACACAGTAACCTCAGCGTACACACACACAGTTCCCTGAGCGTACACACACAGTAACCTGAGCGTACACGCTCACAGTAACCTGAGCGTACACACACAGTAATCTGAGCGTACACACACATATTAACCTGAGTGTACAGACACACACAGTAATCTGAGCGTACACACACACATTAACCTGACCGTACACACACAGTAACCTGAGCGTACACAAACACACAGTAAACTGAGCGTACACGCTCACAGTAACCTGAGCGTACACACACAGTAATCCGAGCGTACACACACACTGTAACCTGAGTGTACACACACACAGTAACCTGAGCGTACACACACAGCAACCTGAGCGTACACACACAGTAACCTGAGTGTAAACACACAGAAACCTGAGCATACACACACACAGTAACCTGTGCGTCTACACACAGCAACCTGAGCGTACACACACACAGTAACCTGAGCGTACACACACACAGTAATCTGAGCGTACACACACACAGTAACATGAGCGTACACACACGCAGTAAACTGACCGTACACACTCACAGTAACCTGAGCATACACACACAGTAATCTGAGCGTACACACACACAGTAACCTGAGCGTACACACACAGTAACCTGAGCGTACGTACACACAGTAACCTGAGCGTACACACACAGTAACCTGAGCGTACGTACACACAGTAACCTGAGCGTACACACACACAGTAACCTGAGCGTACACACACACAGTAACCTGAGCGTACACACACACAGTAATCTGAGGGTACACACACACATTAACCTGACCGGACACACACAGTAATCTGAGCGTACACACACACAGTAACCTGAGCGTACACACACACAGTAACCTGAGCGTACACACACACAGTAACCTGAGCATACACACACACAGTAACCTGAGCGTACACACTCAGTAACCTGAGCGTACACACACAAAGTAACCTGAGCGTACACACACACAGTAACCTGAGCGTACACACACACAGTAATCTGAGCGTACACACACACAGTTCCCAGAGCGCACACACGCAGTAACCTGAGCGTACACACTCACAGTAACCTGAGCGTACACACACAGTAATCCGAGCGTACACACACACTGTAACCTGAGTGTACAAACACACAGTAACCTGAGCGTACACACTCAGAGTAACCTGAGCGTACACACAGTAACATGAACGTACACACACAAAGTAACCTGAGCGTACACACACACAGTAACCTGAGCGTACACAAACACAGTAATCTGAGCGTACACACACACAGTTCCCAGAGCGCACACACACAGTATCCTGAGCGTACACACTCACAGTCACCTGAGCGTACACACACAGTAATCCGAGCGTACACACACACTGTAACCTGAGTGTACACACACACAGTAACCTGAGTGTACACACTCAGAGTAACCTGAGCGTACACACACACAGTAACTTCAGCGTACACACACACAGTTCCCTGAGCGTACACACACAGTAACCTGAGCGTGCACGCTCACAGTAACCTGAGCGTACACACACAGTAATCTGAGCGTACACACACATATTAACCTGAGCGTACACACACACACAGTAATCTGAGCGTACACACACATATTAACCTGAGCGTACACACAAACAGTAACCTGAGCGTACACACACACAGTAATCTGAGCGTACACACACACACAGTAACCTGAGCATACACACATACAGTAACCTGAGCGTACACACACACAGTAATCTGAGCGTACACACACACAGTAACCTGAGGGTACACACACACAGTAACCTGAGCATACACACACACAGTAACCTGAGCATACACACACACAGTAACCTGAGCGTACACACACACAGTAATCTGAGCGTACACACACACAGCAACCTGAGCGTACACACACACAGTAACCTGAGCGTACACACACACAGTAATCTGAGCGTACACACACACAGTAACATGAGCGTACACACACACAGTAAACTGACCGTACACACTCACAGTAACCTGAGCATACACACACAGTAATCTGAGCGTACACACACACAGTAACCTGAGCGTACTCACACACAGTAATCTGAGCGTACACACACAAATTAACTTGAGCATACACACACGCACAGTAAGCTGAGCGTACACACACACAGTAACCTGAGCATACACACACACAGTAACCTGAGCGTACACACACAGTAACATGAGCGTACACACACAAAGTAACCTGAGCGTACACACACACAGTAACCTGAGCGTACACACACACAGTAATCTAAGCGTACACACACAGTAATCCGAGCGTACACACACACAGTAACCTGAGCGTACACACACACAGTAACCTGAGCATACACACACACACAGTAATCTGAGCGTACACACACAGTAACCTGAGCGTACACACACACAGTTCCCTGAGCGTACACACACAGTAACCTGAGCGTACACACTCACAGTAACCTGAGCGTACACACACAGTAATCTGAGCGTACACACACATATTAACCTGAGCGTACACACACACAGTAACCTGAGTGTACACGCTCACAGTAACCTGAGCGGACACACACAGTAATCTGAGCGTACACACACATATTAACCTGAGCGTACACACACAGTAATCTGAGCATACACACACACAGTAACCTGAGCGTACACACACACAGTAACCTGAGCGTACACACACACACAGTAACCTGAGCGTACACACTCACAGTAACATGAGCGTGTACACACAAAGTAACCTGAGCGTACACACACACAGTAATCTGAGCGTACACACACACAGTAATCTGAGCGTACACACACACAGTAATCTGAGCGTACACACACACAGTAACCTGAGCGTGCACACACACAGTAACCTGAGAGTACACACACACAGTAACCTGAGCGTACACACACACAGTAACCTGAGCATACACACACACACAGTAACCTGAGCGTACACACACACAGTAACCTGAGCGTACACACTCACAGTAACATGAGCGTACACACACACAGTAACCTGAGCGTACACACACACAGTAACCTGAGCGTACACACACACAGTAACCTGAGCGTACACACACACAGTAACCTGAGCGGACACACTCACAGAGTAACCTGAGCGTACACACACACAGTAACCTGAGCATACACACACACACAGTAACCTGAGCGTACACACACAGTAACATGAACGTACACACACAAAGTAACCTGAGCGTACACACACACAGTGACCTGAGCGTACACACACACAGTAATCTGAGCGTACACACACACAGTTCCCAGAGCGCACACACACAGTAACCTGAGCGTACACACTCACAGTCACCTGAGCGTACACACACAGTAATCCGAGCGTACACACACACTGTAACCTGAGTGTACACACACACAGTAACCTGAGCGTACACACTCAGAGTAACCTGAGCGTACACACATACAGTAACCTCAGCGTACACACACACAGTAACCTGAGCGTACACACACAGAAACCTGAGCATACACACACACAGTAACCTGAGAGTACACACACACAGTAACCTGAGCGTACACACACAGTAACTTGAGCGTACACACACACAGTAACCTGAGCGTACACACACAGAAACCTGAGCATACACACACACAGTAACCTGTACGTACACACACAGTAACCTGAGCGGACACACACACAGTAACCTGAGCGTACACACACACAGTAATCTGAGCGTACACACACACAGGAACCTGAGGGCACACACACACAGTAACCTGAGCGTACACACACACAGTAATCTGAGCGTACACACACACACAGTAAACTGAGCGTACACGCTCACAGTAACCTGAGCGTACACACACAGTAATCCGAGCGTACACACACACAGCAACCTGAGTGTACACACAGCAACCTGAGCGTACACACACACAGTAATCTGAGCGTACACACACACAGTAACCTGAGCGTACACACACACAGTAACCTGAGCGTACATACACACAGTAACCTGAGCGTACACACACACAGTAACCTGAGCGTACACACACACAGTAACCTGAGCGTACACACACACAGTAATCTGAGCCTACACACACACAGTAACCTGAGCGTACACACACACACAGTTCCCTGAGCGAACACATACAGTAACCTGAGCGTAAACACACACAGTAACCTGAGGGTACACACACACATTAACCTGACCGTACACACACAGTAACCTGACCGTACACACACAGTAACCTGAGCGTACACACACACAGTAACCTGAGCCTACACACACACAGTAACCTGAGCATACACACACACAGTAACCTGAGCGTACACACACACAGTAACCTGAGCGTACACATACACAGTAACCTGAGCATACATACACACACAGTAACCTGAGCTTACACACACAGTAACATGAGCGTACACACACAAAGTAACCTGAGCGTACACACACACAGTAACCTGAGCGTACACACACACAGTAATCTGAGCGTACACACTCACAGTTCCCAGAGCGCACACACACAGTAACCTGAGCGTACACACTCACAGTAACCTGAGCGTACACACACAGTAATCCGAGCGTACACACACACTGTAACCTGAGTGTACACACACACAGTACCTGAGCGTACACACTCAGAGTAACCTGAGCGTACACACACACAGTAACCTCAGCGTACACACACACAGTTCCCTGAGCGTACACACACACAGTAACCTGAGCGTACACGCTCACAGTAACCTGAGCGTACACACACAGTAATCTGAGCGTACACACACATATTAACCTGAGCGTACACACACACACAGTAATCTGAGCGTACACACACATATTAACCTGAGCGTACACACAAACAGTAACCTGAGCGTACACACACACAGTAATCTGAGCGTACACACACACACAGTAACCTGAGCATACACACACACAGTAACCTGAGCGTACACACACACAGTAACCTGAGCGTACACACACACAGTAACCTTAGCATACACACACAGTAACCTGAGCATATACACACACAGTAATCTGAGCGTACACACACACACAGTAACCTGAGCGTACACACACAGTAACCTGAGCGTACACACACACAGTAACCTGAGCGTACACACACAGTAACCTGAGCTTACACACACACAGTAACCTGAGCGTACACACACACAGTAACCTGAGCGTACACACACAGTAACCTGAGCGTACACACACAGAAACCTGAGCATACACACACACAGTAACCTGTGCGTCTACACACAGCAACCTGAGCGTACACACACACAGTAACCTGAGCGTACACACACACAGTAATCTGAGCGTACACACATCCAGTAACATGAGCGTACACACACACAGTAACCTGAGCGTACACACACAGAGTAACCTGAGCGTACACACACACAGTAACCTGAGCGTACACACACACACTAATCTGAGCCTACACACACACAGTAACCTGAGCGTACACACACACATTAACCTGACCGTACACACACAGTCATCTGAGCATACACACACACAGTAACCTAAGCGTACACACACACAGTAACCTAAGCGTACACACACACAGTACCCTGAGCGTACACACACACAGTTCCCTGAGCGTACACACACAGTAAACTGAGCGTACACGCTCACAGTAACCTGAGCGTACACACAGTAATCTGAGCGTACACACACACAGCAACCTGAGCGTATACACAAACAGTCACCTGAGCGTACACACACACAGTAATCTGAGCGTACACACACAGTAACCTGAGCGTGCACACACACAGTAACCTGAGCATACACACACACACAGTAACCTGAGCGTACACACACATATTAACCTGAGCGTACACACACACACAGTAATCTAAGCGTACACACACATATTAACCTGAGCGTACACACAAACAGTAACCTGAGCGTACACACACACAGTAACCTGAGCGTACACACACAGTAACCTGAGCGTACACACACACAGTAATCTGAGCGTACACACACACACAGTAACCTGAGCATACACACACACAGTAACCTGAGCGTACACACACACAGTAATCTGAGCGTTAACACACACACAGTAAGCTGAGCGTACACACACAGAAACCTGAGCATACACACACACACAGTAACCTGTGCGTACACACACACAGTAACCTGAGCGTACACACAAACTGTAACCTGAGCGTACACACACACAGTTCCCTGAGCGAACACATACAGTAACCTGAGCGTACACACACACAGTAATCTGAGGGTACACACACACATTAACCTGACCGTACACACACAGTAATCTGAGCGTACACACACACAGTAACCTGAGCGTACACACACACAGTAACCTGAGCGTACACACACACAGTAACCTGAGCATACACACACACAGTAACCTGAGCGTACACACACACAGTAACCTGAGCATACACACACACACAGTAACCTGAGCGTACACACACAGTAACATGAGCGTACACACACAAAGTAACCTGAACGTACACACACACAGTAACCTGAGCGTACACACACACAGTAACCTGAGCATACACACACACACAGTAATCTGAGCGTACACACACTGTAACCTGAGCGTACACACACACAGTTCCCTGAGCGTACACACACAGTAACCTGAGCGTACACACTCACAGTAACCTGAGCGTGTACACACAGTAACCTGAGCGTACACACTCACAGTAACCTGAGCGTGTACACACAGTAATCTGAGCGTACACACACATATTAACCTGAGCGTACACACACACAGTAACCTGAGTGTACACGCTCACAGTAACCTGAGCGGACACACACAGTAATCTGAGCGTACACACACATATTAACCTGAGCGTACACACACAGTAATCTGAGCATACACACACACAGTAACCTGAGCGTACACACACACAGTAACCTGAGCGTACACACACACACAGTAACCTGAGCGTACACACTCACAGTAACATGAGCGTGTACACACAAAGTAACCTGAGCGTACACACACACAGTAATCTGAGCGTACACACACACAGTAATCTGAGCGTACACACACACAGTAATCTGAGCGTACACACACACAGTAACCTGAGCGTGCACACACACAGTAACCTGAGAGTACACACACACAGTAACCTGAGCGTACACACACACAGTAACTTGAGCATACACACACACACAGTAACCTGAGCGTACACACACACAGTAATCTGAGCGTACACACTCACAGTAACATGAGCGTACACACACACAGTAACCTGAGCGTACACACACACAGTAACCTGAGCGTACACACACACAGTAACCTGAGCGTACACACACACAGTAACCTGAGCGGACACACTCACAGAGTAACCTGAGCGTACACACACACAGTAACCTGAGCATACACACACACACAGTAACCTGAGCGTACACACACAGTAACATGAACGTACACACACAAAGTAACCTGAGCGTACACACACACAGTGACCTGAGCGTACGCACACACAGTAATCTGAGCGTACACACACACAGTTCCCAGAGCGCACACACACAGTAACCTGAGCGTACACACTCACAGTCACCTGAGCGTACACACACAGTAATCCGAGCGTACACACACACTGTAACCTGAGTGTACACACACACAGTAACCTGAGCGTACACACTCAGAGTAACCTGAGCGTACACACATACAGTAACCTCAGCGTACACACACACAGTAACCTGAGCGTACACACACAGAAACCTGAGCATACACACACACAGTAACCTGAGAGTACACACACACAGTAACCTGAGCGTGCACACACAGTAACTTGAGCGTACACACACACAGTAACCTGAGCGTACACACACAGAAACCTGAGCATACACACACACAGTAACCTGTACGTACACACACAGTAACCTGAGCGTACACACTCACAGTAATCTGAGCGTACACACACACAGTAATCTGAGCGTACACACACACAGGAACCTGAGGGCACACACACACATTAACCTGACCGTACAAACACAGTAACCTGAGCGTACACACACACACAGTAAACTGAGCGTACACGCTCACAGTAACCTGAGCGTACACACACAGTAATCCGAGCGTACACACACACAGCAACCTGAGCGTACACACACAGTAACCTGAGTGTACACACAGCAACCTGAGCGTACACACACACTGTAACCTGAGGGTACACACACACAGTAACCTGAGCATACACACACACAGTAACCTGAGGGTACACACACACAGTAACCTGAGAGTACACACACACAGTAACCTGAGCGTACACACACACAGTAACCTGAGCGTACACACACACAGTAACCTGAGCGTACACACACACAGTAACCTGAGGGTACACACACACAGTAACCTGAGCATACACACACACAGTAACCTGAGGGTACACACACACAGTAACCTGAGAGTACACACACACATTAACCTGACCGTACAAACACAGTAACCTGAGCGTACACACACACACAGTAAACTGAGCGTACACGCTCACAGTAACCTGAGCGTACACACACAGTAATCCGAGCGTACACACACACAGCAACCTGAGCGTACACACACAGTAACCTGAGCGTACACACACACTGTAACCTGAGGGTACACACACACAGTAACCTGAGCATACACACACACAGTAACCTGAGGGTACACACACACAGTAACCTGAGAGTACACACCCACAGTCACCTGAGCGTACACACACACAGTAACCTGAGCGTACACACACACAGTAACCTGAGCGTACACACACACAATAACCTGAGCGTACACACACACTGTAACCTGAGGGTACACACACACAGTAACCTGAGCGTACACACACACAGTAACCTGAGCGTACACACACACTGTAACCTGAGGGTACACACACACAGTAACCTGAGGGTACACACACACAGTAACCTGAGCGTACACACACACTGTAACCTGAGGGTACACACACACAGTAACCTGAGCGTACACACACACAGTAACCTGAGCGTACACACACACAGTAACCTGAGCGTACACACACACACAGTAACCTGAGCGTACACACACACAGTAACCTGAGCGTACACACACACAGTAACATGAGCGTACACACACACAGTAACCTGAGGGTACACACACACATTAACCTGACCGTACACACACAGTAACCTGACCGTACACACACAGTAACCTGAGCGTACACACACACAGTAACCTGAGCGTACACACACACAGTAACCTGAGCGTACACACACACAGTAACATGAGCGTACACACACACAGTAACCTGAGGGTACACACACACATTAACCTGACCGTACACACACAGTAACCTGACCGTACACACACAGTAACCTGACCGTACACACACAGTAACCTGAGCGTACACACACACAGTAACCTGAGCGTACACACACACAGTAACCTGAGCGTACACACACACAGTAATCTGAGCGTACACACACACACAGTAACCTGAGCGTACACACACACAGTAATCTGAGCGTACACACACACACAGTAACCTGAGCGCACACACACACAGTAACCTGAGCGTACACACACACAGTAACCTGAGCGTACACACACACACAGTAACCTGAGCGTACACACACACAGTAACTTGAGTGTACACACACACAGTAACCTGAGGGTACACACACACATTAACCTGACCGTACACACACAGTAACCTGACCGTACACACACAGTAACCTGACCGTACACACACAGTAACCTGAGCGTACACACACACAGTAACCTGAGCGTACACACACACAGTAACCTGAGCGTACACACACACAGTAATCTGAGCGTACACACACACACAGTAACCTGAGCGTACACACACACAGTAATCTGAGCGTACACACACACACAGTAACCTGAGCGTACACACACACACAGTAACCTGAGCGTACACACACACAGTAACTTGAGTGTACACACACACAGTAACCTGAGGGTACACACACACATTAACCTGACCGTACACACACAGTAACCTGACCGTACACACACAGTAACCTGACCGTACACACACAGTAACCTGAGCGTACACACACACAGTAACCTGAGCGTACACACACACAGTAACCTGAGCGTACACACACACAGTAATCTGAGCGTACACACACACACAGTAACCTGAGCGTACACACACACAGTAATCTGAGCGTACACACACACACAGTAACCTGAGCGTACACACACACAGTAATCTGAGCGTACACACACACACAGTAACCTGAGCGCACACACACACAGTAACCTGAGCGTACACACACACAGTAACATGAGCGTACACACACACAGTAACCTGAGCGTACACACACACAGTAATCTGAGCGCACACACACACAGTAACCTGAGCGTACACACACACAGTAACCTGAGCGTACACACACACAGTAACCTGAGCGTACACACACACACAGTAACCTGAGCGTACACACACACAGTAACCTGAGTGTACACACACACCGTAACCTGAGTGTACACACACACAGTAACCTGAGCGTACACACACACAGTAACATGAGCGTACACACACACAGTAACCTGAGCGTACACACACACAGTAACCTGAGCATACACACACACACAGTAACCTGAGCTTACACACACAGTAACATGAGCGTACACACACAAAGTAACCTGAGCGTACACACACACAGTAATCTGAGCGTACACACACACAGTAATCTGAGCGTACACACTCACAGTTCCCAGAGCGCACACACACAGTAACCTGAGCGTACACACTCACAGTAACCTGAGCGTACACACACAGTAATCCGAGCGTACACACACACTGTAACCTGAGTGTACACACACACAGTACCTGAGCGTACACACTCAGAGTAACCTGAGCGTACACACACACAGTAACCTCAGCGTACACACACACAGTTCCCTGAGCGTACACACACACAGTAACCTGAGCGTACACGCTCACAGTAACCTGAGCGTACACACACAGAAACCTGAGCATACACACACACAGTAACCTGTGCGTCTACACACAGCAACCTGAGCGTACACACACACAGTAACCTGAGCGTACACACACACAGTAACCTGAGCGTACACACACACAGTAACCTGAGCGTACACACACATATTAACCTGAGCGTACACACACACACAGTAATCTGAGCGTACACACACATATTAACCTGAGCGTACACACAAACAGTAACCTGAGCGTACACACACACAGTAATCTGAGCGTACACACACACACAGTAACCTGAGCATACACACACACAGTAACCTGAGCGTACACACACACAGTAACCTGAGCGTACACACACACAGTAACCTTAGCATACACACACACAGTAACCTGAGCATATACACACACAGTAATCTGAGCGTAAACACACACACAGTAACCTGAGCGTACACACACAGTAACCTGAGCGTACACACACACAGTAACCTGAGCGTACACACACACAGTAACCTGAGCGTACACACACAGTAACCTGAGCGTACACACACAGAAACCTGAGCATACACACACACAGTAACCTGTGCGTCTACACACAGCAACCTGAGCGTACACACACACAGTAACCTGAGCGTACACACACACAGTAATCTGAGCGTACACACATACAGTAACATGAGCGTACACACACACAGTAACCTGAGCGTACACACACACAGTAACCTGAGCGTACACACACACACTAATCTGAGCCTACACACACACAGTAACCTGAGCGTACACACACACATTAACCTGACCGTACACACACAGTCATCTGAGCGTACACACACACAGTAACCTAAGCGTACACACACACAGTAACCTAAGCGTACACACACACAGTACCCTGAGCGTACACACACACAGTTCCCTGAGCGTACACACACAGTAAACTGAGCGTACACGCTCACAGTAACCTGAGCGTACACACACAGTAATCTGAGCGTACACACACACAGCAACCTGAGCGTATACACAAACAGTCACCTGAGCGTACACACACACAGTAATCTGAGCGTACACACACAGTAACCTGAGCATGCACACACACAGTAACCTGAGCATACACACACACACAGTAACCTGAGCGTACACACACACAGTAACCTGAGCGTACACACACACAGTAACCTGAGCGTACACACACAGTAATCTGAGCGTACACACACAGTAACCTGAGCGTACACCCACACAGTAACCTGAGCGTACACACACAGTAACATGAGCGTACACACACAAAGTAACCTGAGCGTACACACACACAGTAACCTGAGCGTACACACACACAGTAATCTAAGTGTACACACACAGTAATCCGAGCGTACACACACACAGTAACCTGAGCGTACACACACACACAGTAACCTGAGCGTACACACTCACAGTAACATGAGCGTGTACACACAAAGTAACCTGAGCGTACACACACACAGTAATCTGAGCGTACACACACACAGTAATCTGAGCGTACACACACACAGTAATCTGAGCATGCACACACACAGTAACCTGTGAGTACACACACACAGTAAAATGAGCGTACACACACACAGTAACCTGAGCATACACACACACACAGTAACCTGAGCGTACACACACAGTAACCTGAGCGTACACACTCACAGTAACATGAGCGTACACACACACAGTAACCTCAGCGTACACACACACAGTAACCTGAGCGTACACACACACAGTTCCCTGAGCGTACACACACAGTAACCTGAGCGTACACGCTCACAGTAACCTGAGCGTACACACACAGTAATCTGAGCGTACACACACATATTAACCTGAGCGTACACACACACACAGTAATCTAAGCGTACACACACATATTAACCTGAGCGTACACACAAACAGTAACCTGAGCGTACACACACACAGAAACCTGAGCAAACACAACACAGCAACCTGAGCGTACACACACACAGTAACCTGAGCGTACACACACACAGTAATCTGAGCGTACACACACACAGTAACCTGAGCGTACACACACAGAGTAACCTGAGCGTACACACACACAGTAACCTGAGCGTACACACACACACTAATCTGAGCCTACACACACACAGTAACCTGAGCGTACACACACACATTAACCTGACCGTACACACACAGTCATCTGAGCGTGCACACACACAGTAACCTGAGAGTACACACACACAGTAACCTGAGCGTACACACACACACAGTAATCTGAGCATACACACACACAGTTCCCAGAGCGCACACACACAGTAACCTGAGCGTACACACTCACAGTATCCTGAGCGTACACACACAGTAATCCGAGCGTACACAAACACAGTAACCTGAGCGTACACACACACACATTAACCTGAGTGTACACACTCACAGTAACCTGAGCGTACAACACACAGTAACCTCAGCGTACACCCACAGTAACCTGAGTGTACACACACACAGTAACCTGAGCGTACACACACACAGTAACCTGAGCGTACACACACACAGTAACCTGAGCGTACACACACAGTAACCTGAGCATACACACACACAGTAACCTGAGCGTACATACACACAGTAACCTGAGCATACACACACACACAGTAACCTGAGCGTACACACACACAGTAACCTGAGCGTACACACACACAGTAACCTGAGCTTACACACTCACAGTAACCTGAGCGTACACACACACAGTAACCTGAGCGTACACATACAGTAATCTGAGCGTACACACATACAGTAATCTGAGCGTACACACACACAGTAACCTGAGCATACACACACACAGTTACCTGAGCGTACACACACACAGTAATCTGAGCGTACACACACACACAGTAACCGGAGCATACACACTCACAGTAATCTGAGCGTACACACATACAGTAATCTGAGCGTACACACACACAGTAACCTGAGCATACACACACACAGTTACCTGAGCGTACACACACACAGTAATCTGAGCGTACACACACACACAGTAACCGGAGCATACACACTCACAGTAATCTGAGCGTACACACACACAGTAACCTGAGCGTACACACACACAGTAATCTGAGCGTACACACACACACAGTAACCGGAGCATACACACACACAGAAATCTGAGCGAACACACACACAGTAATCTGAGCGTACACACACACAGTAACCTGAGCGTACACACACAGTAACCTGAGCGTACACACACACAGTAACCTGAGTGTACACACACAATCAGTAACCTGAGCGTACACACACAGTAACATGAACGTACACACACAAAGTAACCTGAGCGTACACACACACAGTGACCTGAGCGTACACACACACAGTTCCCAGAGCGCACACACGCAGTAACCTGAGCGTACACACTCACAGTCACCTGAGCGTACACACACAGTAATTCGAGCGTACACACACACTGTAACCTGAGTGTACACACACACAGTAACCTGAGCGTACACACACACAGTGACCTGAGCGTACACACACACAGTAATCTGAGCGTACACACACACAGTTCCCAGAGCGCACACACGCAGTAACCTGAGCGTACACACTCACAGTCACCTGAGCGTACACACACAGTAATTCGAGCGTACACACACACTGTAACCTGAGTGTACACACACACAGTAACCTGAGCGTACACACTCAGAGTGACCTGAGCATACACACACACAGTAACCTCAGCGTACACACACAGTTCCCTGAGCGTACACACACAGTAACCTGAGCGTACACGCTCACAGTAACCTGAGCGTACACACACAGTAATCTGAGCGTACACACACATATTAACCTGAGCGTACACACACACACAGTAATCTAAGCGTACACACACATATTACCCTGAGCGTACACACAAACAGTAACCTGAGCGTACACACACACAGAAACCTGAGCAAACACAACACAGCAACCTGAGCGTACACACACACAGTAACCTGAGCGTACACACACACAGTAATCTGAGCGTACACACACACAGTAACCTGAGCGTACACACACAGAGTAACCTGAGCGTACACACACACAGTAACCTGAGCGTACACACACACACTAATCTGAGCCTACACACACACAGTAACCTGAGCGTACACACACACATTAACCTGACCGTACACACACAGTCATCTGAGCGTGCACACACACAGTAACCTGAGAGTACACACACACAGTAACCTGAGCGTACACACACAGAGTAACCTGAGCGTACACACACACAGTAACCTGAGCGTACACACACACACTAATCTGAGCATACACACACACAGTTCCCAGAGCGCACACACACAGTAACCTGAGCGTACACACTCACAGTAACCTGAGCGTACACACACAGTAATCCGAGCGTACACAAACACAGTAACCTGAGCGTACACACACACACATTAACCTGAGTGTACACACTCACAGTAACCTGAGCGTACAACACACAGTAACCTCAGCGTACACCCACAGTAACCTGAGTGTACACACACACAGTAACCTGAGCGTACACACACACAGTAACCTGAGCGTACACACACACAGTAACCTGAGCGTACACACACAGTAACCTGAGCGTACACACACACAGTAACCTGAGCGTACACACACACAGTAACCTGAGCATACACACACACACAGTAACCTGAGCTTACACACACAGTAACATGAGCGTACACACACAAAGTAACCTGAGCGTACACACACACAGTAATCTGAGCGTACACACACACAGTAATCTGAGCGTACACACTCACAGTTCCCAGAGCGCACACACACAGTAACCTGAGCGTACACACTCACAGTAACCTGAGCGTACACACACAGTAATCCGAGCGTACACACACACTGTAACCTGAGTGTACACACACACAGTACCTGAGCGTACACACTCAGAGTAACCTGAGCGTACACACACACAGTAACCTCAGCGTACACACACACAGTTCCCTGAGCGTACACACACACAGTAACCTGAGCGTACACGCTCACAGTAACCTGAGCGTACACACACAGAAACCTGAGCATACACACACACAGTAACCTGTGCGTCTACACACAGCAACCTGAGCGTACACACACACAGTAACCTGAGCGTACACACACACAGTAACCTGAGCGTACACACACACAGTAACATGAGCGTACACACACACATATTAACCTGAGCGTACACACACACACAGTAATCTGAGCGTACACACACATATTAACCTGAGCGTACACACAAACAGTAACCTGAGCGTACACACACACAGTAATCTGAGCGTACACACACACACAGTAACCTGAGCATACACACACACAGTAACCTGAGCGTACACACACACAGTAACCTGAGCGTACACACACACAGTAACCTTAGCATACACACACACAGTAACCTGAGCATATACACACACAGTAATCTGAGCGTAAACACACACACAGTAACCTGAGCGTACACACACAGTAACCTGAGCGTACACACACACAGTAACCTGAGCGTACACACACACAGTAACCTGAGCGTACACACACAGTAACCTGAGCGTACACACACAGAAACCTGAGCATACACACACACAGTAACCTGTGCGTCTACACACAGCAACCTGAGCGTACACACACACAGTAACCTGAGCGTACACACACACAGTAATCTGAGCGTACACACATACAGTAACATGAGCGTACACACACACAGTAACCTGAGCGTACACACACACAGTAACCTGAGCGTACACACACACACTAATCTGAGCCTACACACACACAGTAACCTGAGCGTACACACACACATTAACCTGACCGTACACACACAGTCATCTGAGCGTACACACACACAGTAACCTAAGCGTACACACACACAGTAACCTAAGCGTACACACACACAGTACCCTGAGCGTACACACACACAGTTCCCTGAGCGTACACACACAGTAAACTGAGCGTACACGCTCACAGTAACCTGAGCGTACACACACAGTAATCTGAGCGTACACACACACAGCAACCTGAGCGTATACACAAACAGTCACCTGAGCGTACACACACACAGTAATCTGAGCGTACACACACAGTAACCTGAGCATGCACACACACAGTAACCTGAGCATACACACACACACAGTAACCTGAGCGTACACACACACAGTAACCTGAGCGTACACACACACAGTAACCTGAGCGTACACACACAGTAATCTGAGCGTACACACACAGTAACCTGAGCGTACACCCACACAGTAACCTGAGCGTACACACACAGTAACATGAGCGTACACACACAAAGTAACCTGAGCGTACACACACACAGTAACCTGAGCGTACACACACACAGTAATCTAAGTGTACACACACAGTAATCCGAGCGTACACACACACAGTAACCTGAGCGTACACACACACACAGTAACCTGAGCGTACACACTCACAGTAACATGAGCGTGTACACACAAAGTAACCTGAGCGTACACACACACAGTAATCTGAGCGTACACACACACAGTAATCTGAGCGTACACACACACAGTAATCTGAGCATGCACACACACAGTAACCTGTGAGTACACACACACAGTAAAATGAGCGTACACACACACAGTAACCTGAGCATACACACACACACAGTAACCTGAGCGTACACACACAGTAACCTGAGCGTACACACTCACAGTAACATGAGCGTACACACACACAGTAACCTCAGCGTACACACACACAGTAACCTGAGCGTACACACACACAGTAACCTGAGCTTACACACACACAGTAACCTGAGCGGACACACTCACACAGTAACCTGAGCGTACACACACACAGTAACCTGAGCATACACACACAATCAGTAACCTGAGCGTACACACACAGTAACATGAACGTACACACACAAAGTAACCTGAGCGTACACACACACAGTGACCTGAGCGTACACACACACAGTAATCTGAGCGTACACACACACAGTTCCCAGAGCGCACACACGCAGTAACCTGAGCGTACACACTCACAGTCACCTGAGCGTACACACACAGTAATTCGAGCGTACACACACACTGTAACCTGAGTGTACACACACACAGTAACCTGAGCGTACACACTCAGAGTGACCTGAGCATACACACACACAGTAACCTCAGCGTACACACACAGTTCCCTGAGCGTACACACACAGTAACCTGAGCGTACACGCTCACAGTAACCTGAGCGTACACACACAGTAATCTGAGCGTACACACACATATTAACCTGAGCGTACACACACACACAGTAATCTAAGCGTACACACACATATTAACCTGAGCGTACACACAAACAGTAACCTGAGCGTACACACACACAGAAACCTGAGCAAACACAACACAGCAACCTGAGCGTACACACACACAGTAACCTGAGCGTACACACACACAGTAATCTGAGCGTACACACACACAGTAACCTGAGCGTACACACACAGAGTAACCTGAGCGTACACACACACAGTAACCTGAGCGTACACACACACACTAATCTGAGCCTACACACACACAGTAACCTGAGCGTACACACACACATTAACCTGACCGTACACACACAGTCATCTGAGCGTGCACACACACAGTAACCTGAGAGTACACACACACAGTAACCTGAGCGTACACACACACACAGTAATCTGAGCATACACACACACAGTTCCCAGAGCGCACACACACAGTAACCTGAGCGTACACACTCACAGTATCCTGAGCGTACACACACAGTAATCCGAGCGTACACAAACACAGTAACCTGAGCGTACACACACACACATTAACCTGAGTGTACACACTCACAGTAACCTGAGCGTACAACACACAGTAACCTCAGCGTACACCCACAGTAACCTGAGTGTACACACACACAGTAACCTGAGCGTACACACACACAGTAACCTGAGCGTACACACACACAGTAACCTGAGCGTACACACACAGTAACCTGAGCGTACACACACACAGTAACCTGAGCGTACATACACACAGTAACCTGAGCATACACACACACACAGTAACCTGAGCGTACACACACACAGTAACCTGAGCGTACACACACACAGTAACCTGAGCTTACACACTCACAGTAACCTGAGCGTACACACACACAGTAACCTGAGCGTACACATACAGTAATCTGAGCGTACACACATACAGTAATCTGAGCGTACACACACACAGTAACCTGAGCATACACACACACAGTTACCTGAGCGTACACACACACAGTAATCTGAGCGTACACACACACACAGTAACCGGAGCATACACACTCACAGTAATCTGAGCGTACACACATACAGTAATCTGAGCGTACACACACACAGTAACCTGAGCATACACACACACAGTTACCTGAGCGTACACACACACAGTAATCTGAGCGTACACACACACACAGTAACCGGAGCATACACACTCACAGTAATCTGAGCGTACACACACACAGTAACCTGAGCGTACACACACACAGTAATCTGAGCGTACACACACACACAGTAACCGGAGCATACACACACACAGAAATCTGAGCGAACACACACACAGTAATCTGAGCGTACACACACACAGTAACCTGAGCGTACACACACAGTAACCTGAGCGTACACACACACAGTAACCTGAGTGTACACACACAATCAGTAACCTGAGCGTACACACACAGTAACATGAACGTACACACACAAAGTAACCTGAGCGTACACACACACAGTGACCTGAGCGTACACACACACAGTAATCTGAGCGTACACACACACAGTTCCCAGAGCGCACACACGCAGTAACCTGAGCGTACACACTCACAGTCACCTGAGCGTACACACACAGTAATTCGAGCGTACACACACACTGTAACCTGAGTGTACACACACACAGTAACCTGAGCGTACACACTCAGAGTGACCTGAGCATACACACACACAGTAACCTCAGCGTACACACACAGTTCCCTGAGCGTACACACACAGTAACCTGAGCGTACACGCTCACAGTAACCTGAGCGTACACACACAGTAATCTGAGCGTACACACACATATTAACCTGAGCGTACACACACACACAGTAATCTAAGCGTACACACACATATTACCCTGAGCGTACACACAAACAGTAACCTGAGCGTACACACACACAGAAACCTGAGCAAACACAACACAGCAACCTGAGCGTACACACACACAGTAACCTGAGCGTACACACACACAGTAATCTGAGCGTACACACACACAGTAACCTGAGCGTACACACACAGAGTAACCTGAGCGTACACACACACAGTAACCTGAGCGTACACACACACACTAATCTGAGCCTACACACACACAGTAACCTGAGCGTACACACACACATTAACCTGACCGTACACACACAGTCATCTGAGCGTGCACACACACAGTAACCTGAGAGTACACACACACAGTAACCTGAGCGTACACACACAGAGTAACCTGAGCGTACACACACACAGTAACCTGAGCGTACACACACACACTAATCTGAGCATACACACACACAGTTCCCAGAGCGCACACACACAGTAACCTGAGCGTACACACTCACAGTAACCTGAGCGTACACACACAGTAATCCGAGCGTACACAAACACAGTAACCTGAGCGTACACACACACACATTAACCTGAGTGTACACACTCACAGTAACCTGAGCGTACAACACACAGTAACCTCAGCGTACACCCACAGTAACCTGAGTGTACACACACACAGTAACCTGAGCGTACACACACACAGTAACCTGAGCGTACACACACACAGTAACCTGAGCGTACACACACACAGTAACCTGAGCGTACATACACACAGTAACCTGAGCGTACACACACACACAGTAACCTGAGCGTACACACACACAGTAACCTGAGCTTACACACTCACAGTAACCTGAGCGTACACACACACAGTAACCTGAGCGTACACATACAGTAATCTGAGCGTACACACATACAGTAATCTGAGCGTACACACACACAGTAACCTGAGCATACACACACACAGTTACCTGAGCATACACACACACAGTAATCTGAGCGTACACACACACACAGTAACCGGAGCATACACACTCACAGTAACCTGAGCGTACACACACAGTAATCTGAGCGTACACACACACAGTAATCTGAGCGTACACACACACAGAAATCTGAGCGAACACACACACAGTAATCTGAGCGTACACACACACAGTAACCTAAGCGTACACACACACAGTAATCTGAGCGTACACACACACAGTAACCTGAGCGTACACACTCACAGTAACCTGAGCGTACACACTCACAGTAACCTGAGCGTACACACTCACAGTAACCTGAGCGTACACACACACAGTAACCTGAGCGTACACACACAGTAACATGAGCGTACACACACACAGTAACCTGAACATACACACACACAGTAACCTGAGCGTACACACACACAGTAACCGGAGCGTACACACACACAGTAACCTGAGCATACACACACACAGTAACCTGAGCGTACACACACACAGTAACCTGAGCGTACACACACACAGTAACATGAGCGTACACACACACAGTAACCTGAGCGTACACACTCACAGTAACCTGAGCGTACACACTCACAGTAACCTGAGCGTACACACTCACAGTAACCTGAGCGTACACACACACAGTAACCTGAGCGTACACACACAGTAACATGAGCGTACACACACACAGTAACCTGAACATACACACACACAGTAACCTGAGCGTACACACACACAGTAACCGGAGCGTACACACACACAGTAACCTGAGCATACACACACACAGTAACCTGAGCGTACACACACACAGTAACCTGAGCGTACACACACACAGTAACATGAGCGTACACACACACAGTAACCTGAGCGTACACACACAGTAACCTGAGCGTACACACACACAGTAACATGAGCGTACACACACACAGTAACCTGAGCATACACACCCACAGTAACCTGAGCGTACACACACACAGTAACCTGAGCGTACACACACAGTAACATGAGCGTACACACACACAGTAACCTGAGCATACACACACACAGTAACCTGAGCATACACACACACAGTAACCTGAGCGTGCACACACACAGTAACCTGAGCGTACACACACAGTAACCTGAGCGTACACACACAGTAACATGAGCGTACACACACACAGGAACCTGAGCATACACACACATTAACCTGAGCGTACACACACACAGTAACCTGAGCGTGCACACACACAGAACCCTGAGCGTACAGACACACAGGAACCTGAGCGTACACACACACAGTAACCTGTGCGTATACACACACAGTAACCTGAGCGTACACACACACAGTAACCTGAGCGTGTACACACAGTAACATGAGCGTACACACACACAGTAACCTGAGCGTACACACACAGTAACATGAGCGTACACACACACAGTAACCTGAGAGTACACACACACAGAACCCTGAGCGTACACACACACAGTAACCTGAGCGTACACACACACAGTAACCTGAGCGTACACACACACAGTAATCTGAGCGTACACACACACAGTAACCTGAGGGTACACACACACATTAACCTGACCGTACACACACAGTAATCTGAGCGTACACACACACAGTAACCTGAGCGTACACACACAGAGTAATCTGAGCGTACACACACACAGTAACCTAAGTGTACACACACACAGTTCCCTGAGCGTACACACACAGTAACCTGAGCGTACACACACACAGTAATCTGAGTGTACACACACATATTAACCTGAGCGTACACACACACACAGTAACCTGAGCGTACACACACACAGCAACCTGAGCGTACACACAAACAGTAACCTGAGCGTACACACACACAGTAACCTGAGCGTACACACACAGTAACCTGAGAATACACACACACAGTAACCTGAGCGTACACACACAGTAACCTGAGCATACACACAGTAACCACAGCGTACACACACAGTAACCTGAGCGTACACACACAGAAACCTGAGCAAACACAACACAGCAACTTGAGCGTACACACACACAGTAACCTGAGCGTACACACACACTGTAACCTGAGCGTACACATACACAGTAACCTGAGCGTACACACTCACAGTAACCTGAGCGTACACACACAGTAATCCGAGCATACACACACACAGTAACCTGGGCGTACACACACACACAGTAACCTGAGCGTACACACACACAGTAACCTGAGCGTACACACACACAGTAACCTGAGCGTACACACACACAGTAACCTGAGTGTGCACACACAGTAACCTGAGCATACACACACAGTAACCTGAGCGTACACACACAGTAACCTGAGCATACACACACAGTAACCTGAGCGTACACACACACACAGTAACCTGAGCATACACACACACAGTAACCTGAGCGTACACACACAGTAACCTGAGCGTACACACACAGTAACCTGAGCGTACACACACACAATAACCTGAGCGTGCACACACACAGAACCCTGAGCGTACAGACACACAGTAACCTGAGCGTACACACACACAGTAACCTGAGCGTACACACACACAGTAACCTGAGCGTACACACACACAGTAATCTGAGCATACACACACACACAGTTCCCAGAGCGCACACTCACAGTAACCTGAGCGTACACACTCACAGTAACCTGAGCGTACACACACAGTAATCCGAGGGTACACACACACAGTAACCTGAGCGTACACACACACACAGTAACCTGAGCGTACACACACACAGTAACCTGAGCGTACACACACACACAGTAACCTGAGCGTACACACTCACAGTAACCTGAGCGTACACACACACAGTAACCTGAGCGTACACACACACAGTAACCTGAGCGTACACACACACACAGTAACCTGAGCGTACACACTCACAGTAACCTGAGCGTACACACACACAGTAACCTGAGCGTACACACTCACAGTAACCTGAGCGTACACACACAGTAATCCGAGCATACACACACACAGTAACCTGGGCGTACACACACACACAGTAACCTGAGCGTACACACACACAGTAACCTGAGCGTACACACACACAGTAACCTGAGCGTACACACACACAGTAACCTGAGTGTGCACACACAGTAACCTGAGCATACACACACAGTAACCTGAGCGTACACACACAGTAACCTGAGCATACACACACAGTAACCTGAGCGTACACACACACACAGTAACCTGAGCATACACACACACAGTAACCTGAGCGTACACACACAGTAACCTGAGCGTACACACACAGTAACCTGAGCGTACACACACACAATAACCTGAGCGTGCACACACACAGAACCCTGAGCGTACAGACACACAGTAACCTGAGCGTACACACACACAGTAACCTGAGCGTACACACACACAGTAACCTGAGCGTACACACACACAGTAATCTGAGCATACACACACACACAGTTCCCAGAGCGCACACACACAGTAACCTGAGCGTACACACTCACAGTAACCTGAGCGTACACACACAGTAATCCGAGGGTACACACACACAGTAACCTGAGCGTACACACACACACAGTAACCTGAGCGTACACACACACAGTAACCTGAGCGTACACACACACACAGTAACCTGAGCGTACACACTCACAGTAACCTGAGCGTACACACACACAGTAACCTGAGCGTACACACACACAGTAAACTGAGCGTACACACACACAGTAACCTGAGGGTACACACACACAGTAACCTGAGCGTACACACACACAGTAACCTGAGCGTACACACACACAGTAACCTGGGCGTACACACACACAGTAACCTGAGCGTACACACAAACACTAAACTGAGCGTACACACACACAGTAACCTGAGCGTACACACACACAGTAACCTGAGCGTACACACACACAGTAACCTGAGTGTACACACACACAGTAACCTGAGCGTACACACACACAGTAACCTGAGCGTACACACACACAGTAACCTGAGCGTACACACACAGTAACCTGAGCGTACACACAAACAGTAAACTGAGCGTACACACACACAGTAACCTGAGGGTACACACACACAGTAACCTGAGCGTACACACACACAGTAACCTGAGCGTACACACACACAGTAACCTGAGCGTACACACACACAGTAACCTGAGCATACGCACACAGTAACCAGAGCGTACACACACACAGTAACCTGAGCGTACACACACACAGTAACCTGATCGTACACACACACAGTAACCTGAGCGTACACACACACAGTAACCTGAGCGTACACACACACAGTAAACTGAGCATACACACACATTAAGCTGAGCGTACACACACACAGTAACCTGAGCGTACACACACACAGTAACCTGAGCGTACACACACACAGTAACCTGAGCGTACACACACAGTAACCTGAGCATACGCACACAGTAACCTGAGCGTACACACACAGTAACCTGAGAGTACACACACACAGTAACCTGAGAGTACACACACACAGTAACCTGAGCGTACACACACACAGTAACCTGAGCGTACACACACACAGTAACCTGAGCGTACACACACAGTAACCTGAGTGTACACACACACAGAAACCTGAGCGTACACACACACAGTAACCTGAGCGTACACACACACAGTAACCTGAGCGTACACACACACAGTAACCTGAGTGTACACACACACAGTAAACTCAGCGTACACCCACAGTAACCTGAGCGTACACACACACAGTAACCTGAGCGTACACACACACAGTAACCTGAGCGTACATACACACAGTAACCTGAGCGTACACACACACACAGTAACCTGAGCGTACACACACACACAGTAACCTGAGCGTACACACACACAGTAACCTGAGCTTACACACTCACAGTAACATGAGCGTACACACACGCAGTAACCTGAGTGTACACACACACAGTTACCTGAGCGTACACACACAGTAACCTGAGCGTGCACTCACAGTAATCTGAGCGTACACACACACAGTAACCTGAGCGTGCACACACACAGTAACCTGAGAGTACACACACAGAGTAACCTGAGCGTACACACACACAGTAACCTGAGCATACACACACACAGTAACCTTAGCGTGCACACACACAGTAACCTGAGAGTACACACACACAGTAACCTGTGCGTACACACACACAGTAATCTGAGCATACACACACACAGTTCCCAGAGCGCTCACACACAGTAACCTGAGCGTACACACTCACAGTAACCTGAGCGTACACACACAGTAATCCGAGCGTACACACACACAGTAACCTGAGCGTACACACACACACAGTAACCTGAGTGTACACACTCATAGTAACCTGAGCGTACACACACACAGTAAGCTCAGCGTACACCCACAGTAACCTGAGCGTACACACACACAGTAACCTGAGCGTACACACACAGTAACCTGAGCGTACACACACACAGTAACCTGAGCGTACATACACACAGTAACCTGAGCGTACACACACACACAGTAACCAGAGCGTACACACACACAGTAACCTGAGCGTACACACACACAGTAACCTGAGCTTACACACTCACAGTAACCTGAGCGTACACACACACAGTAACCTGAGCGTACACACACACAGTAACCTGAGCATACACACACACAGTTACCTGAGCGTACACACACACAGTAACCTGAGCGTACACACACAGTAATCTGAGCGTACACACACACAGTAACCTGAGCGTACACACACACAGTAACCGGAGCATACACACTCACAGTAACATGAGCGTACACACACAAAGTAACCTCAGCGTACACACACACAGTAATCTGAGCGTACACACACACAGTAATCTGAGCGTACACACACACAGTTCCCAGAACGCACACGCACAGTAACCTGAGCGTACACACTCACAGTAACCTGAGCGTACACACACAGTAATCCGAGCGTACACACACACAGTAACCTGAGTGTACACACACACAGTAACCTGAGCGTACACACACACAGCAACCTGAGCGTACACACACTCAGTAACCTGAGTGTACACACACACAGTAACCTGAGAGTACACACACACAGTAACCTGAGCGTACACACACACACAGTAATCTGAGCATACACACACACAGTTCCCAGAGCGCACACACACAGTAACCTGAGCGTACACACTCACAGTATCCTGAGCGTACACACACAGTAATCCGAGCGTACACAAACACAGTAACCTGAGCGTACACACACACACATTAACCTGAGTGTACACACTCACAGTAACCTGAGCGTACAACACACAGTAACCTCAGCGTACACCCACAGTAACCTGAGTGTACACACACACAGTAACCTGAGCGTACACACACACAGTAACCTGAGCGTACACACACACAGTAACCTGAGCGTACACACACAGTAACCTGAGCGTACACACACACAGTAACCTGAGCGTACATACACACAGTAACCTGAGCATACACACACACACAGTAACCTGAGCGTACACACACACAGTAACCTGAGCGTACACACACACAGTAACCTGAGCTTACACACTCACAGTAACCTGAGCGTACACACACACAGTAACCTGAGCGTACACATACAGTAATCTGAGCGTACACACATACAGTAATCTGAGCGTACACACACACAGTAACCTGAGCATACACACACACAGTTACCTGAGCGTACACACACACAGTAATCTGAGCGTACACACACACACAGTAACCGGAGCATACACACTCACAGTAATCTGAGCGTACACACATACAGTAATCTGAGCGTACACACACACAGTAACCTGAGCATACACACACACAGTTACCTGAGCGTACACACACACAGTAATCTGAGCGTACACACACACACAGTAACCGGAGCATACACACTCACAGTAATCTGAGCGTACACACACACAGTAACCTGAGCGTACACACACACAGTAATCTGAGCGAACACACACACAGTAACCTGAGCGTACACACACACAGTAATCTGAGCGTACACACACACAGTTCCCAGAGCGCACACACGCAGTAACCTGAGCGTACACACTCACAGTCACCTGAGCGTACACACACAGTAATTCGAGCGTACACACACACTGTAACCTGAGTGTACACACACACAGTAACCTGAGCGTACACACTCAGAGTGACCTGAGCATACACACACACAGTAACCTCAGCGTACACACACAGTTCCCTGAGCGTACACACACAGTAACCTGAGCGTACACGCTCACAGTAACCTGAGCGTACACACACAGTAATCTGAGCGTACACACACATATTAACCTGAGCGTACACACACACACAGTAATCTAAGCGTACACACACATATTACCCTGAGCGTACACACAAACAGTAACCTGAGCGTACACACACACAGAAACCTGAGCAAACACAACACAGCAACCTGAGCGTACACACACACAGTAACCTGAGCGTACACACACACAGTAATCTGAGCGTACACACACACAGTAACCTGAGCGTACACACACAGAGTAACCTGAGCGTACACACACACAGTAACCTGAGCGTACACACACACACTAATCTGAGCCTACACACACACAGTAACCTGAGCGTACACACACACATTAACCTGACCGTACACACACAGTCATCTGAGCGTGCACACACACAGTAACCTGAGCGTACACACACAGAGTAACCTGAGCGTACACACACACAGTAACCTGAGCGTACACACACACACTAATCTGAGCATACACACACACAGTTCCCAGAGCGCACACACACAGTAACCTGAGCGTACACACTCACAGTAACCTGAGCGTACACACACAGTAATCCGAGCGTACACAAACACAGTAACCTGAGCGTACACACACACACATTAACCTGAGTGTACACACTCACAGTAACCTGAGCGTACAACACACAGTAACCTCAGCGTACACCCACAGTAACCTGAGTGTACACACACACAGTAACCTGAGCGTACACACACACAGTAACCTGAGCGTACACACACACAGTAACCTGAGCGTACACACACACAGTAACCTGAGCGTACATACACACAGTAACCTGAGCGTACACACACACACAGTAACCTGAGCGTACACACACACAGTAACCTGAGCTTACACACTCACAGTAACCTGAGCGTACACACACACAGTAACCTGAGCGTACACATACAGTAATCTGAGCGTACACACATACAGTAATCTGAGCGTACACACACACAGTAACCTGAGCATACACACACACAGTTACCTGAGCATACACACACACAGTAATCTGAGCGTACACACACACACAGTAACCGGAGCATACACACTCACAGTAACCTGAGCGTACACACACAGTAATCTGAGCGTACACACACACAGTAATCTGAGCGTACACACACACAGAAATCTGAGCGAACACACACACAGTAATCTGAGCGTACACACACACAGTAACCTAAGCGTACACACACACAGTAATCTGAGCGTACACACACACAGTAACCTGAGCGTACACACTCACAGTAACCTGAGCGTACACACTCACAGTAACCTGAGCGTACACACTCACAGTAACCTGAGCGTACACACACACAGTAACCTGAGCGTACACACACAGTAACATGAGCGTACACACACACAGTAACCTGAACATACACACACACAGTAACCTGAGCGTACACACACACAGTAACCGGAGCGTACACACACACAGTAACCTGAGCATACACACACACAGTAACCTGAGCGTACACACACACAGTAACCTGAGCGTACACACACACAGTAACATGAGCGTACACACACACAGTAACCTGAGCGTACACACTCACAGTAACCTGAGCGTACACACTCACAGTAACCTGAGCGTACACACTCACAGTAACCTGAGCGTACACACACACAGTAACCTGAGCGTACACACACAGTAACATGAGCGTACACACACACAGTAACCTTAGCGTACACACACACAGTAACCTGAGCGTACACACACACAGTAACCGGAGCGTACACACACACAGTAACCTGAGCATACACACACACAGTAACCTGAGCGTACACACACACAGTAACCTGAGCGTACACACACACAGTAACATGAGCGTACACACACACAGTAACCTGAGCGTACACACACAGTAACCTGAGCGTACACACACACAGTAACATGAGCGTACACACACACAGTAACCTGAGCATACACACACACAGTAACCTGAGCGTACACACACACAGTAACCTGAGCGTACACACACAGTAACATGAGCGTACACACACACAGTAACCTGAGCATACACACACACAGTAACCTGAGCGTGCACACACACAGTAACCTGAGCGTACACACACAGTAACCTGAGCGTACACACACAGTAACATGAGCGTACACACACACAGGAACCTGAGCATACACACACATTAACCTGAGCGTACACACACACAGTAACCTGAGCGTGCACACACACAGAACCCTGAGCGTACAGACACACAGGAACCTGAGCGTACACACACACAGTAACCTGTGCGTATACACACACAGTAACCTGAGCGTACACACACACAGTAACCTGAGCGTGTACACACAGTAACATGAGCGTACACACACACAGTAACCTGAGCGTACACACACAGTAACATGAGCGTACACACACACAGTAACCTGAGAGTACACACACACAGAACCCTGAGCGTACACACACACAGTAACCTGAGCGTACACACACACAGTAACCTGAGCGTACACACACACAGTAATCTGAGCGTACACACACACAGTAACCTGAGGGTACACACACACATTAACCTGACCGTACACACACAGTAATCTGAGCGTACACACACACAGTAACCTGAGCGTACACACACAGAGTAATCTGAGCGTACACACACACAGTAACCTAAGTGTACACACACACAGTTCCCTGAGCGTACACACACAGTAACCTGAGCGTACACACACACAGTAATCTGAGTGTACACACACATATTAACCTGAGCGTACACACACACACAGTAACCTGAGCGTACACACACACAGCAACCTGAGCGTACACACAAACAGTAACCTGAGCGTACACACACACAGTAACCTGAGCGTACACACACAGTAACCTGAGAATACACACACACAGTAACCTGAGCGTACACACACAGTAACCTGAGCATACACACAGTAACCACAGCGTACACACACAGTAACCTGAGCGTACACACACAGAAACCTGAGCAAACACAACACAGCAACTTGAGCGTACACACACACAGTAACCTGAGCGTACACACACACTGTAACCTGAGCGTACACATACACAGTAACCTGAGCGTACACACTCACAGTAACCTGAGCGTACACACACAGTAATCCGAGCATACACACACACAGTAACCTGGGCGTACACACACACACAGTAACCTGAGCGTACACACACACAGTAACCTGAGCGTACACACACACAGTAACCTGAGCGTACACACACACAGTAACCTGAGTGTGCACACACAGTAACCTGAGCATACACACACAGTAACCTGAGCGTACACACACAGTAACCTGAGCATACACACACAGTAACCTGAGCGTACACACACACACAGTAACCTGAGCATACACACACACAGTAACCTGAGCGTACACACACAGTAACCTGAGCGTACACACACAGTAACCTGAGCGTACACACACACAATAACCTGAGCGTGCACACACACAGAACCCTGAGCGTACAGACACACAGTAACCTGAGCGTACACACACACAGTAACCTGAGCGTACACACACACAGTAACCTGAGCGTACACACACACAGTAATCTGAGCATACACACACACACAGTTCCCAGAGCGCACACTCACAGTAACCTGAGCGTACACACTCACAGTAACCTGAGCGTACACACACAGTAATCCGAGGGTACACACACACAGTAACCTGAGCGTACACACACACACAGTAACCTGAGCGTACACACACACAGTAACCTGAGCGTACACACACACACAGTAACCTGAGCGTACACACTCACAGTAACCTGAGCGTACACACACACAGTAACCTGAGCGTACACACACACAGTAACCTGAGCGTACACACACACACAGTAACCTGAGCGTACACACTCACAGTAACCTGAGCGTACACACACACAGTAACCTGAGCGTACACACTCACAGTAACCTGAGCGTACACACACAGTAATCCGAGCATACACACACACAGTAACCTGGGCGTACACACACACACAGTAACCTGAGCGTACACACACACAGTAACCTGAGCGTACACACACACAGTAACCTGAGCGTACACACACACAGTAACCTGAGTGTGCACACACAGTAACCTGAGCATACACACACAGTAACCTGAGCGTACACACACAGTAACCTGAGCATACACACACAGTAACCTGAGCGTACACACACACACAGTAACCTGAGCATACACACACACAGTAACCTGAGCGTACACACACAGTAACCTGAGCGTACACACACAGTAACCTGAGCGTACACACACACAATAACCTGAGCGTGCACACACACAGAACCCTGAGCGTACAGACACACAGTAACCTGAGCGTACACACACACAGTAACCTGAGCGTACACACACACAGTAACCTGAGCGTACACACACACAGTAATCTGAGCATACACACACACACAGTTCCCAGAGCGCACACACACAGTAACCTGAGCGTACACACTCACAGTAACCTGAGCGTACACACACAGTAATCCGAGGGTACACACACACAGTAACCTGAGCGTACACACACACACAGTAACCTGAGCGTACACACACACAGTAACCTGAGCGTACACACACACACAGTAACCTGAGCGTACACACTCACAGTAACCTGAGCGTACACACACACAGTAACCTGAGCGTACACACACACAGTAAACTGAGCGTACACACACACAGTAACCTGAGGGTACACACACACAGTAACCTGAGCGTACACACACACAGTAACCTGAGCGTACACACACACAGTAACCTGGGCGTACACACACACAGTAACCTGAGCGTACACACAAACACTAAACTGAGCGTACACACACACAGTAACCTGAGCGTACACACACACAGTAACCTGAGCGTACACACACACAGTAACCTGAGTGTACACACACACAGTAACCTGAGCGTACACACACACAGTAACCTGAGCGTACACACACACAGTAACCTGAGCGTACACACACAGTAACCTGAGCGTACACACAAACAGTAAACTGAGCGTACACACACACAGTAACCTGAGGGTACACACACACAGTAACCTGAGCGTACACACACACAGTAACCTGAGCGTACACACACACAGTAACCTGAGCGTACACACACACAGTAACCTGAGCATACGCACACAGTAACCAGAGCGTACACACACACAGTAACCTGAGCGTACACACACACAGTAACCTGATCGTACACACACACAGTAACCTGAGCGTACACACACACAGTAACCTGAGCGTACACACACACAGTAAACTGAGCATACACACACATTAAGCTGAGCGTACACACACACAGTAACCTGAGCGTACACACACACAGTAACCTGAGCGTACACACACACAGTAACCTGAGCGTACACACACAGTAACCTGAGCATACGCACACAGTAACCTGAGCGTACACACACAGTAACCTGAGAGTACACACACACAGTAACCTGAGAGTACACACACACAGTAACCTGAGCGTACACACACACAGTAACCTGAGCGTACACACACACAGTAACCTGAGCGTACACACACAGTAACCTGAGTGTACACACACACAGAAACCTGAGCGTACACACACACAGTAACCTGAGCGTACACACACACAGTAACCTGAGCGTACACACACACAGTAACCTGAGTGTACACACACACAGTAAACTCAGCGTACACCCACAGTAACCTGAGCGTACACACACACAGTAACCTGAGCGTACACACACACAGTAACCTGAGCGTACATACACACAGTAACCTGAGCGTACACACACACACAGTAACCTGAGCGTACACACACACACAGTAACCTGAGCGTACACACACACAGTAACCTGAGCTTACACACTCACAGTAACATGAGCGTACACACACGCAGTAACCTGAGTGTACACACACACAGTTACCTGAGCGTACACACACAGTAACCTGAGCGTGCACTCACAGTAATCTGAGCGTACACACACACAGTAACCTGAGCGTGCACACACACAGTAACCTGAGAGTACACACACAGAGTAACCTGAGCGTACACACACACAGTAACCTGAGCATACACACACACAGTAACCTTAGCGTGCACACACACAGTAACCTGAGAGTACACACACACAGTAACCTGTGCGTACACACACACAGTAATCTGAGCATACACACACACAGTTCCCAGAGCGCTCACACACAGTAACCTGAGCGTACACACTCACAGTAACCTGAGCGTACACACACAGTAATCCGAGCGTACACACACACAGTAACCTGAGCGTACACACACACACAGTAACCTGAGTGTACACACTCATAGTAACCTGAGCGTACACACACACAGTAAGCTCAGCGTACACCCACAGTAACCTGAGCGTACACACACACAGTAACCTGAGCGTACACACACAGTAACCTGAGCGTACACACACACAGTAACCTGAGCGTACATACACACAGTAACCTGAGCGTACACACACACACAGTAACCAGAGCGTACACACACACAGTAACCTGAGCGTACACACACACAGTAACCTGAGCTTACACACTCACAGTAACCTGAGCGTACACACACACAGTAACCTGAGCGTACACACACACAGTAACCTGAGCATACACACACACAGTTACCTGAGCGTACACACACACAGTAACCTGAGCGTACACACACAGTAATCTGAGCGTACACACACACAGTAACCTGAGCGTACACACACACAGTAACCGGAGCATACACACTCACAGTAACATGAGCGTACACACACAAAGTAACCTCAGCGTACACACACACAGTAATCTGAGCGTACACACACACAGTAATCTGAGCGTACACACACACAGTTCCCAGAACGCACACGCACAGTAACCTGAGCGTACACACTCACAGTAACCTGAGCGTACACACACAGTAATCCGAGCGTACACACACACAGTAACCTGAGTGTACACACACACAGTAACCTGAGCGTACACACACACAGCAACCTGAGCGTACACACACTCAGTAACCTGAGTGTACACACACACAGTTACCTGAGCGTACACACTCACAGTAACCTGAGCGTACACACACACAGTAACCTGAGCGTACACACACACAGTAATCTGAGCGTACACACACACAGTAACCTGAGCGTACACACTCACAGTAACCTGAGCGTACACACTCACAGTAACCTGAGCGTACACACTCACAGTAACCTGAGCGTACACACTCACAGTAACCTGAGCGTACACACACACAGTAACCTGAGCGTACACACACAGTAACATGAGCGTACACACACACAGTAACCTGAACATACACACACACAGTAACCTGAGCGTACACACACACAGTAACCGGAGCGTACACACACACAGTAACCTGAGCATACACACACACAGTAACCTGAGCGTACACACACACAGTAACCTGAGCGTACACACACACAGTAACATGAGCGTACACACACACAGTAACCTGAGCGTACACACTCACAGTAACCTGAGCGTACACACTCACAGTAACCTGAGCGTACACACTCACAGTAACCTGAGCGTACACACACACAGTAACCTGAGCGTACACACACAGTAACATGAGCGTACACACACACAGTAACCTGAACATACACACACACAGTAACCTGAGCGTACACACACACAGTAACCGGAGCGTACACACACACAGTAACCTGAGCATACACACACACAGTAACCTGAGCGTACACACACACAGTAACCTGAGCGTACACACACACAGTAACATGAGCGTACACACACACAGTAACCTGAGCGTACACACACAGTAACCTGAGCGTACACACACACAGTAACATGAGCGTACACACACACAGTAACCTGAGCATACACACACACAGTAACCTGAGCGTACACACACACAGTAACCTGAGCGTACACACACAGTAACATGAGCGTACACACACACAGTAACCTGAGCATACACACACACAGTAACCTGAGCGTGCACACACACACAGTAACCTGAGCGTACACACACAGTAACCTGAGCGTACACACACAGTAACATGAGCGTACACACACACAGGAACCTGATCATACACACACATTAACCTGAGCGTACACACACACAGTAACCTGAGCGTGCACACACACAGAACCCTGAGCGTACAGACACACAGGAACCTGAGCGTAAACACACACAGTAACCTGTGCGTATACACACACAGTAACCTGAGCGTACACACACACAGTAACCTGAGCGTGTACACACAGTAACATGAGCGTACACACACACAGTAACCTGAGCGTACACACACAGTAACATGAGCGTACACACACACAGTAACCTGAGAGTACACACACACAGAACCCTGAGCGTACACACACACAGTAACCTGAGCGTACACACACACAGTAACCTGAGCGTACACACACACAGTAATCTGAGCGTACACACACACAGTAACCTGAGCGTACACACACACAGTAATCTGAGCGTACACACACACAGTAACCTGAGCGTACACACACACAGTAACCTGAGCGTACACACACACAGTAACCTGAGCGTACACACACAGAGTAATCTGAGCGTACACACACACAGTAACCTAAGTGTACACACACACAGTTCCCTGAGCGTACACACACAGTAACCTGAGCGTACACACACACAGTAATCTGAGTGTACACACACATATTAACCTGAGCGTACACACACACACAGTAACCTGAGCGTACACACACACAGCAACCTGAGCGTACACACAAACAGTAACCTGAGCGTACACACACACAGTAACCTGAGCGTACACACACAGTAACCTGAGAATACACACACACAGTAACCTGAGCGTACACACACAGTAACCTGAGCATACACACAGTAACCACAGCGTACACACACATTAACCTGAGCGTACACACACAGAAACCTGAGCAAACACAACACAGCAACTTGAGCGTACACACACACAGTAACCTGAGCGTACACACACACTGTAACCTGAGCGTACACACACACAGTAACCTGAGCGTACACACTCACAGTAACCTGAGCGTACACACACAGTAATCCGAGCATACACACACACAGTAACCTGGGCGTACACACACACACAGTAACCTGAGCGTACACACACACAGTAACCTGAGCGTACACACACACAGTAACCTGAGTGTGCACGCACAGTAACCTGAGCATACACACACAGTAACCTGAGCGTACACACACAGTAACCTGAGCATACACACACAGTAACCTGAGCGTACACACACACACAGTAACCTGAGCATACACACACACAGTAACCTGAGCGTACACACACAGTAACCTGAGCGTACACACACAGTAACCTGAGCGTACACACACACAATAACCTGAGCGTGCACACACACAGAACCCTGAGCGTACAGACACACAGTAACCTGAGCGTACACACACACAGTAACCTGAGCGTACACACACACAGTAACCTGAGCGTACACACACACAGTAATCTGAGCATACACACACACACAGTTCCCAGAGCGCACACACACAGTAACCTGAGCGTACACACTCACAGTAACCTGAGCGTACACACACAGTAATCCGAGGGTACACACACACAGTAACCTGAGCGTACACACACACACAGTAACCTGAGCGTACACACACACAGTAACCTGAGCGTACACACACACACACAGTAACCTGAGCGTACACACTCACAGTAACCTGAGCGTACACACACACAGTAACCTGAGCGTACAGACAAACAGTAACCTGAGCGTACACACACAGTAACCTGAGTGTACACACACACAGTAATCCGAGGGTACACACACACAGTAACCTGAGCGTACACACCCACAGTAACCTGAGCGTACGCACACAGTAACCTGAGCGTACACACACACAGTAACCTGAGCGTACACACACACAGTAACCTGAGTGTACACACACAGTAACCTGAGCGTACACACACACACAGTAACCTGAGCGCACACACACACAGTAACCTTAGCATACGCACACAGTAACCAGAGCGTACACACACACAGTAACCTGAGCGTACACACACACAGTAACCTGAGCGTACACACACACAGTAACCTGAGGGTACACACACACAGTAACCTGAGCGTACACACACACAGTAACCTGAGCGTACACACACACAGTAACCTGGGCGTACACACACACAGTAACCTGAGCGTACACACAAACAGTAAACTGAGCGTACACACACACAGTAACCTGAGCGTACACACACACAGTAACCTGAGCGTACACACACACAGTAACCTGAGCGTACACACACACAGTAACCTGAGCGTACACACACACAGTAACCTGAGCATACACACACACAGTAACCTGAGCGTACACACAAACAGTAAACTGAGCGTACACACACACAGTAACCTGAGGGTACACACACACAGTAACCTGAGCGTACACACACACAGTAACCTGAGCGTACACACACACAGTAACCTGAGCGTACACACACACAGTAACCTGAGCGTACACACACACAGTAACCTGAGCGTACACACACACAGTAAACTGAGCATACACACACATTAAGCTGAGCGTACACACACACAGTAACCTGAGCATACGCACACAGTAACCAGAGCGTACACACACACAGTAACCTGAGCGTACACACACACAGTAACCTGAGCGTACACACACACAGTAACCTGAGCGTACACACACACAGTAAACTGAGCATACACACACATTAAGCTGAGCGTACACACACACAGTAACCTGAGCGTACACACACACAGTAACCTGAGCGTACACACACACAGTAACCTGAGCGTACACACACAGTAACCTGAGCATACGCACACAGTAACCTGAGCGTACACACACAGTAACCTGAGAGTACACACACACAGTAACCTGAGAGTACACACACACAGTAACCTGAGCGTACACACACACAGTAACCTGAGCGTACACACACAGTAACCTGAGTGTACACACACACAGAAACCTGAGCGTACACACACACAGTAACCTGAGCATACACACAGTAACCACAGCGTACACACACATTAACCTGAGCGTACACACACAGAAACCTGAGCAAACACAACACAGCAACTTGAGCGTACACACACACAGTAACCTGAGCGTACACACACACTGTAACCTGAGCGTACACACACACAGTAACCTGAGCGTACACACTCACAGTAACCTGAGCGTACACACACAGTAACCTGAGCGTACACACACACACAGTAACCTGAGCGTACACACACACACAGTAACCTGAGCGTACACACACACAGTAACCTGAGCTTACACACTCACAGTAACATGAGCGTACACACACGCAGTAACCTGAGTGTACACACACACAGTTACCTGAGCGTACACACACAGTAACCTGAGCGTGCACTCACAGTAATCTGAGCGTACACACACACAGTAACCTGAGCGTGCACACACACAGTAACCTGAGAGTACACACACAGAGTAACCTGAGCGTACACACACACAGTAACCTGAGCATACACACACACAGTAACCTTAGCGTGCACACACACAGTAACCTGAGAGTACACACACACAGTAACCTGTGCGTACACACACACAGTAATCTGAGCATACACACACACAGTTCCCAGAGCGCTCACACACAGTAACCTGAGCGTACACACTCACAGTAACCTGAGCGTACACACACAGTAATCCGAGCGTACACACACACAGTAACCTGAGCGTACACACACACACAGTAACCTGAGTGTACACACTCATAGTAACCTGAGCGTACACACACACAGTAAGCTCAGCGTACACCCACAGTAACCTGAGCGTACACACACACAGTAACCTGAGCGTACACACACAGTAACCTGAGCGTACACACACACAGTAACCTGAGCGTACATACACACAGTAACCTGAGCGTACACACACACACAGTAACCAGAGCGTACACACACACAGTAACCTGAGCGTACACACACACAGTAACCTGAGCTTACACACTCACAGTAACCTGAGCGTACACACACACAGTAACCTGAGCGTACACACACACAGTAACCTGAGCATACACACACACAGTTACCTGAGCGTACACACACACAGTAACCTGAGCGTACACACACAGTAATCTGAGCGTACACACACACAGTAACCTGAGCGTACACACTCACAGTAACATGAGCGTACACACACAAAGTAACCTCAGCGTACACACACACAGTAATCTGAGCGTACACACACACAGTAATCTGAGCGTACACACACACAGTTCCCAGAACGCACACGCACAGTAACCTGAGCGTACACACTCACAGTAACCTGAGCGTACACACACAGTAATCCGAGCGTACACACACACAGTAACCTGAGTGTACACACACACAGTAACCTGAGCGTACACACACACAGCAACCTGAGCGTACACACACTCAGTAACCTGAGTGTACACACACACAGTTACCTGAGCGTACACACTCACAGTAACCTGAGCGTACACACACACAGTAACCTGAGCGTACACACACACAGTAATCTGAGCGTACACACACACAGTAACCTGAGCGTACACACTCACAGTAACCTGAGCGTACACACTCACAGTAACCTGAGCGTACACACTCACAGTAACCTGAGCGTACACACTCACAGTAACCTGAGCGTACACACACACAGTAACCTGAGCGTACACACACAGTAACATGAGCGTACACACACACAGTAACCTGAACATACACACACACAGTAACCTGAGCGTACACACACACAGTAACCGGAGCGTACACACACACAGTAACCTGAGCATACACACACACAGTAACCTGAGCGTACACACACACAGTAACCTGAGCGTACACACACACAGTAACATGAGCGTACACACACACAGTAACCTGAGCGTACACACTCACAGTAACCTGAGCGTACACACTCACAGTAACCTGAGCGTACACACTCACAGTAACCTGAGCGTACACACACACAGTAACCTGAGCGTACACACACAGTAACATGAGCGTACACACACACAGTAACCTGAACATACACACACACAGTAACCTGAGCGTACACACACACAGTAACCGGAGCGTACACACACACAGTAACCTGAGCATACACACACACAGTAACCTGAGCGTACACACACACAGTAACCTGAGCGTACACACACACAGTAACATGAGCGTACACACACACAGTAACCTGAGCGTACACACACAGTAACCTGAGCGTACACACACACAGTAACATGAGCGTACACACACACAGTAACCTGAGCATACACACACACAGTAACCTGAGCGTACACACACACAGTAACCTGAGCGTACACACACAGTAACATGAGCGTACACACACACAGTAACCTGAGCATACACACACACAGTAACCTGAGCGTGCACACACACACAGTAACCTGAGCGTACACACACAGTAACCTGAGCGTACACACACAGTAACATGAGCGTACACACACACAGGAACCTGATCATACACACACATTAACCTGAGCGTACACACACACAGTAACCTGAGCGTGCACACACACAGAACCCTGAGCGTACAGACACACAGGAACCTGAGCGTAAACACACACAGTAACCTGTGCGTATACACACACAGTAACCTGAGCGTACACACACACAGTAACCTGAGCGTGTACACACAGTAACATGAGCGTACACACACACAGTAACCTGAGCGTACACACACAGTAACATGAGCGTACACACACACAGTAACCTGAGAGTACACACACACAGAACCCTGAGCGTACACACACACAGTAACCTGAGCGTACACACACACAGTAACCTGAGCGTACACACACACAGTAACCTGAGTGTACACACACACAGTAATCTGAGCGTACACACACACAGTAACCTGAGGGTACACACACACATTAACCTGACCGTACACACACAGTAATCTGAGCGTACACACACACAGTAACCTGAGCGTACACACACAGAGTAATCTGAGCGTACACACACACAGTAACCTGAGCGTACACACACAGAGTAATCTGAGCGTACACACACACAGTAACCTAAGTGTACACACACACAGTTCCCTGAGCGTACACACACAGTAACCTGAGCGTACACACACACAGTAATCTGAGTGTACACACACATATTAACCTGAGCGTACACACACACACAGTAACCTGAGCGTACACACACACAGCAACCTGAGCGTACACACAAACAGTAACCTGAGCGTACACACACACAGTAACCTGAGCGTACACACACAGTAACCTGAGAATACACACACACAGTAACCTGAGCGTACACACACAGTAACCTGAGCATACACACAGTAACCACAGCGTACACACACATTAACCTGAGCGTACACACACAGAAACCTGAGCAAACACAACACAGCAACTTGAGCGTACACACACACAGTAACCTGAGCGTACACACACACTGTAACCTGAGCGTACACACACACAGTAACCTGAGCGTACACACTCACAGTAACCTGAGCGTACACACACAGTAATCCGAGCATACACACACACAGTAACCTGGGCGTACACACACACACAGTAACCTGAGCGTACACACACACAGTAACCTGAGCGTACACACACACAGTAACCTGAGCGTACACACACACAGTAACCTGAGTGTGCACGCACAGTAACCTGAGCATACACACACAGTAACCTGAGCGTACACACACAGTAACCTGAGCATACACACACAGTAACCTGAGCGTACACACACACACAGTAACCTGAGCATACACACACACAGTAACCTGAGCGTACACACACAGTAACCTGAGCGTACACACACAGTAACCTGAGCGTACACACACACAATAACCTGAGCGTGCACACACACAGAACCCTGAGCGTACAGACACACAGTAACCTGAGCGTACACACACACAGTAACCTGAGCGTACACACACACAGTAACCTGAGCGTACACACACACAGTAATCTGAGCATACACACACACACAGTTCCCAGAGCGCACACACACAGTAACCTGAGCGTACACACTCACAGTAACCTGAGCGTACACACACAGTAATCCGAGGGTACACACACACAGTAACCTGAGCGTACACACACACACAGTAACCTGAGCGTACACACACACAGTAACCTGAGCGTACACACACACACACAGTAACCTGAGCGTACACACTCACAGTAACCTGAGCGTACACACACACAGTAACCTGAGCGTACAGACAAACAGTAACCTGAGCGTACACACACAGTAACCTGAGTGTACACACACACAGTAATCCGAGGGTACACACACACAGTAACCTGAGCGTACACACCCACAGTAACCTGAGCGTACGCACACAGTAACCTGAGCGTACACACACACAGTAACCTGAGCGTACACACACACAGTAACCTGAGTGTACACACACAGTAACCTGAGCGTACACACACACACAGTAACCTGAGCGCACACACACACAGTAACCTTAGCATACGCACACAGTAACCAGAGCGTACACACACACAGTAACCTGAGCGTACACACACACAGTAACCTGAGCGTACACACACACAGTAACCTGAGGGTACACACACACAGTAACCTGAGCGTACACACACACAGTAACCTGAGCGTACACACACACAGTAACCTGGGCGTACACACACACAGTAACCTGAGCGTACACACAAACAGTAAACTGAGCGTACACACACACAGTAACCTGAGCGTACACACACACAGTAACCTGAGCGTACACACACACAGTAACCTGAGCGTACACACACACAGTAACCTGAGCGTACACACACACAGTAACCTGAGCATACACACACACAGTAACCTGAGCGTACACACAAACAGTAAACTGAGCGTACACACACACAGTAACCTGAGGGTACACACACACAGTAACCTGAGCGTACACACACACAGTAACCTGAGCGTACACACACACAGTAACCTGAGCGTACACACACACAGTAACCTGAGCGTACACACACACAGTAACCTGAGCGTACACACACACAGTAAACTGAGCATACACACACATTAAGCTGAGCGTACACACACACAGTAACCTGAGCATACGCACACAGTAACCAGAGCGTACACACACACAGTAACCTGAGCGTACACACACACAGTAACCTGAGCGTACACACACACAGTAACCTGAGCGTACACACACACAGTAAACTGAGCATACACACACATTAAGCTGAGCGTACACACACACAGTAACCTGAGCGTACACACACACAGTAACCTGAGCGTACACACACACAGTAACCTGAGCGTACACACACAGTAACCTGAGCATACGCACACAGTAACCTGAGCGTACACACACAGTAACCTGAGAGTACACACACACAGTAACCTGAGAGTACACACACACAGTAACCTTAGCGTACACACACACAGTAACCTGAGCGTACACACACAGTAACCTGAGTGTACACACACACAGAAACCTGAGCGTACACACACACAGTAACCTGAGCGTACACACACACAGTAACCTGAGCGTACACACACACAGTAACCTGAGTGTACACACACACAGTAAACTCAGCGTACACCCACAGTAACCTGAGCATACACACACACAGTAACCTGAGCGTTCACACACACAGTAACCTGAGCGTACATACACACAGTAACCTGAGCGTACACACACACACAGTAATCTGAGCGTACACACACACACAGTAACCTGAGCGTACACACACACAGTAACCTGAGCTTACACACTCACAGTAACATGAGCGTACACACACGCAGTAACCTGAGCGTACACACACACAGTTACCTGAGCGTACACACACAGTAACCTGAGCGTGCACTCACAGTAATCTGAGCGTACACACACACAGTAACCTGAGAGTACACACACACAGTAACCTGAGCGTACACACACACAGTAATCTGAGCATACACACACACAGTTCCCAGAGCGCTCACACACAGTAACCTGAGCGTACACACTCACAGTAACCTGAGCGTACACACACAGTAATCCGAGCGTACACACACACAGTAACCTGAGCGTACACACACACACAGTAACCTGAGTGTACACACTCATAGTAACCTGAGCGTACACACCCACAGTAACCTGAGCGTACACACACACAGTAACCTGAGCGTACACACACAGTAACCTGAGCGTACACACACACAGTAACCTGAGCGTACATACACACAGTAACCTGAGCGTACACACACACACAGTAACCTGAGCGTACACACACACAGTAACCTGAGCATACACACACAGTAACCTGTGCGTACACACACATACAGTAACCTGAGCGCACACACACACAGTAACCTGGGCGGACACACACACAGTGACTTGAGCATACACACACAGTAACCTGAGCGTACACACACACAGTAACCTGAGCGTACACACACACAGTAACCTGAGCGTACACACACACAGTAACCTGAGGGTACACACACACAGTAACCTGAGCGTACACACACACAGTCACCTGAGCGTACACACACAGTAAACTGAGCGTACACACACACAGTAACCTGATCGTACACACACAGTCACCTGAGCGTACACAGGCACAGTAACCTGAGCGTACACACACACAGTAACCTGTGCGCACACACACACAGTAACCTGAGCATACACACACACAGTAACCTGAGCGTACACACACACAGTAACCTGAGCGTATTCACACACAGTAACCTGAGCGTACACACACACAGTAACCTGAGCGTACACACACACAGTAACCTCAGCGTATTCACACACAGTAACCTGAGCGTACACACACACAGTAACCTGAGCGTACACACACACAGTAACCTGAGCGTACACACACACAGTAACCTGAGCGTACACACACACAGTAATCTGAGCGTACACACGCAGTAACTGGGGGTACACACACGCAGTAACCTGAGCGTACACATACACAGTAACCCGGGCGTACACACACAGTAACCTGACCGTACACTCGCAGTAACCTGAGCGTACACTCGCAGTAACCTGAGCGTACACATACACAGTAACCCGGGCGTACACACACACATTAAGTTGAGCGTACACACACAGTAACCTGACCGTACACACACACAGTAACCTGAGTGTACACATACAGTAACCTGAGCATACACACACACAGTAACCAGGGCGTAGACACACACAGCAACTTGAGCGTACACACACAGTAAACTTAGCGTACACATGCAGTAACCTGAGCGTACACACACATTAACCTGAGTGTACACACGCACAGTAACCTGAGCGTACACACACACAGTAATCTGAGCGTACACACACGCAGTAACTGGGTGGACACACACACAGTAACCTGAGCGTAAACACACACAGTAATCTGAGCGTACACACACGCAGTAACTGGGCGTACACACACGCAGTAACCTGAGCGTAAACACACAGTAACCTGAGCGTACACTCACAGTAACCTGAGCGTACACATACACAGTAACCCGGGCGTACACACACACAGCAACTTGAGCGTACACACACACACAGTAACCTTAGCGTACACATGCAGTAACCTGATCGTACACACACAGTAACCTGAGCGTACACACACAGTAACCTCAACGCACACACACACTAAAGTGAGCGTACACACACACAGTAACCTGAGCATACACACACACAGTAACCTGAGGGTACACACTCACAGTAACCTGAGCATACACACACACAGTAACCTGAGCGTACACACACAGTAACCTGAGCATACACACACAGTAACCTGAGCGTACACACACACACAGTAACCTGAGCGTACACACACAGTAACCTGAGCGTACACACACACAGTAACCTGAGCGTACACATACACAGTAACCTGAGCGTACACACACACAGTAACCTGAGCGTACACACACAGTAACCTGAGCGTTCACACACACAGTAACCTGAGCGTACACACACAGTAACCTGAGCGTACACACACACAGTAACCTGAGCGTACACACACACAGTAACCTGAGCGTACACACACAGGAACCTGAGCGTACACACACACAGTAACCTGAGCGTACACACACAGTAACCTGAGCATACACACACAGTAACCAGAGCGTACACACACACAGTAACCTGAGCGTACACACACGCAATAACCTGAGCGTACACACACACAGTAACCTGAGCGTACACACACACAGTAACCTGAGCGTACACACATGCAGTAACCTGAGCGTACACACACACAGTAACCTGAGGGTACACACACACAATAACCTGAGCGTACACACACGCAATAACCTGAGCGTACACACACACAGTAACCTGAGCGTACACACACACAGTAACCTGAGCGTACACACATGCAGTAACCTGAGCGTACACACACACAGTAACCTGAGGGTACACACACACATTAACCTGAGGGTACACACACGCAGTAACCTGAGGGTACACACACACATTAACCGGAGGGTACACACACACAGTAACCTGAGGGTACACACACACAGTAACCTGAGCGTACACACACACAGTAACCTGAGCGTACACACACACAGTAACCTGAGGGTACACACACACAGTAACATGAGCGTACACACACACAGTAACCTGAGCGTACACACAAACAGTAACCTGAGTGTACACACTCACAGTAACCTGAGTGTACACACACACAGTAACCTGAGCGTACACACACACAGTAACTTGAGTGTACACACACACAGTAACCTGAGTGTACACACACACAATAACCTGAGCGTAAACACACAGTAACCTGAGCGTACACACACACAGTAACCTGGGCGTACGCACACAGTGACTTGAGCGTACACACACAGTAACCTGAGCGTACACACACAGTAACTTGAGCGTACACACACACATTAACCTGAGCGTACACACACAGTAACCTGGGCGTACACACACACAGTAACCTGAGCGTACACACACACAGTACCCTGAGCGCACACACACACAGTAACCTGGGCGTACACACACAGTAACTTGAGCGTACACACACACATTAACCTGAGTTTACACACACAGTAACTTGAGCGTACACACACACATTAACCTGAGCGTACACACACAGTAACCTGGGCGTACACACACACTTACTTGAGCGTACACCCACACAGTAACCTGAGCGTTCACACACAGTAACCTGAGCGTACACACACACAGTAACCTGAGTGTACACACATACAGTAACCTGAGCGTACACACACACAGTAACCTGAGCATACACACACACAGTAACCTGAGCGTACACACACACAGTAACTTGAGCGTACACACACACAGTAACCTGAGCGTACACACACAGTAACCTGAGCGTACACACACAGAGTAACCTGAGCGTACACACACAGTAACCTGAGCGTACACACACACAGTAATCTGAGCGTACACACACACAGTAACCTGAGCGTACACACACACAGTAACCTGAGCGTACACACACACACACAGTAACCTTAGCGTACACACACACAGTAACCTGAGCGTACACACACACAGTAACCTGAGCATACACACACACAGTAACCTGAGCGTACACACACAGTAACCTGAGCATACACACACAGTAACCAGAGCGTACACACACAGTAACCTGAGCGTACACACACACAGTAACCTGAGCGTACACACACAGTAACCTGAGCGTACACACACACAGTAACCTGAGCATATACACACACAGTAACCTGAGCGTACACACACACAATAACCTGAGCGGACACACACAGTAACCTGAGCGTACACACACAGTAACCTGAGTGTACACACACACAATAACCTGAGCGCACACACACACAGTAACCTGGGCTTACAAACACAGTGACTTGAGCGTACACGCACACAGTACCCTGAGCGCACACACACACAGTAACCTGATCGTACACACACACAGTAACCTGAGCGTACACACACACAGTAACTTGAGCGTACACACACACAGTAACCTGATTGTACATACACAGAGTAACCTGACCGTACACACACACAGTAAACTGACCGTACACACTCACAGTAACCTGAGCATACACACACAGTAATGTGACCGTACACACACACAGTAACCTGAGCGTACACACACACAGTAATATGAGCGTACACACGCACAGTAACCTGAGCGTACACACACACAGTAACCTGAGCGTACACACACACAGTAACCTGATCGTACACACACAGTAACCTGAGGGTAAACACACACAGTAACCTAAGTGTACACACACAGAGTAACCTGAGCTTACCACACACAGTAATATGAGCGTACACACACACAGTAACCTAAGCACACACACACACAGTAACCTGATCATACACACACAGTAACCTGAGCGTACACACACAGTAACCTGAGAGTACGCACCCACACAGTAACCTGATCGTATACACACAGTAACCTGAGTGTACACACACACAGTAACCCGGGCGCACACACAGAGTAACTTGAGCGTTTACACACGCAGTAACCTGAGCGTACACACACAGTAACCTGAGCGTCCACACACAGTAACCTGAGCGTACACACACACAGTAACCTGAGCGTACACACGCAGTAACCTGAGCGTACACACACACAGTAACCTGAGCGAACACACACAGTTACCTGATCGTACACACACAGTAACCTGAGCGTACACACACAGTTACCTGATCATACACACGCAGTTACCTGATCGTACACACACAGTAACCTGAGCGTACACACACATAGTAACCTGAGCGTACACACACACAGTAACCTAAGCACACACAGACACAGTAACCTGATCGTACACACACAGTAACCTGAGCGTACACACACAGTAACCTGAGCGTACACACCCACACAGTAACCTGAGCGTACACACACAGTAACCTGAGCGTACACACACGCAATAACCTGAGCGTACACACACACAGTAACCTGAGCGTACACACACACAGTAACCTGAGCGTACACACACAGTAACCTGAGCGGACACACACACAGTAACCTGAGCGTACACACACAGTAACCTGAGCGTACACTCACACAGTAACCTGAGCGTACACACACACAGTAACCTGATCGTACACACACAGTAACCTGATCGTACACACACAGTAACCTGAGCGTACACACAAACAGTAACCTGAGCGTACACACACAGTAACCTAACCGTACACACACACAGTAACCTGAGCGTAAACACACATACAGTAACCTGAGCGCACACACACACAGTAACCTGGGCGGACACACACACAGTAACCTGAGCGTACACACACACAGTAACCTGAGAGTACACACACACAGTAACCTGAGCGTACGCACACACAGCAACCTGAGCGTACACACACACAGTAACCTGAGGGTACACACACACATTAACCTGACCGTACACACACAGTAACCTGATCGTACACACACAGTAGCCTGAGCGTACACACACAGTAACCTGACCGCACACACACACTAACCTGAGCGTACACACACACAGTAACCTGAGCGTACACACACACAGTAACCTGACCGCACACACACACTAACCTGAGCGTACACACATACAGTAACCTGATCGTATACACACAGTAACCTGAGCGTACACACACACAGTAACATGAGCGTACACACACACAGTAACCTGAGAGTACACACACACAGTAACCTGATCATACACACACAGTAACCTGAGCGTACACACACAGTAACCTGAGCGTACACTCACACAGTAACCTGAGCGTACACACACACAGTAACCTGATCGTACACACACAGTAACCTGAGCGTACACACAAACAGTAACCTGAGCGTACACACACAGTAACCTGAGCGTACACACAAACAGTAACCTGAGCGTACACACACAGTAACCTGATCGTACACACACAGTAACCTGATCGTACACACACAGTAACCTGAGCGTACACACAAACAGTAACCTGAGCGTACACACACAGTAACCTAACCGTACACACGCATAGTAACCTGAGCGTACAAACATACAGTAACCTGAGCGTACACACACAGTAACCTGAGCATACACACACAGTATCCTGAGCGTACACTCACACAGTAACCTGAGCGTACACACATACTGTAACCTGAGCGTACACACACACAGTAACCTGAGCGTACACACACAGTAACCTGAGCGTACACCCACAGTAACCTGAGCGTACACACACAATAACATGAGCGTACACTCACACAGTAACCTGAGCGTACACACACACAGTAACCTGAGCGCACACACACAGAAACCTGAGCATACACACACACAGTAACCTGTGCGTTCACACACACATTAACCTGACCGTACACACACAGTAACCTGAGCGTACACACACACAGTAACCTGAGCGTACACACACACAGTAACCTGAGCGTACACACACACACTAACCTGAGCGTATACACACACAGTAACCTGAGCGTACACACATACAGTAACCTGAGCGTACACACACACAGTAACCTGAGCGTACACACACACAGTAACCTGAGCGTACACACACACAGTAACCTGAGCATACACACACACAGTAACCTGAGCGTACACACACAGTAACCTGAGCGTACACACACACAGTAACCTGAGCGTACACACACACAGTAACCTGATCGTACACACACAGTAACCTGAGCGTACATACACACAGTAACCTGAGCGTGCACACACACAGTAACCTGAGCGTACACACATACAGTAACCTGAGCGTACACACACACAGTAACCTGAGCGTACACACACACAGTAACCTGAGCGTACACACACACAGTAACCTGAGCATACACACACACAGTAACCTGAGCGTACACACACAGTAACCTGAGCGTACATACACACAGTAACCTGAGCGTACACACACACAGTAACCTGAGCGTACACACACACAGTAACCTGAGCGTACACACACAGTAACCTGAGCGTACACACATACAGTAACCTGAGAGTACACACACACAGTAACCTGAGCGTACACACACACAGTAACCTGAGCGTACACACACACAGTAACCTGAGCGTACACACACACAGTCACCTGAGCGTACACACACAGTAACCTGAGTGTACACACACACAGTAACCTGAGCGCACACACACACAGTAACCTGGGCGTACACACACAGTGACTTGAGCGTACACACACAGTAACCTGAGCGTACACACACACAGTAACCTGAGTGTACACACACACAGTAACCTGAGCATACACACACACAGTAACCTGAGCGTACACACACAGTAACCTGAGCGTACATACACACAGTAACCTGAGCGCACACACACACAGTAACCTGGGCGTACACACACAGTAACTTGAGCGTACACACACACAGTAACCTGAGCGTACACACACAGTAACCTGAGCGCACACACACACAGTAAACTGAGCATACACACACACAGTAACCTGAGCGTACACACACACAGTAACCTGAGCGTACACACAAACAGTAACCTGAGTGTACACACACACAGTAACCTGAGTGTACACACACACAGTAACCTGAGCGTACACACACACAGTAACTTGAGTGTACACACACACAATAACCTGAGCGTAAACACACAGTAACCTGAGCGTACACACACACAGTAACCTGGGCGTACGCACACAGTGACTTGAGCGTACACACACAGTAACCTGAGCGTACACACACAGTAACTTGAGCGTACACACACACATTAACCTGAGCGTACACACACAGTAACCTGGGCGTACACACACACAGTAACCTGAGCGTACACACACACAGTACCCTGAGCGCACACACACACAGTAACCTGGGCGTACACACACAGTAACTTGAGCGTACACACACACAGTAACCTGAGTTTACACACACAGTAACTTGAGCGTACACACACACATTAACCTGAGCGTACACACACAGTAACCTGGGCGTACACACACACTTACTTGAGCGTACACCCACACAGTAACCTGAGCGTTCACACACAGTAACCTGAGCGTACACACACACAGTAACCTGAGTGTACACACATACAGTAACCTGAGCGTACACACACAGTAACCTGAGCGTACACACACAGAGTAACCTGAGCGTACACACACACAGTAACCTGAGCATACACACACACAGTAACCTGAGCGTACACACACGCAGTAACCTGAGCGTACACACACACAGTAACCTGAGCGTACACACACAGTTACCTGATCGTACACACACAGGAACCTGAGCGTACACACACACAGTAACCTGAGCGTACACACACAGTTACCTGATCGTACACACACAGGAACCTGAGCGTACACACACACAGTAACCTGAGCGTACACACACAGTAACCTGAGCGTACACACACGCAATAACCTGAGCGTACACACACACAGTAACCTGAGCGTACACACACACAGTAACCTGAGCGTACACACACAGTAACCTGAGCGTACACACACAGTAACCTGAGCGTACACACACAGTAACCTGAGCGTACACACACATACAGTAACCTGAGCGCACACACACACAGTAACCTGGGCGGACACACACACAGTGACTTGAGCATACACACACAGTAACCTGAGCGTACACACACACAGTAACCTGAGCGTACACACACACAGTAACCTGAGCGTACACACACACAGTAACCTGAGGGTACACACACACAGTAACCTGAGCGTACACACACACAGTCACCTGAGCGTACACACACAGTAAACTGAGCGTACACACACACAGTAACCTGATCGTACACACACAGTCACCTGAGCGTACACAGGCACAGTAACCTGAGCGTACACACACACAGTAACCTGTGCGCACACACACACAGTAACCTGAGCATACACACACACAGTAACCTGAGCGTACACACACACAGTAACCTGAGCGTATTCACACACAGTAACCTGAGCGTACACACACACAGTAACCTGAGCGTACACACACACAGTAACCTCAGCGTATTCACACACAGTAACCTGAGCGTACACACACACAGTAACCTGAGCGTACACACACACAGTAACCTGAGCGTACACACACACAGTAACCTGAGCGTACACACACACAGTAATCTGAGCGTACACACGCAGTAACTGGGGGTACACACATGCAGTAACCTGAGCGTACACATACACAGTAACCCGGGCGTACACACACAGTAACCTGACCGTACACTCGCAGTAACCTGAGCGTACACTCGCAGTAACCTGAGCGTACACATACACAGTAACCCGGGCGTACACACACACATTAAGTTGAGCGTACACACACAGTAACCTGACCGTACACACACACAGTAACCTGAGTGTACACATACAGTAACCTGAGCATACACACACACAGTAACCAGGGCGTAGACACACACAGCAACTTGAGCGTACACACACAGTAAACTTAGCGTACACATGCAGTAACCTGAGCGTACACACACATTAACCTGAGTGTACACACGCACAGTAACCTGAGCGTACACACACACAGTAACCTGAGTGTCCACACACACAGTAATCTGAGCGTACACACACGCAGTAACTGGGTGGACACACACACAGTAACCTGAGCGTAAACACACAGTAACCTGAGCGTACACTCACAGTAACCTGAGCGTACACATACACAGTAACCCGGGCGTACACACACACAGCAACTTGAGCGTACACACACACACAGTAACCTTAGCGTACACATGCAGTAACCTGATCGTACACACACAGTAACCTGAGCGTACACACACAGTAACCTCAACGCACACACACACTAAAGTGAGCGTACACACACACAGTAACCTGAGCATACACACACACAGTAACCTGAGGGTACACACTCACAGTAACCTGAGCATACACACACACAGTAACCTGAGCGTACACACACAGTAACCTGAGCATACACACACAGTAACCTGAGCGTACACACACACACAGTAACCTGAGCGTACACACACAGTAACCTGAGCGTACACACACACAGTAACCTGAGCGTACACATACACAGTAACCTGAGCGTACACACACACAGTAACCTGAGCGTACACACACAGTAACCTGAGCGTTCACACACACAGTAACCTGAGCGTACACACACAGTAACCTGAGCGTACACACACACAGTAACCTGAGCGTACACACACACAGTAACCTGAGCGTACACACACAGGAACCTGAGCGTACACACACACAGTAACCTGAGCGTACACACACAGTAACCTGAGCATACACACACAGTAACCAGAGCGTACACACACACAGTAACCTGAGCGTACACACACGCAATAACCTGAGCGTACACACACACAGTAACCTGAGCGTACACACACACAGTAACCTGAGCGTACACACATGCAGTAACCTGAGCGTACACACACACAGTAACCTGAGGGTACACACACACAATAACCTGAGCGTACACACACGCAATAACCTGAGCGTACACACACACAGTAACCTGAGCGTACACACACACAGTCACCTGAGCGTACACACATGCAGTAACCTGAGCGTACACACACACAGTAACCTGAGGGTACACACACACATTAACCTGAGGGTACACACACGCAGTAACCTGAGGGTACACACACACATTAACCGGAGGGTACACACACACAGTAACCTGAGGGTACACACACACCGTAACCTGAGCGTACACACACACAGTAACCTGAGCGTACACACACACAGTAACCTGAGGGTACACACACACAGTAACATGAGCGTACACACACACAGTAACCTGAGCGTACACACAAACAGTAACCTGAGTGTACACACACACAGTAACCTGAGTGTACACACACACAGTAACCTGAGCGTACACACACACAGTAACTTGAGTGTACACACACACAGTAACCTGAGTGTACACACACACAATAACCTGAGCGTAAACACACAGTAACCTGAGCGTACACACACACAGTAACCTGGGCGTACGCACACAGTGACTTGAGCGTACACACACAGTAACCTGAGCGTACACACACAGTAACTTGAGCGTACACACACACATTAACCTGAGCGTACACACACAGTAACCTGAGCGTACACACACACAGTACCCTGAGCGCACACACACACAGTAACCTGAGCGTACACACACACAGTAACCTGAGCGTACACACACACATTAACCTGAGTTTACACACACAGTAACTTGAGCGTACACACACACATTAACCTGAGCGTACACACACAGTAACCTGGGCGTACACACACACTTACTTGAGCGTACACCCACACAGTAACCTGAGCGTTCACACACAGTAACCTGAGCGTACACACACACAGTAACCTGAGTGTACACACATACAGTAACCTGAGCGTACACACACACAGTAACCTGAGCATACACACACACAGTAACCTGAGCGTACACACACACAGTAACTTGAGCGTACACACACACAGTAACCTGAGCGTACACACACAGTAACCTGAGCGTACACACACAGAGTAACCTGAGCGTACACACACAGTAACCTGAGCGTACACACACACAGTAATCTGAGCGTACACACACACAGTAACCTGAGCGTACACACACACAGTAACCTGAGCGTACACACACACACACAGTAACCTTAGCGTACACACACACAGTAACCTGAGCGTACACACACACAGTAACCTGAGCATACACACACACAGTAACCTGAGCGTACACACACAGTAACCTGAGCATACACACACAGTAACCAGAGCGTACACACACAGTAACCTGAGCGTACACACACACAGTAACCTGAGCGTACACACACAGTAACCTGAGCGTACACACACACAGTAACCTGAGCATATACACACACAGTAACCTGAGCGTACACACACACAATAACCTGAGCGGACACACACAGTAACCTGAGCGTACACACACAGTAACCTGAGTGTACACACACACAATAACCTGAGCGCACACACACACAGTAACCTGGGCTTACAAACACAGTGACTTGAGCGTACACGCACACAGTACCCTGAGCGCACACACACACAGTAACCTGATCGTACACACACACAGTAACCTGAGCGTACACACACACAGTAACTTGAGCGTACACACACACAGTAACCTGATTGTACATACACAGAGTAACCTGACCGTACACACACACAGTAAACTGACCGTACACACTCACAGTAACCTGAGCATACACACACAGTAATGTGACCGTACACACACACAGTAACCTGAGCGTACACACACACAGTAATATGAGCGTACACACGCACAGTAACCTGAGCGTACACACACACAGTAACCTGAGCGTACACACACACAGTAACCTGATCGTACACACACAGTAACCTGAGGGTAAACACACACAGTAACCTAAGTGTACACACACAGAGTAACCTGAGCTTACCACACACAGTAATATGAGCGTACACACGCACAGTAACCTGAGCGTACACACACACAGTAACCTGAGGGTACACACACACATTAACCTGACCGTACACACACAGTAACCTGAGCGTACACACACACAGGAACCTGAGCGTACACACACACAGTAACCTGAGCGTACACACACACAGTACCCTGTGCGTACACACACACAGTAACCTGAGCGTACACACACTCAGTAACCTGATCGTACACACACAGTAACCTGAGCGTACACACACACAGTAACCTGAGCGTACACACACACAGTAACCTGAGCGAACACACACAGTAACCTAAGAACACACACACACAGTAACCTGATCATACACACACAGTAACCTGAGCGTACACACACAGTAACCTGAGAGTACGCACCCACACAGTAACCTGATCGTATACACACAGTAACCTGAGCGTACACACACAGTAACCCGGGCGCACACACAGAGTAACTTGAGCGTTTACACACGCAGTAACCTGAGCGTACACACACAGTAATCTGAGCGTCCACACACAGTAACCTGAGCGTACACACACACAGTAACCTGAGCGTACACACGCAGTAACCTGAGCGTACACACACACAGTAACCTGAGCGAACACACACAGTTACCTGATCGTACACACACAGTAACCTGAGCGTACACACACAGTTACCTGATCATACACACGCAGTTACCTGATCGTACACACACAGTAACCTGAGCGTACACACACATAGTAACCTGAGCGTACACACACACAGTAACCTAAGCACACACAGACACAGTAACCTGATCGTACACACACAGTAACCTGAGCGTACACACACAGTAACCTGAGCGTACACACCCACACAGTAACCTGAGCGTACACACACAGTAACCTGAGCGTACACACACGCAATAACCTGAGCGTACACACACACAGTAACCTGAGCGTACACACACACAGTAACCTGAGCGTACACACACAGTAACCTGAGCGGACACACACACAGTAACCTGAGCGTACACACACAGTAACCTGAGCGTACACTCACACAGTAACCTGAGCGTACACACACACAGTAACCTGATCGTACACACACAGTAACCTGATCGTACACACACAGTAACCTGAGCGTACACACAAACAGTAACCTGAGCGTACACACACAGTAACCTAACCGTACACACACACAGTAACCTGAGCGTAAACACACATACAGTAACCTGAGCGCGCACACACACAGTAACCTGGGCGGACACACACACAGTAACCTGAGCGTACACACACACAGTAACCTGAGAGTACACACACACAGTAACCTGAGCGTACGCACACACAGCAACCTGAGCGTACACACACACAGTAACCTGAGGGTACACACACACATTAACCTGACCGTACACACACAGTAACCTGATCGTACACACACAGTAGCCTGAGCGTACACACACAGTAACCTGACCGCACACACACACTAACCTGAGCGTACACACACACAGTAACCTGAGCGTACACACACACAGTAACCTGACCGCACACACACACTAACCTGAGCGTACACACATACAGTAACCTGATCGTATACACACAGTAACCTGAGCGTACACACACACAGTAACATGAGCGTACACACACACAGTAACCTGAGAGTACACACACACAGTAACCTGATCATACACACACAGTAACCTGAGCGTACACACACAGTAACCTGAGCGTACACTCACACAGTAACCTGAGCGTACACACACACAGTAACCTGATCGTACACACACAGTAACCTGAGCGTACACACAAACAGTAACCTGAGCGTACGCACACAGTAACCTGAGCGTACACACAAACAGTAACCTGAGCGTACACACACAGTAACCTGATCGTACACACACAGTAACCTGATCGTACACACACAGTAACCTGAGCGTACACACAAACAGTAACCTGAGCGTACACACACAGTAACCTAACCGTACACACGCATAGTAACCTGAGCGTACACACATACAGTAACCTGAGCGTACACACACAGTAACCTGAGCATACACACACAGTATCCTGAGCGTACACTCACACAGTAACCTGAGCGTACACACATACTGTAACCTGAGCGTACACACACACAGTAACCTGAGCGTACACACACAGTAACCTGAGCGTACACCCACAGTAACCTGAGCGTACACACACAATAACATGAGCGTACACTCACACAGTAACCTGAGCGTACACACACACAGTAACCTGAGCGCACACACACAGAAACCTGAGCATACACACACACAGTAACCTGTGCGTTCACACACACATTAACCTGACCGTACACACACAGTAACCTGAGCGTACACACACACAGTAACCTGAGCGTACACACACACAGTAACCTGAGCGTACACACACACACTAACCTGAGCGTATACACACACAGTAACCTGAGCGTACACACATACAGTAACCTGAGCGTACACACACACAGTAACCTGAGCGTACACACACACAGTAACCTGAGCGTACACACACACAGTAACCTGAGCGTACACACACACAGTAACCTGAGCGTACACACACAGTAACCTGAGCGTACATACACACAGTAACCTGAGCGTACACACACACAGTAACCTGATCGTACACACACAGTAACCTGAGCGTACATACACACAGTAACCTGAGCGTGCACACACACAGTAACCTGAGCGTACACACATACAGTAACCTGAGCGTACACACACACAGTAACCTGAGCGTACACACACACAGTAACCTGAGCGTACACACACACAGTAACCTGAGCATACACACACACAGTAACCTGAGCGTACACACACAGTAACCTGAGCGTACATACACACAGTAACCTGAGCGTACACACACACAGTAACCTGAGCGTACACACACACAGTAACCTGAGCGTACACACACAGTAACCTGAGCGTACACACATACAGTAACCTGAGCGTACACACACACAGTAACCTGAGCGTACACACACACAGTAACCTGAGCGTACACACACACAGTAACCTGAGCGTACACACACACAGTCACCTGAGCGTACACACATAGTAACCTGAGTGTACACACACACAGTAACCTGAGCGCACACACACACAGTAACCTGGGCGTACACACACAGTGACTTGAGCGTACACACACAGTAACCTGAGCGTACACACACACAGTAACCTGAGTGTACACACACACAGTAACCTGAGCATACACACACACAGTAACCTGAGCGTACACACACAGTAACCTGAGCGTACATACACACAGTAACCTGAGCGCACACACACACAGTAACCTGAGCGTACACACACACAGTAACCTGAGTGTACACACACACAGTAACCTGAGCGTACACACAAACAGTAACCTGAGCGTACACACACAGTAACCTGATCGTACACACACAGTAACCTGATCGTACACACACAGTAACCTGAGCGTACACACAAACAGTAACCTGAGCGTACACACACAGTAACCTAACCGTACACACGCATAGTAACCTGAGCGTACACACATACAGTAACCTGAGCGTACACACACAGTAACCTGAGCATACACACACAGTATCCTGAGCGTACACTCACACAGTAACCTGAGCGTACACACATACTGTAACCTGAGCGTACACACACACAGTAACCTGAGCGTACACACACAGTAACCTGAGCGTACACCCACAGTAACCTGAGCGTACACACACAATAACATGAGCGTACACTCACACAGTAACCTGAGCGTACACACACACAGTAACCTGAGCGCACACACACAGAAACCTGAGCATACACACACACAGTAACCTGTGCGTTCACACACACATTAACCTGACCGTACACACACAGTAACCTGAGCGTACACACACACAGTAACCTGAGCGTACACACACACAGTAACCTGAGCGTACACACACACACTAACCTGAGCGTATACACACACAGTAACCTGAGCGTACACACATACAGTAACCTGAGCGTACACACACACAGTAACCTGAGCGTACACACACACAGTAACCTGAGCGTACACACACACAGTAACCTGAGCGTACACACACACAGTAACCTGAGCGTACACACACAGTAACCTGAGCGTACATACACACAGTAACCTGAGCGTACACACACACAGTAACCTGATCGTACACACACAGTAACCTGAGCGTACATACACACAGTAACCTGAGCGTGCACACACACAGTAACCTGAGCGTACACACATACAGTAACCTGAGCGTACACACACACAGTAACCTGAGCGTACACACACACAGTAACCTGAGCGTACACACACACAGTAACCTGAGCATACACACACACAGTAACCTGAGCGTACACACACAGTAACCTGAGCGTACATACACACAGTAACCTGAGCGTACACACACACAGTAACCTGAGCGTACACACACACAGTAACCTGAGCGTACACACACAGTAACCTGAGCGTACACACATACAGTAACCTGAGCGTACACACACACAGTAACCTGAGCGTACACACACACAGTAACCTGAGCGTACACACACACAGTAACCTGAGCGTACACACACACAGTCACCTGAGCGTACACACATAGTAACCTGAGTGTACACACACACAGTAACCTGAGCGCACACACACACAGTAACCTGGGCGTACACACACAGTGACTTGAGCGTACACACACAGTAACCTGAGCGTACACACACACAGTAACCTGAGTGTACACACACACAGTAACCTGAGCATACACACACACAGTAACCTGAGCGTACACACACAGTAACCTGAGCGTACATACACACAGTAACCTGAGCGCACACACACACAGTAACCTGGGCGTACACACACAGTAACTTGAGCGTACACACACACAGTAACCTGAGCGTACACACACAGTAACCTGAGCGCACACACACACAGTAAACTGAGCATACACACACACAGTAACCTGAGCGTACACACACACAGTAACCTGAGCGTACACACAAACAGTAACCTGAGTGTACACACACACAGTAACCTGAGTGTACACACACACAGTAACCTGAGCGTACACACACACAGTAACTTGAGTGTACACACACACAGTAACCTGAGTGTACACACACACAATAACCTGAGCGTAAACACACAGTAACCTGAGCGTACACACACACAGTAACCTGGGCGTACGCACACAGTGACTTGAGCGTACACACACAGTAACCTGAGCGTACACACACAGTAACTTGAGCGTACACACACACAGTAACTTGAGCGTACACACACACATTAACCTGAGCGTACACACACACAGTACCCTGAGCGCACACACACACAGTAACCTGGGCGTACACACACAGTAACTTGAGCGTACACACACACATTAACCTGAGTTTACACACACAGTAACTTGAGCGTACACACACACATTAACCTGAGCGTACACACACAGTAACCTGGGCGTACACACACACTTACTTGAGCGTACACCCACACAGTAACCTGAGCGTAAACACACATACAGTAACCTGAGCGCGCACACACACAGTAACCTGGGCGGACACACACACAGTAACCTGAGCGTACACACACACAGTAACCTGAGAGTACACACACACAGTAACCTGAGCGTACGCACACACAGCAACCTGAGCGTACACACACACAGTAACCTGAGGGTACACACACACATTAACCTGACCGTACACACACAGTAACCTGATCGTACACACACAGTAGCCTGAGCGTACACACACAGTAACCTGACCGCACACACACACTAACCTGAGCGTACACACACACAGTAACCTGAGCGTACACACACACAGTAACCTGACCGCACACACACACTAACCTGAGCGTACACACATACAGTAACCTGATCGTATACACACAGTAACCTGAGCGTACACACACACAGTAACATGAGCGTACACACACACAGTAACCTGAGAGTACACACACACAGTAACCTGATCATACACACACAGTAACCTGAGCGTACACACACAGTAACCTGAGCGTACACTCACACAGTAACCTGAGCGTACACACACACAGTAACCTGATCGTACACACACAGTAACCTGAGCGTACACACAAACAGTAACCTGAGCGTACGCACACAGTAACCTGAGCGTACACACAAACAGTAACCTGAGCGTACACACACAGTAACCTGATCGTACACACACAGTAACCTGATCGTACACACACAGTAACCTGAGCGTACACACAAACAGTAACCTGAGCGTACACACACAGTAACCTAACCGTACACACGCATAGTAACCTGAGCGTACACACATACAGTAACCTGAGCGTACACACACAGTAACCTGAGCATACACACACAGTATCCTGAGCGTACACTCACACAGTAACCTGAGCGTACACACATACTGTAACCTGAGCGTACACACACACAGTAACCTGAGCGTACACACACAGTAACCTGAGCGTACACCCACAGTAACCTGAGCGTACACACACAATAACATGAGCGTACACTCACACAGTAACCTGAGCGTACACACACACAGTAACCTGAGCGCACACACACAGAAACCTGAGCATACACACACACAGTAACCTGTGCGTTCACACACACATTAACCTGACCGTACACACACAGTAACCTGAGCGTACACACACACAGTAACCTGAGCGTACACACACACAGTAACCTGAGCGTACACACACACACTAACCTGAGCGTATACACACACAGTAACCTGAGCGTACACACATACAGTAACCTGAGCGTACACACACACAGTAACCTGAGCGTACACACACACAGTAACCTGAGCGTACACACACACAGTAACCTGAGCGTACACACACACAGTAACCTGAGCGTACACACACAGTAACCTGAGCGTACATACACACAGTAACCTGAGCGTACACACACACAGTAACCTGATCGTACACACACAGTAACCTGAGCGTACATACACACAGTAACCTGAGCGTGCACACACACAGTAACCTGAGCGTACACACATACAGTAACCTGAGCGTACACACACACAGTAACCTGAGCGTACACACACACAGTAACCTGAGCGTACACACACACAGTAACCTGAGCATACACACACACAGTAACCTGAGCGTACACACACAGTAACCTGAGCGTACATACACACAGTAACCTGAGCGTACACACACACAGTAACCTGAGCGTACACACACACAGTAACCTGAGCGTACACACACAGTAACCTGAGCGTACACACATACAGTAACCTGAGCGTACACACACACAGTAACCTGAGCGTACACACACACAGTAACCTGAGCGTACACACACACAGTAACCTGAGCGTACACACACACAGTCACCTGAGCGTACACACATAGTAACCTGAGTGTACACACACACAGTAACCTGAGCGCACACACACACAGTAACCTGGGCGTACACACACAGTGACTTGAGCGTACACACACAGTAACCTGAGCGTACACACACACAGTAACCTGAGTGTACACACACACAGTAACCTGAGCATACACACACACAGTAACCTGAGCGTACACACACAGTAACCTGAGCGTACATACACACAGTAACCTGAGCGCACACACACACAGTAACCTGGGCGTACACACACAGTAACTTGAGCGTACACACACACAGTAACCTGAGCGTACACACACAGTAACCTGAGCGCACACACACACAGTAAACTGAGCATACACACACACAGTAACCTGAGCGTACACACACACAGTAACCTGAGCGTACACACAAACAGTAACCTGAGTGTACACACACACAGTAACCTGAGTGTACACACACACAGTAACCTGAGCGTACACACACACAGTAACTTGAGTGTACACACACACAGTAACCTGAGTGTACACACACACAATAACCTGAGCGTAAACACACAGTAACCTGAGCGTACACACACACAGTAACCTGGGCGTACGCACACAGTGACTTGAGCGTACACACACAGTAACCTGAGCGTACACACACAGTAACTTGAGCGTACACACACACAGTAACTTGAGCGTACACACACACATTAACCTGAGCGTACACACACACAGTACCCTGAGCGCACACACACACAGTAACCTGGGCGTACACACACAGTAACTTGAGCGTACACACACACATTAACCTGAGTTTACACACACAGTAACTTGAGCGTACACACACACATTAACCTGAGCGTACACACACAGTAACCTGGGCGTACACACACACTTACTTGAGCGTACACCCACACAGTAACCTGAGCGTTCACACACAGTAACCTGAGCGTACACACACACAGTAACCTGAGTGTACACACATACAGTAACCTGAGCGTACACACACACAGTAACCTGAGCATACACACACACAGTAACCTGAGCGTACACACACAGTAACCTGAGCGTACATACACACAGTAACCTGAGCGCACACACACACAGTAACCTGGGCGTACACACACAGTAACTTGAGCGTACACACACACAGTAACCTGAGCGTACACACACAGTAACCTGAGCGCACACACACACAGTAAACTGAGCATACACACACACAGTAACCTGAGCGTACACACACACAGTAACCTGAGCGTACACACAAACAGTAACCTGAGTGTACACACACACAGTAACCTGAGTGTACACACACACAGTAACCTGAGCGTACACACACACAGTAACTTGAGTGTACACACACACAGTAACCTGAGTGTACACACACACAATAACCTGAGCGTAAACACACAGTAACCTGAGCGTACACACACACAGTAACCTGGGCGTACGCACACAGTGACTTGAGCGTACACACACAGTAACCTGAGCGTACACACACAGTAACTTGAGCGTACACACACACATTAACCTGAGCGTACACACACAGTAACCTGAGCGTACACACACACAGTACCCTGAGCGCACACACACACAGTAACCTGGGCGTACACACACAGTAACTTGAGCGTACACACACACATTAACCTGAGTTTACACACACAGTAACTTGAGCGTACACGCACACATTAACCTGAGCGTACACACACAGTAACCTGGGCGTACACACACACTTACTTGAGCGTACACCCACACAGTAACCTGAGCGTTCACACACAGTAACCTGAGCGTACACACACACAGTAACCTGAGTGTACACACATACAGTAAACTGAGCGTACACACACACAGTAACCTGAGCATACACACACACAGTAACCTGAGCGTACACACACACAGTAACTTGAGCGTACACACACACAGTAACCTGAGCGTACACACACAGTAACCTGAGCGTACACACACAGAGTAACCTGAGCGTACACACACAGTAACCTGAGCGTACACACACACAGTAATCTGAGCGTACACACACACAGTAACCTGAGCGTACACACACACAGTAACCTGAGCGTACACACACACACACAGTAACCTGAGCGTACACACACACAGTAACCTGAGCGTACACACACACAGTAACCTGAGCATACACACACACAGTAACCTGAGCGTACACACACAGTAACCTGAGCATACACACACAGTAACCAGAGCGTACACACACAGTAACCTGAGCGTACACACACACAGTAACCTGAGCGTACACACACAGTAACCTGAGCGTACACACACACAGTAACCTGAGCATATACACACACAGTAACCTGAGCGTACACACACACAATAACCTGAGCGGACACACACAGTAACCTGAGCGTACACACACAGTAACCTGAGTGTACACACACACAATAACCTGAGCGCACACACACACAGTAACCTGGGCTTACAAACACAGTGACTTGAGCGTACACACACACAGTACCCTGAGCGCACACACACACAGTAACCTGATCGTACACACACACAGTAACCTGAGCGTACACACACACAGTAACTTGAGCGTACACACACACAGTAACCTGATTGTACATACACAGAGTAACCTGACCGTACACACACACAGTAAACTGACCGTACACACTCACAGTAACCTGAGCATACACACACAGTAATGTGACCGTACACACACACAGTACCCTGAGCGCACACACACACAGTAACCTGGGCGTACACACACAGTAACTTGAGCGTACACACACACATTAACCTGAGTTTACACACACAGTAACTTGAGCGTACACACACACATTAACCTGAGCGTACACACACAGTAACCTGGGCGTACACACACACTTACTTGAGCGTACACCCACACAGTAACCTGAGCGTTCACACACAGTAACCTGAGCGTACACACACACAGTAACCTGAGTGTACACACATACAGTAACCTGAGCGTACACACACACAGTAACCTGAGCATACACACACACAGTAACCTGAGCGTACACACACACAGTAACTTGAGCGTACACACACACAGTAACCTGAGCGTACACACACAGTAACCTGAGCGTACACACACAGAGTAACCTGAGCGTACACACACAGTAACCTGAGCGTACACACACAGTAACCTGAGCGTACACACACAGAGTAACCTGAGCGTACACACACAGTAATCTGAGCGTACACACACACAGTAACCTGAGCGTACACACACACAGTAACCTGAGCGTACACACACACACACAGTAACCTGATCGTACACACACACAGTAACCTGAGCGTACACACACACAGTAACCTGAGCGTACACACACACAGTAACCTGAGCATACACACACACAGTAACCTGAGCGTACACACACAGTAACCTGAGCGTACATACACACAGTAACCTGAGCGTACACACACACAGTAACCTGAGCGTACACACATACAGTAACCTGAGCGTACACACACACAGTAACCTGAGCGTACACACACACAGTAACCTGAGCGTACACACACACAGTAACCTGAGCGTACACACACACAGTAACCTGAGCGTACACACACAGTAACCTGAGCGTACATACACACAGTAACCTGAGCGTACACACACACAGTAACCTGATCGTACACACACAGTAACCTGAGCGTACATACACACAGTAACCTGAGCGTGCACACACACAGTAACCTGAGCGTACACACATACAGTAACCTGAGCGTACACACACACAGTAACCTGAGCGTACACACACACAGTAACCTGAGCGTACACACACACAGTAACCTGAGCATACACACACACAGTAACCTGAGCGTACACACACAGTAACCTGAGCGTACATACACACAGTAACCTGAGCGTACACACACACAGTAACCTGAGCGTACACACACACAGTAACCTGAGCGTACACACACAGTAACCTGAGCGTACACACATACAGTAACCTGAGCGTACACACACACAGTAACCTGAGCGTACACACACACAGTAACCTGAGCGTACACACACACAGTAACCTGAGCGTACACACACACAGTCACCTGAGCGTACACACATAGTAACCTGAGTGTACACACACACAGTAACCTGAGCGCACACACACACAGTAACCTGGGCGTACACACACAGTGACTTGAGCGTACACACACAGTAACCTGAGCGTACACACACACAGTAACCTGAGTGTACACACACACAGTAACCTGAGCATACACACACACAGTAACCTGAGCGTACACACACAGTAACCTGAGCGTACATACACACAGTAACCTGAGCGCACACACACACAGTAACCTGGGCGTACACACACAGTAACTTGAGCGTACACACACACAGTAACCTGAGCGTACACACACAGTAACCTGAGCGCACACACACACAGTAAACTGAGCATACACACACACAGTAACCTGAGCGTACACACACACAGTAACCTGAGCGTACACACAAACAGTAACCTGAGTGTACACACACACAGTAACCTGAGTGTACACACACACAGTAACCTGAGCGTACACACACACAGTAACTTGAGTGTACACACACACAGTAACCTGAGTGTACACACACACAATAACCTGAGCGTAAACACACAGTAACCTGAGCGTACACACACACAGTAACCTGGGCGTACGCACACAGTGACTTGAGCGTACACACACAGTAACCTGAGCGTACACACACAGTAACTTGAGCGTACACACACACAGTAACTTGAGCGTACACACACACATTAACCTGAGCGTACACACACACAGTACCCTGAGCGCACACACACACAGTAACCTGGGCGTACACACACAGTAACTTGAGCGTACACACACACATTAACCTGAGTTTACACACACAGTAACTTGAGCGTACACACACACATTAACCTGAGCGTACACACACAGTAACCTGGGCGTACACACACACTTACTTGAGCGTACACCCACACAGTAACCTGAGCGTTCACACACAGTAACCTGAGCGTACACACACACAGTAACCTGAGTGTACACACATACAGTAACCTGAGCGTACACACACACAGTAACCTGAGCATACACACACACAGTAACCTGAGCGTACACACACAGTAACCTGAGCGTACATACACACAGTAACCTGAGCGCACACACACACAGTAACCTGGGCGTACACACACAGTAACTTGAGCGTACACACACACAGTAACCTGAGCGTACACACACAGTAACCTGAGCGCACACACACACAGTAAACTGAGCATACACACACACAGTAACCTGAGCGTACACACACACAGTAACCTGAGCGTACACACAAACAGTAACCTGAGTGTACACACACACAGTAACCTGAGTGTACACACACACAGTAACCTGAGCGTACACACACACAGTAACTTGAGTGTACACACACACAGTAACCTGAGTGTACACACACACAATAACCTGAGCGTAAACACACAGTAACCTGAGCGTACACACACACAGTAACCTGGGCGTACGCACACAGTGACTTGAGCGTACACACACAGTAACCTGAGCGTACACACACAGTAACTTGAGCGTACACACACACATTAACCTGAGCGTACACACACAGTAACCTGAGCGTACACACACACAGTACCCTGAGCGCACACACACACAGTAACCTGGGCGTACACACACAGTAACTTGAGCGTACACACACACATTAACCTGAGTTTACACACACAGTAACTTGAGCGTACACGCACACATTAACCTGAGCGTACACACACAGTAACCTGGGCGTACACACACACTTACTTGAGCGTACACCCACACAGTAACCTGAGCGTTCACACACAGTAACCTGAGCGTACACACACACAGTAACCTGAGTGTACACACATACAGTAAACTGAGCGTACACACACACAGTAACCTGAGCATACACACACACAGTAACCTGAGCGTACACACACACAGTAACTTGAGCGTACACACACACAGTAACCTGAGCGTACACACACAGTAACCTGAGCGTACACACACAGAGTAACCTGAGCGTACACACACAGTAACCTGAGCGTACACACACACAGTAATCTGAGCGTACACACACACAGTAACCTGAGCGTACACACACACAGTAACCTGAGCGTACACACACACACACAGTAACCTGAGCGTACACACACACAGTAACCTGAGCGTACACACACACAGTAACCTGAGCATACACACACACAGTAACCTGAGCGTACACACACAGTAACCTGAGCATACACACACAGTAACCAGAGCGTACACACACAGTAACCTGAGCGTACACACACACAGTAACCTGAGCGTACACACACAGTAACCTGAGCGTACACACACACAGTAACCTGAGCATATACACACACAGTAACCTGAGCGTACACACACACAATAACCTGAGCGGACACACACAGTAACCTGAGCGTACACACACAGTAACCTGAGTGTACACACACACAATAACCTGAGCGCACACACACACAGTAACCTGGGCTTACAAACACAGTGACTTGAGCGTACACACACACAGTACCCTGAGCGCACACACACACAGTAACCTGATCGTACACACACACAGTAACCTGAGCGTACACACACACAGTAACTTGAGCGTACACACACACAGTAACCTGATTGTACATACACAGAGTAACCTGACCGTACACACACACAGTAAACTGACCGTACACACTCACAGTAACCTGAGCATACACACACAGTAATGTGACCGTACACACACACAGTACCCTGAGCGCACACACACACAGTAACCTGGGCGTACACACACAGTAACTTGAGCGTACACACACACATTAACCTGAGTTTACACACACAGTAACTTGAGCGTACACACACACATTAACCTGAGCGTACACACACAGTAACCTGGGCGTACACACACACTTACTTGAGCGTACACCCACACAGTAACCTGAGCGTTCACACACAGTAACCTGAGCGTACACACACACAGTAACCTGAGTGTACACACATACAGTAACCTGAGCGTACACACACACAGTAACCTGAGCATACACACACACAGTAACCTGAGCGTACACACACACAGTAACTTGAGCGTACACACACACAGTAACCTGAGCGTACACACACAGTAACCTGAGCGTACACACACAGAGTAACCTGAGCGTACACACACAGTAACCTGAGCGTACACACACAGTAACCTGAGCGTACACACACAGAGTAACCTGAGCGTACACACACAGTAATCTGAGCGTACACACACACAGTAACCTGAGCGTACACACACACAGTAACCTGAGCGTACACACACACACACAGTAACCTGATCGTACACACACACAGTAACCTGAGCGTACACACACACAGTAACCTGAGCGTACACACACACAGTAACCTGAGCATACACACACACAGTAACCTGAGCGTACACACACAGTAACCTGAGCGTACATACACACAGTAACCTGAGCGTACACACACACAGTAACCTGAGCGTACACACACACAGTAACCTGAGCGTACACACACAGTAACCTGAGCGTACACACATACAGTAACCTGAGCGTACACACACACAGTAACCTGAGCGTACACACACACAGTAACCTGAGCGTACACACACACAGTAACCTGAGCGTACACACACACAGTCACCTGAGCGTACACACATAGTAACCTGAGTGTACACACACACAGTAACCTGAGCGTACACACACACAGTAACTTGAGCGTACACACACACAGTAACCTGAGCGTACACACACACAGTAACTTGAGCGTACACACACACAGTAACCTGATTGTACATACACAGAGTAACCTGACCGTACACACACACAGTAAACTGACCGTACACACTCACAGTAACCTGAGCATACACACACAGTAATGTGACCGTACACACACACAGTAACCTGAGCGTACACACACACAGTAATATGAGCGTACACACGCACAGTAACCTGAGCGTACACACACACAGTAACCTGAGCGTACACACACACAGTAACCTGATCGTACACACACAGTAACCTGAGGGTAAACACACACAGTAACCTAAGTGTACACACACAGAGTAACCTGAGCTTACCACACACAGTAATATGAGCGTACACACGCACAGTAACCTGAGCGTACACACACACAGTAACCTGAGGGTACACACACACATTAACCTGACCGTACACACACAGTAACCTGAGCGTACACACACACAGGAACCTGAGCGTACACACACACAGTAACCTGAGCGTACACACACACAGTACCCTGTGCGTACACACACACAGTAACCTGAGCGTACACACACTCAGTAACCTGATCGTACACACACAGTAACCTGAGCGTACACACACACAGTAACCTGAGCGTACACACACACAGTAACCTGAGCGAACACACACAGTAACCTAAGAACACACACACACAGTAACCTGATCATACACACACAGTAACCTGAGCGTACACACACAGTAACCTGAGAGTACGCACCCACACAGTAACCTGATCGTATACACACAGTAACCTGAGCGTACACACACAGTAACCCGGGCGCACACACAGAGTAACTTGAGCGTTTACACACGCAGTAACCTGAGCGTACACACACAGTAACCTGAGCGTCCACACACAGTAACCTGAGCGTACACACACACAGTAACCTGAGCGTACACACGCAGTAACCTGAGCGTACACACACACAGTAACCTGAGCGAACACACACAGTAACCTGAGCGTACACACACACAGTAACCTGATCGTACACACACAGTAACCTGATCGTACACACACAGTAACCTGAGCGTACACACACATAGTAACCTGAGCGTACACACACACAGTAACCTAAGCACACACAGACACAGTAATCTGAGCGTACACACACAGTAACCTGAGCCTACACACACAGTAACCTGAGCGTACACACCCACACAGTAACCTGAGCGTACACACACAGTAACCTGAGCGTACACACACGCAATAACCTGAGCGTACACACACACAGTAACCTGAGCGTACACACACACAGTAACCTGAGCGTACACACACAGTAACCTGAGCGGACACACACACAGTAACCTGAGCGTACACACACAGTAACCTGAGCGTACACTCACACAGTAACCTGAGCGTACACACACACAGTAACCTGATCGTACACACACAGTAACCTGATCGTACACACACAGTAACCTGAGCGTACACACAAACAGTAACCTGAGCGTACACACACAGTAACCTAACCGTACACACACACAGTAACCTGAGCGTAAACACACATACAGTAACCTGAGCGCGCACACACACAGTAACCTGGGCGGACACACACACAGTAACCTGAGCGTACACACACACAGTAACCTGAGAGTACACACACACAGTAACCTGAGCGTACGCACACACAGCAACCTGAGCGTACACACACACAGTAACCTGAGGGTACACACACACATTAACCTGACCGTACACACACAGTAACCTGATCGTACACACACAGTAGCCTGAGCGTACACACACAGTAACCTGACCGCACACACACACTAACCTGAGCGTACACACACACAGTAACCTGAGCGTACACACACACAGTAACCTGACCGCACACACACACTAACCTGAGCGTACACACATACAGTAACCTGATCGTATACACACAGTAACCTGAGCGTACACACACACAGTAACATGAGCGTACACACACACAGTAACCTGAGAGTACACACACACAGTAACCTGATCATACACACACAGTAACCTGAGCGTACACACACAGTAACCTGAGCGTACACTCACACAGTAACCTGAGCGTACACACACACAGTAACCTGATCGTACACACACAGTAACCTGAGCGTACACACAAACAGTAACCTGAGCGTACGCACACAGTAACCTGAGCGTACACACAAACAGTAACCTGAGCGTACACACACAGTAACCTGATCGTACACACACAGTAACCTGATCGTACACACACAGTAACCTGAGCGTACACACAAACAGTAACCTGAGCGTACACACACAGTAACCTAACCGTACACACGCATAGTAACCTGAGCGTACACACATACAGTAACCTGAGCGTACACACACAGTAACCTGAGCATACACACACAGTATCCTGAGCGTACACTCACACAGTAACCTGAGCGTACACACATACTGTAACCTGAGCGTACACACACACAGTAACCTGAGCGTACACACACAGTAACCTGAGCGTACACCCACAGTAACCTGAGCGTACACACACAATAACATGAGCGTACACTCACACAGTAACCTGAGCGTACACACACACAGTAACCTGAGCGCACACACACAGAAACCTGAGCATACACACACACAGTAACCTGTGCGTTCACACACACATTAACCTGACCGTACACACACAGTAACCTGAGCGTACACACACACAGTAACCTGAGCGTACACACACACAGTAACCTGAGCGTACACACACACACTAACCTGAGCGTATACACACACAGTAACCTGAGCGTACACACATACAGTAACCTGAGCGTACACACACACAGTAACCTGAGCGTACACACACACAGTAACCTGAGCGTACACACACACAGTAACCTGAGCATACACACACACAGTAACCTGAGCGTACACACACAGTAACCTGAGCGTACATACACACAGTAACCTGAGCGTACACACACACAGTAACCTGATCGTACACACACAGTAACCTGAGCGTACATACACACAGTAACCTGAGCGTGCACACACACAGTAACCTGAGCGTACACACATACAGTAACCTGAGCGTACACACACACAGTAACCTGAGCGTACACACACACAGTAACCTGAGCGTACACACACACAGTAACCTGAGCATACACACACACAGTAACCTGAGCGTACACACACAGTAACCTGAGCGTACATACACACAGTAACCTGAGCGTACACACACACAGTAACCTGAGCGTACACACACACAGTAACCTGAGCGTACACACACAGTAACCTGAGCGTACACACACACAGTAACCTGAGCGTACACACACACAGTAACCTGAGCGTACACACACACAGTAACCTGAGCGTACACACACACAGTCACCTGAGCGTACACACATAGTAACCTGAGTGTACACACACACAGTAACCTGAGCGCACACACACACAGTAACCTGGGCGTACACACACAGTGACTTGAGCGTACACACACAGTAACCTGAGCGTACACACACACAGTAACCTGAGTGTACACACACACAGTAACCTGAGCATACACACACACAGTAACCTGAGCGTACACACACAGTAACCTGAGCGTACATACACACAGTAACCTGAGCGCACACACACACAGTAACCTGGGCGTACACACACAGTAACTTGAGCGTACACACACACAGTAACCTGAGCGTACACACACAGTAACCTGAGCGCACACACACACAGTAAACTGAGCATACACACACACAGTAACCTGAGCGTACACACACACAGTAACCTGAGCGTACACACAAACAGTAACCTGAGTGTACACACACACAGTAACCTGAGTGTACACACACACAGTAACCTGAGCGTACACACACACAGTAACTTGAGTGTACACACACACAGTAACCTGAGTGTACACACACACAATAACCTGAGCGTAAACACACAGTAACCTGAGCGTACACACACACAGTAACCTGGGCGTACGCACACAGTGACTTGAGCGTACACACACAGTAACCTGAGCGTACACACACAGTAACTTGAGCGTACACACACACAGTAACTTGAGCGTACACACACACATTAACCTGAGCGTACACACACACAGTACCCTGAGCGCACACACACACAGTAACCTGGGCGTACACACACAGTAACTTGAGCGTACACACACACATTAACCTGAGTTTACACACACAGTAACTTGAGCGTACACACACACATTAACCTGAGCGTACACACACAGTAACCTGGGCGTACACACACACTTACTTGAGCGTACACCCACACAGTAACCTGAGCGTTCACACACAGTAACCTGAGCGTACACACACACAGTAACCTGAGTGTACACACATACAGTAACCTGAGCGTATACACACACAGTAACCTGAGCATACACACACACAGTAACCTGAGCGTACACACACAGTAACCTGAGCGTACATACACACAGTAACCTGAGCGCACACACACACAGTAACCTGGGCGTACACACACAGTAACTTGAGCGTACACACACACAGTAACCTGAGCGTACACACACAGTAACCTGAGCGCACACACACACAGTAAACTGAGCATACACACACACAGTAACCTGAGCGTACACACACACAGTAACCTGAGCGTACACACAAACAGTAACCTGAGTGTACACACACACAGTAACCTGAGTGTACACACACACAGTAACCTGAGCGTACACACACACAGTAACTTGAGTGTACACACACACAGTAACCTGAGTGTACACACACACAATAACCTGAGCGTAAACACACAGTAACCTGAGCGTACACACACACAGTAACCTGGGCGTACGCACACAGTGACTTGAGCGTACACACACAGTAACCTGAGCGTACACACACAGTAACTTGAGCGTACACACACACATTAACCTGAGCGTACACACACAGTAACCTGAGCGTACACACACACAGTACCCTGAGCGCACACACACACAGTAACCTGGGCGTACACACACAGTAACTTGAGCGTACACACACACATTAACCTGAGTTTACACACACAGTAACTTGAGCGTACACGCACACATTAACCTGAGCGTACACACACAGTAACCTGGGCGTACACACACACTTACTTGAGCGTACACCCACACAGTAACCTGAGCGTTCACACACAGTAACCTGAGCGTACACACACACAGTAACCTGAGTGTACACACATACAGTAAACTGAGCGTACACACACACAGTAACCTGAGCATACACACACACAGTAACCTGAGCGTACACACACACAGTAACTTGAGCGTACACACACACAGTAACCTGAGCGTACACACACAGTAACCTGAGCGTACACACACAGAGTAACCTGAGCGTACACACACAGTAACCTGAGCGTACACACACACAGTAATCTGAGCGTACACACACACAGTAACCTGAGCGTACACACACACAGTAACCTGAGCGTACACACACACACACAGTAACCTGAGCGTACACACACACAGTAACCTGAGCGTACACACACACAGTAACCTGAGCATACACACACACAGTAACCTGAGCGTACACACACAGTAACCTGAGCATACACACACAGTAACCAGAGCGTACACACACAGTAACCTGAGCGTACACACACACAGTAACCTGAGCGTACACACACACAGTAACCTGAGCATACACACACACAGTAACCTGAGCGTACACACACAGTAACCTGAGCATACACACACAGTAACCTGAGCATACACACACACAGTAACCTGAGCGTACACACACAGTAACCTGAGCATACACACACAGTAACCAGAGCGTACACACACAGTAACCTGAGCGTACACACACACAGTAACCTGAGCATACACACACACAGTAACCTGAGCGTACACACACACAGTAACTTGAGCGTACACACACACAGTAACCTGAGCGTACACACACAGTAACCTGGGCGTACACACACAGTAACTTGAGCGTACACACACACAGTAACCTGAGCGTACACACACAGTAACCTGAGCGCACACACACACAGTAAACTGAGCATACACACACACAGTAACCTGAGCGTACACACACACAGTAACCTGAGCGTACACACAAACAGTAACCTGAGTGTACACACACACAGTAACCTGAGTGTACACACACACAGTAACCTGAGCGTACACACACACAGTAACTTGAGTGTACACACACACAGTAACCTGAGTGTACACACACACAATAACCTGAGCGTAAACACACAGTAACCTGAGCGTACACACACACAGTAACCTGGGCGTACGCACACAGTGACTTGAGCGTACACACACAGTAACCTGAGCGTACACACACAGTAACTTGAGCGTACACACACACAGTAACTTGAGCGTACACACACACATTAACCTGAGCGTACACACACACAGTACCCTGAGCGCACACACACACAGTAACCTGGGCGTACACACACAGTAACTTGAGCGTACACACACACATTAACCTGAGTTTACACACACAGTAACTTGAGCGTACACACACACATTAACCTGAGCGTACACACACAGTAACCTGGGCGTACACACACACTTACTTGAGCGTACACCCACACAGTAACCTGAGCGTTCACACACAGTAACCTGAGCGTACACACACACAGTAACCTGAGTGTACACACATACAGTAACCTGAGCGTATACACACACAGTAACCTGAGCATACACACACACAGTAACCTGAGCGTACACACACAGTAACCTGAGCGTACATACACACAGTAACCTGAGCGCACACACACACAGTAACCTGGGCGTACACACACAGTAACTTGAGCGTACACACACACAGTAACCTGAGCGTACACACACAGTAACCTGAGCGCACACACACACAGTAAACTGAGCATACACACACACAGTAACCTGAGCGTACACACACACAGTAACCTGAGCGTACACACAAACAGTAACCTGAGTGTACACACACACAGTAACCTGAGTGTACACACACACAGTAACCTGAGCGTACACACACACAGTAACTTGAGTGTACACACACACAGTAACCTGAGTGTACACACACACAATAACCTGAGCGTAAACACACAGTAACCTGAGCGTACACACACACAGTAACCTGGGCGTACGCACACAGTGACTTGAGCGTACACACACAGTAACCTGAGCGTACACACACAGTAACTTGAGCGTACACACACACATTAACCTGAGCGTACACACACAGTAACCTGAGCGTACACACACACAGTACCCTGAGCGCACACACACACAGTAACCTGGGCGTACACACACAGTAACTTGAGCGTACACACACACATTAACCTGAGTTTACACACACAGTAACTTGAGCGTACACGCACACATTAACCTGAGCGTACACACACAGTAACCTGGGCGTACACACACACTTACTTGAGCGTACACCCACACAGTAACCTGAGCGTTCACACACAGTAACCTGAGCGTACACACACACAGTAACCTGAGTGTACACACATACAGTAAACTGAGCGTACACACACACAGTAACCTGAGCATACACACACACAGTAACCTGAGCGTACACACACACAGTAACTTGAGCGTACACACACACAGTAACCTGAGCGTACACACACAGTAACCTGAGCGTACACACACAGAGTAACCTGAGCGTACACACACAGTAACCTGAGCGTACACACACACAGTAATCTGAGCGTACACACACACAGTAACCTGAGCGTACACACACACAGTAACCTGAGCGTACACACACACACACAGTAACCTGAGCGTACACACACACAGTAACCTGAGCGTACACACACACAGTAACCTGAGCATACACACACACAGTAACCTGAGCGTACACACACAGTAACCTGAGCATACACACACAGTAACCAGAGCGTACACACACAGTAACCTGAGCGTACACACACACAGTAACCTGAGCGTACACACACAGTAACCTGAGCGTACACACACACAGTAACCTGAGCATATACACACACAGTAACCTGAGCGTACACACACACAATAACCTGAGCGCACACACACACAGTAACCTGGGCTTACAAACACAGTGACTTGAGCGTACACACACACAGTACCCTGAGCGCACACACACACAGTAACCTGATCGTACACACACACAGTAACCTGAGCGTACACACACACAGTAACTTGAGCGTACACACACACAGTAACCTGATTGTACATACACAGAGTAACCTGACCGTACACACACACAGTAAACTGACCGTACACACTCACAGTAACCTGAGCATACACACACAGTAATGTGACCGTACACACACACAGTACCCTGAGCGCACACACACACAGTAACCTGGGCGTACACACACAGTAACTTGAGCGTACACACACACATTAACCTGAGTTTACACACACAGTAACTTGAGCGTACACACACACATTAACCTGAGCGTACACACACAGTAACCTGGGCGTACACACACACTTACTTGAGCGTACACCCACACAGTAACCTGAGCGTTCACACACAGTAACCTGAGCGTACACACACACAGTAACCTGAGTGTACACACATACAGTAACCTGAGCGTACACACACACAGTAACCTGAGCATACACACACACAGTAACCTGAGCGTACACACACACAGTAACTTGAGCGTACACACACACAGTAACCTGAGCGTACACACACAGTAACCTGAGCGTACACACACAGAGTAACCTGAGCGTACACACACAGTAACCTGAGCGTACACACACAGTAACCTGAGCGTACACACACAGAGTAACCTGAGCGTACACACACAGTAATCTGAGCGTACACACACACAGTAACCTGAGCGTACACACACACAGTAACCTGAGCGTACACACACACACACAGTAACCTGATCGTACACACACACAGTAACCTGAGCGTACACACACACAGTAACCTGAGCGTACACACACACAGTAACCTGAGCATACACACACACAGTAACCTGAGCGTACACACACAGTAACCTGAGCGTACATACACACAGTAACCTGAGCGTACACACACACAGTAACCTGAGCGTACACACACACAGTAACCTGAGCGTACACACACAGTAACCTGAGCGTACACACATACAGTAACCTGAGCGTACACACACACAGTAACCTGAGCGTACACACACACAGTAACCTGAGCGTACACACACACAGTAACCTGAGCGTACACACACACAGTCACCTGAGCGTACACACATAGTAACCTGAGTGTACACACACACAGTAACCTGAGCGCACACACACACAGTAACCTGGGCGTACACACACAGTGACTTGAGCGTACACACACAGTAACCTGAGCGTACACACACACAGTAACCTGAGTGTACACACACACAGTAACCTGAGCATACACACACACAGTAACCTGAGCGTACACACACAGTAACCTGAGCGTACATACACACAGTAACCTGAGCGCACACACACACAGTAACCTGGGCGTACACACACAGTAACTTGAGCGTACACACACACAGTAACCTGAGCGTACACACACAGTAACCTGAGCGCACACACACACAGTAAACTGAGCATACACACACACAGTAACCTGAGCGTACACACACACAGTAACCTGAGCGTACACACAAACAGTAACCTGAGTGTACACACACACAGTAACCTGAGTGTACACACACACAGTAACCTGAGCGTACACACACACAGTAACTTGAGTGTACACACACACAGTAACCTGAGTGTACACACACACAATAACCTGAGCGTAAACACACAGTAACCTGAGCGTACACACACACAGTAACCTGGGCGTACGCACACAGTGACTTGAGCGTACACACACAGTAACCTGAGCGTACACACACAGTAACTTGAGCGTACACACACACAGTAACTTGAGCGTACACACACACATTAACCTGAGCGTACACACACACAGTACCCTGAGCGCACACACACACAGTAACCTGGGCGTACACACACAGTAACTTGAGCGTACACACACACATTAACCTGAGTTTACACACACAGTAACTTGAGCGTACACACACACATTAACCTGAGCGTACACACACAGTAACCTGGGCGTACACACACACTTACTTGAGCGTACACCCACACAGTAACCTGAGCGTTCACACACAGTAACCTGAGCGTACACACACACAGTAACCTGAGTGTACACACATACAGTAACCTGAGCGTACACACACACAGTAACCTGAGGGTACACACACACATTAACCTGAGGGTACACACACAGTAACCTGAGCGTACATACACACATTAACCGGAGGGTACACACACACAGTAACCTGAGGGTACACACACAGTAACTTGAGCGTACACACACACAGTAACCTGAGCGTACACACACAGTAACCTGAGCGCACACACACACAGTAAACTGAGCATACACACACACAGTAACCTGAGCGTACACACACACAGTAACCTGAGCGTACACACAAACAGTAACCTGAGTGTACACACACACAGTAACCTGAGTGTACACACACACAGTAACCTGAGCGTACACACACACAGTAACTTGAGTGTACACACACACAATAACCTGAGCGTACACACACACAGTAACCTGAGCGTACACACACACAGTAACCTGAGCGTACACACACACAGTAACCTGAGCGTACACACACACAGTAACCTGGGCGTACGCACACAGTGACTTGAGCGTACACACACAGTAACCTGAGCGTACACACACAGTAACTTGAGCGTACACACACACATTAACCTGAGCGTACACACACAGTAACCTGAGCGTACACACACACAGTACCCTGAGCGCACACACACACAGTAACCTGGGCGTACACACACAGTAACTTAAGCGTACACACACATTAACCTGAGCTTACACACACAGTAACTTGAGCGTACACACACACATTAACCTGAGCGTACACACACAGTAACCTGGGCGTACACACACACTTACTTGAGTGTACACACACACAGTAACCCGGGCGCACACACAGAGTAACTTGAGCGTTTACACACGCAGTAACCTGAGCGTACATACACAGTAACCTGAGCGTCCACACACAGTAACCTGAGCGTACACACACACAGTAACCTGAGCGTACACACGCAGTAACCTGAGCGTACACACACACAGTAACCTGAGCGAACACACACAGTTACCTGATCGTACACACACAGTAACCTGAGCGTACACACACAGTTACCTGATCATACACACGCAGTTACCTGATCGTACACACACAGTAACCTGAGCGTACACACACATAGTAACCTGAGCGTACACACACACAGTAACCTAAGCACACACACACACAGTAACCTGATCGTACACACACAGTAACCTGAGCGTACACACACAGTAACCTGAGCGTACACACCCACACAGTAACCTGAGCGTACACACACAGTAACCTGAGCGTACACACACGCAATAACCTGAGCGTACACACACACAGTAACCTGAGCGTACACACACACAGTAACCTGAGCGTACACACACAGTAACCTGAGCGGACACACACACAGTAACCTGAGCGTACACACACAGTAACCTGAGCGTACACTCACACAGTAACCTGAGCGTACACACACACAGTAACCTGATCGTACACACACAGTAACCTGATCGTGCACACACAGTAACCTGAGCGTACACACAAACAGTAACCTGAGCGTACACACACAGTAACCTAACCGTACACACACACAGTAACCTGAGCGTAAACACACATACAGTAACCTGAGCGCACACACACAGTAACCTGAGCGTACACACACACAGTAACCTGGGCGGACACACACACAGTAACCTGAGCGTACACACACACAGTAACCTGAGAGTACACACACACAGTAACCTGAGCGTACGCACACACAGCAACCTGAGCGTACACACATGCAGTAACCTGAGCGTACACACACACAGTAACCTGAGGGTACACACACACATTAACCTGACCGTACACACACAGTAACCTGATCGTACACACACAGTAGCCTGAGCGTACACACACAGTAACCTGACCGCACACACACACTAACCTGAGCGTACACACACACAGTAACCTGAGCGTACACACACACAGTAACCTGACCGCACACACACACTAACCTGAGCGTACACACATACAGTAACCTGATCGTATACACACAGTAACCTGAGCGTACACACACACAGTAACATGAGCGTACACACACACAGTAACCTGAGCGTACACACAAACAGTAACCTGAGCGTACACACACAGTAACCTGATCGTACACACACAGTAACCTGATCATACACACACAGTAACCTGAGCGTACACACACAGTAACCTGAGCGTACACTCACACAGTAACCTGAGCGTACACACACACAGTAACCTGATCGTACACACACAGTAACCTGAGCGTACACACAAACAGTAACCTGAGCGTACACACACAGTAACCTGAGCGTACACACAAACAGTAACCTGAGCGTACACACACAGTAACCTGATCGTACACACACAGTAACCTGATCGTACACACACAGTAACCTGAGCTTACACACAAACAGTAACCTGAGCGTACACACACAGTAACCTAACCGTACACACGCATAGTAACCTGAGCGTACACACATACAGTAACCTGAGCGTACACACACAGTAACCTGAGCATACACACACAGTATCCTGAGCGTACACTCACACAGTAACCTGAGCGTACACACATACTGTAACCTGAGCGTACACACACACAGTAACCTGAGCGTACACACACAGTAACCTGAGCGTACACCCACAGTAACCTGAGCGTACACACACAATAACATGAGCGTACACTCACACAGTAACCTGAGCGTACACACACACAGTAACCTGAGCGCACACACACAGAAACCTGAGCATACACACACACAGTAACCTGTGCGTTCACACACACATTAACCTGACCGTACACACACAGTAACCTGAGCGTACACACACACAGTAACCTGAGCGTACACACACACAATAACCTGAGCGTACACACACACACTAACCTGAGCGTATACACACACAGTAACCTGAGCATACACACACACAGTAACCTGAGCGTAAACACACAGTAACCTGAGCGTACACACACACAGTAACCTGAGTGTACACACACACAGTAACCTGAGCGTACACACACACAGTAACCTGAGCATACACACACACAGTAACCTGAGCGTATACACACACAGTAACCTGAGCGTACACACACACAGTAACCTGAGCATACACACACACAGTAACCTGATCGTACACACACAGTAACCTGAGCGTACATACACACAGTAACCTGAGCGTGCACACACACAGTAACCTGAGCGTACACACACACAGTAACCTGAGCGTACACACATACAGTAGCCTGAGCGTACACACACACAGTAACCTGAGCGTACACACACAGTAACCTGAGCGTACACACACACAGTAACCTGAGCGTACACACACAGTAACCTGATCGTACACACACAGTAACCTGAGCGTACACACACACAGTAACCTGAGCGTACACACACACAGTAACCTGAGCGTACACACACAGTAACCTGAGCGTACACACACAGTAACCTGAGCGTACACACACACAGTAACCTGAGCGTACACACACAGTAACCTGAGCGTGTACACACACAGTAACCTGAGCGTGTACACACACAGTAACCTGAGCGTACACACACAGTAACCTGAGCGTACACACATACATTAACCTGAGCGTACACACACACAGTAACCTGAGCGTACACACACAGTAACCTGAGCGTACACACATACATTAACCTGAGCGTACACACACACAGTAACCTGAGCGTACACCCACAGTAACCTGAGCGTACACACACAGTAACCTGAGCGGACACACACACAGTAACCTCAGCGTACAAACACAGTAACCTGAGCGTGCACACACACAGTAACCTGAGCCTACACAGACACAGTAACCTGAGCGTACACACACACAGTAACCTGAGCGTACACATACACACTAACCTGAGCGTACACACACAGTAACCTGAGCGTACACATACACAGTAACCTGAGCGTACACACACAGTAACCTGAGCGTACACACACACAGTAACCTGAGCGTACACACACACACAGTAACCTGAGCGTACACACACAGTAACCTGAGCATACACACACAGTAACCAGAGCGTACACACACAGTAACCAGAGCGTACACACACAGTAACCTGACCGCACACACACAGTAACCTGACCGTACATACACAGAGTAACCTGACCGTACACACTCACAGTAACCTGAGCATACACACACAGTAATGTGACCGTACACACACACAGTAAACTGAGCGTACACACACAGTAACCTGAGCGTACACATACACAGTAACCTGAGCGTACACACACAGTAACCTGAGCGTACACACACACAGTAACCTGAGCGTACACACACACACAGTAACCTGAGCGTACACACACAGTAACCTGAGCATACACACACAGTAACCAGAGCGTACACACACAGTAACCAGAGCGTACACACACAGTAACCTGACCGCACACACACAGTAACCTGACCGTACATACACAGAGTAACCTGACCGTACACACTCACAGTAACCTGAGCATACACACACAGTAATGTGACCGTACACACACACAGTAAACTGAGCGTACACACACACAGTAATATGAGCGTACACACGCACAGTAACCTGAGCGTACACACACACAGTTCCATGAGCGAACACACACAGTAACCTGAGCGTACACACAAACAGTAACCTGAGGGTAAACACACACATTAACCTGAGTGTACACACAAAGAGTAACCTGAGCTTACCACACACAGTAATATGAGCGTGCACACACACAGTAACCTGAGCGTACACACACACAGTAATCTGAGGGTACACACACACAGTAACCTGAGCGCACACAAACACAGTAACCTGGGCGTACACACACAGTAACTTGAGCGTACACACACACAGTAACCTGAGCGTACACACACACAGTAATCTGAGGGGACACACACACATTAACCTGAGCTTACACACACAGTAAATTGAGCGTACACACACACATTAACCTGAGCGTACACACACAGTAACCTGGGCGTACACACACACTTACTTGAGCGTACACCCACACAGTAACCTGAGCGTTCACACACAGTAACCTGAGCGTACACAGACAGTACCCTGAGCGTACACACACACAGTAACCTGAGTGTACACACATACAGTAACCTGAGCGTACACACACACAGTAACCTGAGCATACACACACACAGTAACCTGAGCATACACACACACAGTAACTTGAGCGTACACACACACAGTAACCTGAGCGTACACACACAGTAACCTGAGCGTACACACACAGAGTAACCTGAGCGTACACACACAGTAACCTGAGCGTACACACACACAGTAACCTGAGCGTACACATACATTGTAACCTGAGCGTACACACACAGTAACCTGAGCGTACACACACACAGTAACCTGAGCGTACACACACACACAGTAACCTGAGCGTACACACACACAGTAACCTGAGCGTACACACACACACAGTAACCTGAGCATACACACACACAGTAACCTGAGCGTACACACACAGTAACCTGAGCATACACACACAGTAACCAGAGCGTACACACACAGTAACCTGAGCGTACACAGACACAGTAACCTGAGCGTACACACATACAGTAACCTGAGCGTACACACACACAGTAACCTGAGCATATACACACACAGTAACCTGAGCGTACACACACACAATAACCTGAGCGGACACACACAGTAACCTGAGCGTACACACGCACAGTAACCTGAGTGTACACACACAACGTAACCTGAGCGCACACACACACACAGTAACCTGGGCTTACAAACACAGTGACTTGAGCGTACACACACACAGTACCCTGAGCGCACACACACACAGTAACCTGATCGTACACACACACAGTAACCTGAGCGTACACACACACAGTAACTTGAGCGTGCACACACACAGTAACCTGATTGTACATACACAGAGTAACCTGACCGTACACACACACAGTAAACTGACTGTACACACTCACAGTAACCTGAGCATACACACACAGTAATGTGACCGTACACACACACAGTAACCTGAGCGTACACACACACAGTAATATGAGCGTACACACGCACAGTAACCTGAGCGTACACACACACAGTAACCTGAGCGTACACACACACAGTAACCTGATCGTACACACACAGTAACCTGAGGGTACACACACACAGTAACCTGAGGGTAAACACACACATTAACCTAAGTGTACACACACAGAGTAACCTGAGCTTACCACACACAGTAATATGAGCGTACACACGCACAGTAACCTGAGCGTACACACACACAGTAACCTGAGGGTACACACACACATTAACCTGACCGTACACACACAGTAACCTGAGCGTACACACACACAGGAACCTGAGCGTACACACACACAGTAACCTGAGCGTACACACACAGAGTACCCTGTGCGTACACACACACAGTAACCTGAGCGTACACACACTCAGTAACCTGATCGTACACACACAGTAACCTGAGCGTACACACACACAGTAACCTGAGCGTACACACACACAGTAACCTGAGCGTACACACACACAGTAACCTAAGCGTACACACACACAGTACCCTGTGCGTACACACACACAGTAACCTGAGCGTACACACACACAGTAACCTGATCATACACACACAGTAACCTGAGCGTACACACACAGTAACCTGAGAGTACACACCCACACAGTAACCTGATCGTACACACACAGTAACCTGAGTGTACACACACACAGTAACCCAGGCGCACACACAGAGTAACTTGAGCGTTTACACACGCAGTAACCTGAGCATACACACACAGTAACCTGAGCGTACACACGCAGTAACCTGAGCGTACACACACACAGTAACCTTAGCGAACACACACAGTTACCTGATCGTACACACACAGTAACCTGAGCGTACACACACAGTTACCTGATCATACACACGCAGTTACCTGATCGTACACACACAGTAACCTGAGCGTACACACACATAGTAACCTGAGCGTACACACACACAGTAACCTAAGCACACACACACACAGTAACCTGATCGTACAAACACAGTAACCTGAGCGTACACACACAGTAACCTGAGCGTACACACCCACACAGTAACCTGAGCGTACACACACAGTAACCTGAGCGTACACACACGCAATAACCTGAGCGTACACACACACAGTAACCTGAGCGTACACACACACAGTAACCTGAGCGTACACACACAGTAACCTGAGCGGACACACACACAGTAACCTGAGCGTACACACACAGTAACCTGAGCGTACACACACACAGTAACCTGAGCGTAAACACACATACAGTAACCTGAGCGCACACACACACAGTAACCTGGGCGGACACACACACAGTAACCTGAGCGTACACACACACAGTAACCTGAGCGCACACACACAGTAACCTGAGCGTACACACACAGTAACCTGGGCGGACAAACACACAGTAACCTGAGCGTACACACACACAGTAACCTGAGCGTACACACAAACAGTAACCTGAGCGTACACACACAGTAACCTAACCGTACACACACATAGTAACCTGAGCGTACACACATACAGTAACCTGAGCGTACACACACAGTAACCTGAGCATACACACACAGTATCCTGAGCGTACACTCACACAGTAACCTGAGCGTACACACATACAGTAACCTGAGCGTACACACACACAGTAACCTGAGCGTACACACACAGTAACCTGAGCGTACACCCACAGTAACCTAACCGTACACACACATAGTAACCTGAGCGTACACACATACAGTAACCTGAGCGTACACACACAGTAACCTGAGCATACACACACAGTATCCTGAGCGTACACTCACACAGTAACCTGAGCGTACACACATACAGTAACCTGAGCGTACACACACACAGTAACCTGAGCGTACACACACAGTAACCTGAGCGTACACCCACAGTAACCTGAGCGTACACACACAATAACATGAGCGTACACTCACACAGTAACCTGAGCGTACACACACACAGTAACCTGAGCGCACACACACAGAAACCTGAGCATACACACACACAGTAACCTGTGCGTACACACACACATTAACCTGACCGTACACACACAGTAACCTGAGCGTACACACACACAGTAACCTGAGCGTACACACACACAGTAACCTGAGCGTACACACACACACTAACCTGAGCGTATACACACACAGTAACCTGAGCATACACACACACAGTAACCTGAGCGTAAACACACAGTAACCTGAGCGTACACACACACAGTAACCTGAGTGTACACACACAGTAACCTGAGCATACACACACACAGTAACCTGAGCATACACACACACAGTAACCTGAGCGTATACACACACAGTAACCTGAGCATACACACACACAGTAACCTGAGCGTACATACACAGTAACCTGAGCGTACATACACACAGTAACCTGAGCGTGCACACACACAGTAACCTGAGCGTACACACACACAGTAACCTGAGCATACACACACACAGTAACCTGAGCGTATATACACAGTAACCTGAGCGTACATACACACAGTAACCTGAGCGTGCACACACACAGTAACCTGAGCGTACACACACACAGTAACCTGAGCGTACACACATACAGTAACCTGAGCGTACACACACACAGTAACCTGAGCGTACACACACAGTAACCTGAGCGTACACACACATAGTAACCTGAGCGTACACACACAGTAACCTGAGCGTACACACATACAGTAACCTGAGCGTACACACACAGTAACCTGAGCGTACACACATATAGTAACCTGAGCGTACACACACACAGTAACCTGAGCGTACACACACAGTAACCTGAGCGTACACACATACATTAACCTGAGCGTACACACACACAGTAACCTGAGCGTACACCCACAGTAACCTGAGCGTACACACACCGTAACCTGAGCGGACACACACACAGTAACCTCAGCGTACACACACAGTAACCTGAGCGTGCACACACACAGTAACCTGAGCCTACACAGACACAGTAACCTGAGCGTACACACACACAGTAACCTGAGCGTACACATACACACTAACCTGAGCGTACACACACAGTAACCTGAGCGTACACATACACAGTAACCTGAGCGTACACACACAGTAACCTGAGCGGACACACACACAGTAACCTGAGCGTACACACACAGTAACCTGAGCGTACACACACACACAGTAACCTGAGCATACACACACACAGTAACCTGAGCGTACACACACAGTAACCTGAGCATACACACACAGTAACCAGAGCGTACACACACAGTAACCAGAGCGTACACACACAGTAACCTGACCGCACACAAACAGTAACCTGACCGTACATACACAGAGTAACCTGACCGTACACACTCACAGTAACCTGAGCATACACACACAGTAATGTGACCGTACACACACACAGTAAACTGAGCGTACACACACACAGTAATATGAGCGTACACACGCACAGTAACCTGAGCGTACACACACACAGTTCCATGAGCGAACACACACAGTAACCTGAGTGTACACACAAAGAGTAACCTGAGCTTACCACACACAGTAATATGAGCGTACACACACACAGTAACCTGAGCGTACACACACACAGTAATCTGAGGGTACACACACACAGTAACCTGAGCGCACACAAACACAGTAACCTGGGCGTACACACACAGTAACTTGAGTGTACAGAGACACAGTAACCTGAGTGTACACACACACAGTAACCTGAGCGTACACACACACAGTAATCTGAGGGTACACACACACATTAACCTGAGCTTACACACACAGTAAATTGAGCGTACACACACACATTAACCTGAGCGTACACACACAGTAACCTGGGCGTACACACACACTTACTTGAGCGTACACCCACACAGTAACCTGAGCGTTCACACACAGTAACCTGAGCGTACACACACAGTAACCTGAGCGTACACACACACAGTAACCTGAGTGTACACACATACATAACCTGAGCGTACACACACACAGTAACCTGAGCATACACACACACAGTAACGTGAGCATACACACACACACAGTAACTTGAGCGTACACACACACAGTAACCTGAGCGTACACACACACAGTAAGCTGAGCGTACACACACAGAGTAACCTGAGCGTACACACACAGTAACCTGAGCGTACACACACACAGTAACCTGAGCGTACACATACACAGTAACCTGAGCGTACACACACAGTAACCTGAGCGTACACACACACAGTAACCTGAGCGTACACACACACACAGTAACCTGAGCGTACACACACACAGTAACCTGAGCGTACACACACACACAGTAACCTGAGCATACACACACACAGTAACCTGAGCGTACACACACAGTAACCTGAGCATACACACACAGTAACCAGAGCGTACACACACAGTAACCTGAGCGTACACAGACACAGTAACCTGAGCGTACACACACACAGTAACCTGAGCGTACACACACACAGTAACCTGAGCATATACACACACAGTAACCTGAGCGTACACACACACAATAACCTGAGCGGACACACACAGTAACCTGAGCGTACACACGCACAGTAACCTGAGTGTACACACACAACGTAACCTGAGCGCACACACACACACAGTAACCTGGGCTTACAAACACAGTGACTTGAGCGTACACACACACAGTACCCTGAGCGCACACACACACAGTAACCTGATCGTACACACACACAGTAACCTGAGCGTACACACACACAGTAACTTGAGCGTACACACACACAGTAACCTGATTGTACATACACAGAGTAACCTGACCGTACACACACACAGTAAACTGACTGTACACACTCACAGTAACCTGAGCAAACACACACAGTAATGTGACCGTACACACACACAGTAACCTGAGCGTACACACACACAGTAATATGAGCGTACACACGCACAGTAACCTGAGCGTACACACACACAGTAACCTGAGCGTACACACACACAGTAACCTGATCGTACACACACAGTAACCTGAGGGTACACACACACAGTAACCTGAGGGTAAACACACACATTAACCTAAGTGTACACACACAGAGTAACCTGAGCTTACCACACACAGTAATATGAGCGTACACACGCACAGTAACCTGAGCGTACACACACACAGTAACCTGAGGGTACACACACACATTAACCTAACCGTACACACACAGTAACCTGAGCGTACACACACACAGGAACCTGAGCGTACACACACACAGTAACCTGAGCGTACACAAACACAGTACCCTGTGCGTACACACACACAGTAACCTGAGCGTACACACACTCAGTAACCTGATCGTACACACACAGTAACCTGAGCGTACACACACACAGTAACCTGAGCGTACACACACACAGTAACCTGAGCGTACACACACACAGTAACCTAAGCGTACACACACACAGGAACCTGAGCGTACACACACACAGTAACCTGAGCGTACACACACACAGTACCCTGTGCGTACACACACACAGTAACCTGAGCGTACACACACACAGTAACCTGATCATACACACACAGTAACCTGAGCGTACACACACAGTAACCTGAGAGTACACACCCACACAGTAACCTGATCGTACACACACAGTAACCTGAGTGTACACACACACAGTAACCCGGGCGCACACACAGAGTAACTTGAGCGTTTACACACGCAGTAACCTGAGCATACACACACAGTAACCTGAGCGTACACACGCAGTAACCTGAGCGTACACACACACAGTAACCTGAGCGAACACACACAGTTACCTGATCGTACACACACAGTAACCTGAGCGTACACACACAGTTACCTGATCATACACACGCAGTTACCTGAGCGTACACACACAGTAACCTGAGCGTACACACACATAGTAACCTGAGCGTACACACACACAGTAACCTAAGCACACACACACACAGTAACCTGATCGTACACACACAGTAACCTGAGCGTACACACACAGTAACCTGAGCGTACACACCCACACAGTAACCTGAGCGTACACACCCACACAGTAACCTGAGCGTACACACACAGTAACCTGAGCGTACACACACGCAATAACCTGAGCGTACACACACACAGTAACCTGAGCGTACACACACACAGTAACCTGAGCGTACACACACAGTAACCTGAGCGGACACACACACAGTAACCTGAGCGTACACACACAGTAACCTGAGCGTACACACACACAGTAACCTGAGCGTAAACACACATACAGTAACCTGAGCGCACACACACACAGTAACCTGGGCGGACACACACACAGTAACCTGAGCGTACACACACACAGTAACCTGAGCGCACACACACAGTAACCTGAGCGTACACACACAGTAACCTGGGCGGACACACACACAGTAACCTGAGCGTACACACACACAGTAACCTGAGCGTACACACACACAGTAACCTGAGCGTACACACACACACTAACCTGAGCGTACACACACACAGTAACCTGAGAGTACACACACACAGTAACCTGAGCGTACGCACACACAGCAACCTGAGCGTACACACATGCAGTAACCTGAGCGTACACACACACAGTAACCTGATCGTACACACACAGTAGCCTGAGCGTACACACACAGTAACCTGACTGCACACACACACTAACCTGAGCGTACACACACACAGTAACCTGAGCGTACACACACACAGTAACCTGACCGCACACACACACTAACCTGAGCGTACACACACACAGTAACCTGATCGTACACACACAGTAACCTGAGCGTACACACACACAGTAACATGAGCGTACACACACAGTAACCTGAGAGTACACACACACAGTAACCTGATCGTACACACACAGTAACCTGAGCGTACACACACAGTAACCTGAGCGTACACTCACACAGTAACCTGAGCGTACACACACACAGTAACCTGATCGTACACACACAGTAACCTGAGCGTACACACAACCAGTAACCTGAGCGTACACACACAGTAACCTGAGCGTACACTCACACAGTAACCTGAGCGTACACACACACAGTAACCTGATCGTACACACACAGTAACCTGATCGTACACACACAGTAACCTGAGCGTACACACAAACAGTAACCTGAGCGTACACACACAGTAACCTAACCGTACACACACATAGTAACCTGAGCGTACACACATACAGTAACCTGAGCGTACACACACAGTAACCTGAGCATACACACACAGTATCCTGAGCGTACACTCACACAGTAACCTGAGCGTACACACATACAGTAACCTGAGCGTACACACACACAGTAACCTGAGCGTACACACACAGTAACCTGAACGTACACCCACAGTAACCTGAGCGTACACACACAATAACATGAGCGTACACTCACACACTAACCTGAGCGTACACACACACAGTAACCTGAGCTCACACACACAGAAACCTGAGCATACACACACACAGTAACCTGTGCGTACACACACACATTAACCTGACCGTACACACACAGTAACCTGAGCGTACACACACACAGTAACCTGAGGGTACACACACACAGTAACCTGAGCGTACACACACACAGTAACCTGAGCGTACACACACACAGTAACTTGAGTGTACACACACACAGTAACTTGAGCGTACACACACACAGTAACCGGAACGTCCACACACAGTAACCTGAGTGTACACATACACAGTAACATGAGCGTACACACACAGTAACCTGAGCGTACACACACACAGTAACCTGAGCGAACACACACACAGTAACCAGAGCGTACACACACAGTAACCTGAGCGTACACACACACAGTAACCTGAGCGTACACACACAGTAACCTGAGCGTACACACACAGTAACCTGAGCGTACACACACACAGTAACCTGAGCGTACACACACAGTAACCTGAGCGTGTACACACACAGTAACCTGAGCGTACACACACAGTAACCTGAGCGTACACACATACATTAACCTGAGCGTACACACACACAGTAACCTGAGCGTACACACACAGTAACCTGAGCGTACACACATACATTAACCTGAGCGTACACACACACAGTAACCTGAGCGTACACCCACAGTAACCTGAGCGTACACACACCGTAGCCTGAGCAGACACACACACAGTAACCTCAGCGTACACACACAGTAACATGAGCGTGCACACACACAGTAACCTGAGCGTACACACACACAGTAACCTGAACGTACACATACACACTAACCTGAGCGTACACACACAGTAACCTGAGCGTACACATACACAGTAACCTGAGCGTACACACACAGTAACCTGAGCGTACACACACACAGTAACCTGAGCGTACACACACACACAGTAACCTGAGCATACACACACACAGTAACCTGAGCGTACACACACAGTAACCTGAGCATACACACACAGTAACCAGAGCGTACACACACAGTAACCAGAGCGTACACACACAGTAACCTGAGCGTACACACACACAGTAACCTGAGCGTACACACACACAGTAACCTGATCTTACACACACAGTAACCTGAGCGTACACACACAGTAACCTGACCGCACACACACACTAACCTGAGCGTACACAGACACAGTAACCTGAGCGTACACACACACAGTAACCTGAGCGTACACACACACAGTAACCTGAGCGTACACACACAGTAACCTTAGCATATACACACACAGTAACCTGAGCGTACACACACACAGTAACCTGAGCGTACACACACAGTAACCTGAGCGTACACACACACAGTAACCTGAGTGTACACACACAACGTAACCTGAGCGCACACACACAGTAACTTGAGCGTACACACACACAGTAACCTGACCGCACACACACAGTAACCTGACCGTACATACACAGAGTAACCTGACCGTACACACTCACAGTAACCTGAGCATACACACACAGTAATGTGACCGTACACACACACAGTAAACTGAGCGTACACACACACAGTAATATGAGCGTACACACGCACACTAACCTGAGCGTACACACACACAGTAATCTGAGGGTACACACACACAGTAACCTGAGCGTACACACACACAGTAACCTGAGCGTACACACAAACAGTAACCTGAGCGTACACACACACAGTAACCTGAGCGTACACCCACACAGTAACCTGAGCGTACACACACACAGTAACCTGAGCGTACACACACACAGTAACCTGAGCGTACACACACACAGTGCCCTGTGCGTACACACACACAGTAACCTGAGCGTACACCCACACAGTAACCTGAGCGTACACACACACAGTAACCTGAGCGTACACACACACAGTAACCTGAGCGTACACACGCAATAACCTGAGCGTACACAAACACAGTAACCTGAGCGTACACACACACAGTAACCTGAGGGTACACACACACAGTAACCTGAGTGTACACACACACACAGTAACCTGAGTGTACACACACAGTAAACTGAGCGTACACACACACAGTAACCTGATCTTACACACACAGTAACCTGAGCGTACACACACAGTAACCTGACCGCACACACACACTAAACTGAGCGTACACAGACACAGTAACCTGAGCGTACACACACACAGTAACCTGAGCGCACACACACACAGTAACCTGAGCGTACACACACACAGTAACCTGAGCGTACACACACACAGTAACCTGAGCGTATTCACACACAGTAACCTGATCGTACACACACAGTAAACTGAGCGTACACACACACAGGAACCTGATCGTACACACACAGTAACCTGAGCGTACATCATCAGTAATCTGAGCGTACACACACACAGTAACCTGAGCGTACACACACACAGTAACCTGAGCGTACACACACACAGTGCCCTGTGCGTACACACACACAGTAACCTGAGCGTACACCCACACAGTAACCTGAGCGTACACACACACAGTAACCTGAGCGTACACACGCAATAACCTGAGCGTACACAAACACAGTAACCTGAGCGTACACACACACAGTAACCTTAGGGTACACACACACAGTAACCTGAGTGTACACACACACACAGTAACCTGAGCGTATACACACACAGTAACCTGAGTGTACACACACAGTAAACTGAGCGTACACACACACAGTAACCTGATCGTACACACACAGTAACCTGAGCGTACACACATAGTAACCTGACCGCACACACACACTAACCTGAGCGTACACAGACACAGTAACCTGAGCGTACACACACACAGTAACCTGAGCGCACACACACACAGTAACCTGAGCGTACACACACACAGTAACCTGAGCGTACACACACACAGTAACCTGAGCGTGTACACACAGTAACCTGAGCGTACACACACACAGTAACCTGAGCGTACACACACACAGTAACCTGAGCATACACACACAGTAACCTGAGCGTACACACACACAGTAACCTGAGCGTACACACACACAGTAACCTGAGCGTACACACACAGTAACCTGAGCATACACACACACAGTAATCTGAGCGTACACACGCAGTAACTGGGGGTACACACACGCAGTAACCTGAGCGTACACATACACAGTAACCCGGGCGTACACACACACAGTAAGTTGAGCGTAAACACACAGTAACCTGACCGTACACACACACAGTAACCTGAGTGTACACATACAGTAACTTGAGAGTACACACACAGTAACCTGAGCGTACACACGCAGTAACCTGAGCGTACACACACACAGTAACCTGAGCGTACACACGCAGTAACCTGAGCGTACACACACAGTAACCTGAGCGTACACACGCAGTAACCTGAGCGTACACACACAGTAACCTTAGCGTACACACACAGTAACCTGAGCGTACACACACACAGCAACCTGAGTGTACACACACACAGTAACCTGAGCGCACACACACACAGTAACCTGGGCGTACACACACAGTGACTTGAGCGTACACACACAGTAACCTGAGCGTACACACACACAGTAACCTGAGTGTACACACACACAGTACCCTGAGCGCGCACACACACAGTAACCTGAGCGTACACACACACACTAACCTGAGCGTGCACACACACAGTAACATGAGCGTGCACACTCACAGTAACCTGAGCGTACACACACAGTAACCTGAGCGTACACACACCGTAACCTGAGCGTACACACACACAGTAACCTGAGCATAGACACACACAGTATCCTGAGCATACACACACACAGTAACCTGAGCGTACACACACACAGTAACCTGAGCGTACACACACACAGTAACCTGAGCGTACACACACACAGTAACCTGAGTGTACACACACACAGTAACCTGAGCGCACCCACACACAGTAACCTGAGCGTACACACACAGTAACCTGGGCGTACACACACAGTGACTTGAGCGTACACACACAGTAACCTGAGCATACACACACACAGTAACCTGAGCATACACACACACAGTAATCTGAGCGTACACACACAGTAACCTGGGCGTACACACACACAGTAACCTGAGCGTACACACATACAGTAACCTGAGCGCACACACACACAGTAACCTGAGCGTACACACACACAGTAACCTGAGCGAACACACATACAGTGACTTGAGCGTACACACACAGTAACCTGAGCGTACACACACACACTAACCTGAGCGTACACACACACAGTAACATGAGCGTACACACACACAGTAACCTGAGCGTACACACACAGTAACCTGGGCGTACACACACAGTGACTTGAGCGTACACACACACAGTAACCTGAGGGTACACACACACAGTAACCTGAGCATACACACACACAGTAACCTGAGCGTACACACACACAGTAACCTGAGCGTACACACACAGTAACCTGGGCGTACAAACACAGTAACCTGAGCGTACACACATACAGTAACCTGAGCGCACACACACACAGTAACCTGGGCGTACAAACACAGTAACCTGAGCGTACACACATACAGTAACCTGAGCGCACACACACACAGTAACATGAGCGAACACACATACAGTGACTTGAGCGTACACACACAGTAACCTGAGCGTACACACACACACACTAACCTGAGCGTACACACACACAGTAACATGAGCGTACACACACACAGTAACCTGAGCGTACACACGCAGTAACCTGAGCGTACACACACACAGTAACATGAGCGTACACACACACAGTAACCTGAGCGTACACACACACAGTAACCTGAGCGTACACACACACAGTGACTTGAGCGTACACAAACAGTAACCTGAGCGTACACACACACAGTAACCTGAGTGTACACACACACAGTACCCTGAGCGCACACACACACAGTAACCTGAGCGTACACACACACACTAACCTGAGCGTACACACACACAGTAACATGAGCGTACACACACACAGTAACCTGAGCGTACACACACAGTAACCTGAGCGTACACATACAGTAACCTGAGCGTACACACACACAGTAACCTGAGCGTACACACACACAGTAACCTGAGCGTACACACACACAGTAACCTGAGCGTACACACACACAGAAACCTGGGCGTACACACACAGTGACTTGAGCGTTCACACACAGTAACCTGAGCGTACACACACACAGTAACCTGAGTGTACACACACACAGTACCCTGAGCGCACACACACACAGTAACCTGGGCGTACAGACACAGTAACTTGAGCGTACACACACACAGTAACCTGAGCGTACACACACAGTAACCTGAGCGCACACACACACAGTAACCTGGGCGTACACACACAGTAACTTGAGCGTACACACACACAGTAACCTGAGCATACACACACAGTAACCTGAGCGTACACACACACAGTAACCTGAGCGTACACACACAGTAACCTGAGCGTACACACACACAGTAACCTGAGTGTACACACACAGTAACCTGAGCGTACACCCACACAGTAACCTGAGCGTACACACACACAGTAACTTGAGTGTACACACACACAGTAACTTGAGCGTACACACACACAGTAACCTGAGCGTACACACACACAATAACCTGAGCGTACACACACAGTAACCTGAGCGTACACACACACAGTAACCTGAGCGTACACACACACAGTAACCTGAGCGTACACACACACAGTAACCTGAGCGTACACACACAGTAACCTGAGCGTGTACACACACAGTAACCTGAGCATACACACATACATTAACCTGAGCGTACACACACACAGTAACCTGAGCGTACACACACAGTAACCTGAGCGTACACACACAGTAACCTGAGCGGACACACACACAGTAACCTGAGTGTACACACACACAGTAACCTGAGCGTACACACACACAGTAACCTGAGTGTACACACACACAGTAACCTGAGTGTACACACACACAGTAACCTGAGCATACACACACACAGTAACCTGAGCATACACACACACAGTAACCTGAGTGTACACACACACACAGTAACCTGAGCGTACACACACACAGTAACCTGAGCGTACACACACACAGTAACCTGAGTGTTCACACACACAGTAACCTGAGCGTACACACACACAGTAACCTGAGCATACACACACACAGTAACCTGAGCATACACACACACAGTAACCTGAGCGTACACCCACACAGTAACCTGAGCGTACACACACACAGTAAATTGAGTGTACACACACACATTAACCTGAGTGTACACACACACATTAACCTGAGTGCACACACACACAGTAACCTGAGCGTACACACACACAGTAACCTGAGCGTACACCCACACAGTAACCTGACCGTACACACACACAGTAATCTGAGCATACACACACACAGTAACCTGAGCGTACACCAACACAGTAACCTGAGCGTACACACACACAGTAAACTGAGCATACACACACAGTAACCTGAGCGTACACCAACAACGTAACCTGAGCGTACACACACACAGTAACCTGAGCGTACACACACAGTAACCTGAGCGTACACACACACAGTAAACTGAGCATACACACACACAGTAACCTGAGCGTACACCAACACAGTAACCTGAGCGTACACACACACAGTAACCTGAGCGTACACACACAGTAACCTGAGCGTTCACACACAGTAACCTGAGCGTACACACACACAGTAATCTGAGCGTACATACACACAGTAACCTGAGCGTACACACACATAGTAACCTGAGCGTACACACACACAGTAACCTGAGCGTTCACACACAGTAACCTGAGCGTACACACACACAGTAATCTGAGCGTACATACACACAGTAACCTGAGTGTACACACACAGTAATCTGAGCGTACACACACAGTAACCTGAGCATACACACACACAGTAACCTGAGTGTACACCCACACAGTAACCTGAGCGTACACACACACAGTAACCTGAGCGTACACACACAGTAACGTGAGCGTACACACACACAGTAACCTGAGCGTACACACACACAGTAACCTGAGCGTACACACACAGTAACCTGAGCGTGTACACACACAGTAACCTGAGCGTACACACACAGTAACCTGAGCATACACACATACATTAACCTGAGCGTACACACACACAGTAACCTGAGCGTACACACACAGTAACCTGAGCGGACACACACACAGTAACCTGAGTGTACACACACACAGTAACCTGAGCATACACACACACAGTAACCTGAGCGTACACCCACACAGTAACCTGAGCGTACACACACACAGTAAATTGAGTGTACACACACACATTAACCTGAGTGTACACACACACATTAACCTGAGTGTACACACACACCGTAACCTGAGCGTACACACACACAGTATCCTGAGCGTACACACACACAGTAACCTGAGCGTACACACACACAGTAACCTGAGCGTACACCCACACAGTAACCTGAGCGTACACACACACAGTAAATTGAGTGTACACACACACATTAACCTGAGTGTACACACACACATTAACCTGAGTGCACACACACACAGTAACCTGAGCATACACACAGTAACCTGAGCGTACACACACAGTAACCTGAGCGGACACACACACAGTAACCTCAGCGTACACACACAGTAACCTGAGCGGACACACACACAGTAACCTGAGCGTACACACACAGTAACCTGAGCATACACACACACAGTAACCTGAGCGTGCACACACACAGTAACCTGAGCGTACACCCACACAGTAACCTGAGCGTACACACACAGTAACCTGAGCGTACACACACACAGTAACCTGAGCGTACACACACACAGTAACCTGAGCGTACACACACACAGTAACCTGATCGTACACACACAGTAACCTGAGCATACACACATACATTAACCTGAGCGTGTACACACACAGTAACCTGAGCGTACACACACACAGTAACCTGAGCATACACACATACATTAACCTGAGCGTACACACACACAGTAACCTGAGCGTACACACACAGTAACCTGAGCGTACACACACCGTAACCTGAGCGTACACACACACAGTAACCTAAGTGTACATACACACAGTACCCTGAGCGCGCACACACACAGTAACCTGAGCGTACACACACACACTAACCTGAGCGTGCACACACACAGTAACATGAGCGTGCACACACACAGTAACCTGAGCGTACACACACAGTAACCTGAGCGTACACACACCGTAACCTGAGCGTACACACACACAGTAACCTGAGCATAGACACACACAGTATCCTGAGCATACACACACACAGTAACCTGAGCGTACACACACACAGTAACCTGAGCATACACACACAGTAACCTGAGCGTACACACACACAGTAACCTGAGTGTACACACACACAGTAAACTGAGCGCACCCACACACAGTAACCTGAGCGTACACACACAGTAACCTGGGCGTACACACACAGTGACTTGAGCGTACACACACAGTAACCTGAGCATACACACACACAGTAACCTGAGCATACACACACACAGTAATCTGAGCGTACACACACAGTAACCTGGGCGTACACACACACAGTAACCTGAGCGTACACACATACAGTAACCTGAGCGCACACACACACAGTAACCTGAGCGTACACACACACAGTAACCTGAGCGAACACACATACAGTGACTTGAGCGTACACACACAGTAACCTGAGCGTACACACACACACTAACCTGAGCGTACACACACACAGTAACATGAGCGTACACACACACAGTAACCTGAGCGTACACACACAGTAACCTGGGCGTACACACACAGTGACTTGAGCGTACACACACACAGTAACCTGAGCGTACACACACACAGTAACCTGAGCGTACACACACACAGTTCCCTGAGCGTACACTCACACAGTAACCTGAGGGTACACACACACAGTAACCTGAGGGTACACACACACAGTTCCCTGAGGGTACACACACACAGTAACCTGAGCGTACACACACAGTTCCCTGAGGGTACACACACACAGTTCCCTGAGGGTACACACACACAGTAACCTGAGGGTACACACACACAGTAACCTGAGGGTACACACACAGTTCCCTGAGGGTACACACACACAGTAACCTGAGGGTACACACACAGTTCCCTGAGGGTACACACACACAGTAACCTGAGCGTACACACACACAATAACCTGAGCGTACACCCACACAGTAACCTGAGCGTACACACACTCACAGAAACCTGAGCGTACACACACACAGTAACCTGAGCGTACACACACACAGTAAACTGAGCGTACACACACACAGTAACCTGAGCGTACACCCACACAGTAACCTGAGCGTACACACACTCACAGAAACCTGAGCGTACACACACACAGTAACCTGAGCGTACACACACACAGTAACCTGAGCGTACACACACAGTAACCTGACCGTACACACACACAGTAAACTGAGCATACACACACACAGTTACCTGAGCGTACACACACACAGTAACCTGAGTGTACACACACACAGTAACCTGAGCGTACACCCACACAGTAACCTGAGCGTACACACACTCACAGAAACCTGAGCGTACACACACACAGTAACCTGAGCGTACACACACACAGTAACCTGAGCGTACACACACACAGTAACCTGGGCGTACACACACAGTGACTTGAGCGTACACACACAGTAACCTGAGGTACACACACACAGTAACCTGAGCGTACACACACAGTAACCTGAGCGTACACACACACAGTAACCTGAGCGTACACACACAGTAACCTGAGCATACACACAAACATTAACCTGAGTGTACACACACACAGTAACCTGAGCGTACACACACACAGTAACCTGAGCATACACACACAGTAACCTGAGCGTCCACACACACAGTAACCTGAGCGTACACACACACAGTAACCTGAGCGTACACACACAGTAACCTGAGCGTACACACACACAGTAACCTGAGCGTACACACACAGTAACCTGAGCGTACACACACACAGTAACCTGAGCGTACACACACACAGTAACCTGAGCGTACACACACACAGTAACCTGAGTGTACACACACACATTAACCTGAGCGTACACACACAGTAACCTGAGTATACACACACAGTAACCTGAGCGTACACACACAGTAACCTGAGCGTACACACACAGTCACCTGAGCGTACACACACACAGTAACCTGAGCGTACACACACAGTAACCTGAGCGTACACACACAGTAACCTGAGCGTACACACACACAGTAACCTGAGCGTACACACACAGTAACCTGAGCGTGTACACACACAGTAACCTGAGCGTACACACACAGTAACCTGAGCGTACACACACAGTAACCTGAGCATACACACACACAGTAACCTGAACGTACACACACACAGTAACCTGAGGGTACACACACAGTAACCTGAGCGTACACACACACAGTAACCTGGGCGTATACACACAGTAACTTGAGCGTACACCCACACAGTAACCTGAGCGTTCACACACAGTAACCTGAGCGTACACACACACAGTAACCTGAGCGTACACACACACAGTAACCTGAGCATACACACACAGTAACCTGAGCGTACACACACACAGTAACCTGAGTGTACACACACACAGTAACCTGAGCGTACACACACACAGTAACCTGAGTGTACACACACACAGTAACCTGAGTGTACACACACACAGTAACCTAAGCATACACACACACAGTAACCAGAGCGTACACACACAGTAACCTGAGCGTACACACACACAGTAACCTGAGCGTACACACACACAGTAACCTGAGCGTACACACACAGTAACCTGAGCGTACACACACACAGTAACTTGAGTGTACACACACACAGTAACCTGAGCGTCCACCCACAGTAACCTGAGCGTACACATACACAGTAACCTGAGCGTACACACACAGTAACCTGAGCGTACACACACACAGTAACCTGAGCGTACACACACAGTAACCTGAGCGTACACACACACAGTAACCTGAGCGTACACACACACAGTAACCTGAGCGTACACACACACTGTAACCTGAGCGTACACACACAGTAACCTGAGCGTACACACACACAGTAACCTGAGCGTACACACACAGTAACCTGAGCATACACACACACATTAACCTGAGCGTACACACACACAGTAATCTGAGCGTACACACACACAGTAACCTCAGCGTACACACACAGTAACCTGAGCGTACACCCACACAGTAACCTGAGCGTACACACACACAGTAACCTGAGTGTCCACACACACATTAACCTGAGTGTACACACACACAGTAACCTGAGCGTACACACACACATTAACCTGAGTGCACACACACACAGTAACCTGAGCGTACACACACACTGTAACCTGAGCGTACACACACAGTAACCTGAGCGTACACACACACAGTAACCTGAGCGTACACACACAGTAACCTGAGCATACACACACACATTAACCTGAGCGTACACACACACATTAATCTGAGCGTACACACACACAGTAACCTCAGCGTACACACACAGTAACCTGAGCGTACACACACACAGTAACCTGAGCGTACACACACAGTAACCTGAGCATACACACACACATTAACCTGAGTGTACACACACACAGTAACCTGAGCATACACACACACATTAACCTGAGTGTACACACACACAGTAACCTGAGGGTACACACACACAGTAACCTGAGCGTACACACACACAGTAACCTGAGGGTACACACACAGTTCCCTGAGGGTACACACACACAGTTCCCTGAGGGTACACACACACAGTAACCTGAGCGTACACACACAGTAACCTGAGCGTACACACACACAGTAACCTGAGCGTACACACACACAGTAACCTGAGCATACACACACAGTAACCTGAGCGTACACACACACAGTAACCTGAGTGTACACACACACAGTAACCTGAGCGTACACACACACAGTAACCTGAGTGTACACACACACAGTAACCTGAGTGTACACACACACAGTAACCTAAGCATACACACACACAGTAACCAGAGCGTACACACACAGTAACCTGAGCGTACACACACACAGTAACCTGAGCGTACACACACACAGTAACCTGAGCGTACACACACAGTAACCTGAGCGTACACACACACAGTAACTTGAGTGTACACACACACAGTAACCTGAGCGTCCACCCACAGTAACCTGAGCGTACACATACACAGTAACCTGAGCGTACACACACAGTAACCTGAGCGTACACACACACAGTAACCTGAGCGTACACACACAGTAACCTGAGCGTACACACACACAGTAACCTGAGCGTACACACACACAGTAACCTGAGCGTACACACACACTGTAACCTGAGCGTACACACACAGTAACCTGAGCGTACACACACACAGTAACCTGAGCGTACACACACAGTAACCTGAGCATACACACACACATTAACCTGAGCGTACACACACACAGTAATCTGAGCGTACACACACACAGTAACCTCAGCGTACACACACAGTAACCTGAGCGTACACCCACACAGTAACCTGAGCGTACACACACACAGTAACCTGAGTGTCCACACACACATTAACCTGAGTGTACACACACACAGTAACCTGAGCGTACACACACACATTAACCTGAGTGCACACACACACAGTAACCTGAGCGTACACACACACTGTAACCTGAGCGTACACACACAGTAACCTGAGCGTACACACACACAGTAACCTGAGCGTACACACACAGTAACCTGAGCATACACACACACATTAACCTGAGCGTACACACACACATTAATCTGAGCGTACACACACACAGTAACCTCAGCGTACACACACAGTAACCTGAGCGTACACACACACAGTAACCTGAGCGTACACACACAGTAACCTGAGCATACACACACACATTAACCTGAGTGTACACACACACAGTAACCTGAGCATACACACACACATTAACCTGAGTGTACACACACACAGTAACCTGAGGGTACACACACACAGTAACCTGAGCGTACACACACACAGTAACCTGAGGGTACACACACAGTTCCCTGAGGGTACACACACACAGTTCCCTGAGGGTACACACACACAGTAACCTGAGCGTACACACACACACAGTAACCTGAGTGTACACACACACAGTAACCTGAGCGTACACACACACAGTAACCTGAGTGTACACACACACAGTAACCTGAGCGTACACCCACACAGTAACCTGAGCGTACACACACACAGTAACCTGAGTGTCCACACACACATTAACCTGAGTGTACACACACACAGTAACCTGAGCGTACACACACACATTAACCTGAGTGCACACACACACAGTAACCTGAGCGTACACACACACTGTAACCTGAGCGTACACACACAGTAACCTGAGCGTACACACACACAGTAACCTGAGCGTACACACACAGTAACCTGAGCATACACACACACATTAACCTGAGCGTACACACACACATTAATCTGAGCGTACACACACACAGTAACCTCAGCGTACACACACAGTAACCTGAGCGTACACACACACAGTAACCTGAGCGTACACACACAGTAACCTGAGCATACACACACACATTAACCTGAGTGTACACACACACAGTAACCTGAGGGTACACACACACAGTAACCTGAGCGTACACACACACAGTAACCTGAGGGTACACACACAGTTCCCTGAGGGTACACACACACAGTTCCCTGAGGGTACACACACACAGTAACCTGAGCGTACACACACACACAGTAACCTGAGTGTACACACACACAGTAACCTGAGCGTACACACACACAGTAACCTGAGTGTACACACACACAGTAACCTGAGCGTACACCCACACAGTAACCTGAGCGTACACACACACAGAACCTGAGTGTCCACACACACTTTAACCTGAGTGTACACACACACAGTAACCTGAGCGTACACACACACATTAACCTGAGTGCACACACACACAGTAACCTGAGCGTACACACACAGTAACCTGAGCGTACACACACAGTAACCTGAGCGTACACACACACAGTATCCTGAGCGTACACACACAGTTCCCTGAGCGTACACACACACAGTTCCCTGAGCGTACACACACACAGTTCCCTGAGCGTACACTCACACAGTAACCTGAGGGTACACACACACAGTTCCCTGAGGATACACACACACAGTAACCTGAGGGTACACACACAGTTCCCTGAGGGTACACACACACAGTTCCCTGAGGGTACACACACACAGTAACCTGAGGGTACACACACAGTTCCCTGAGGGTACACACACACAGTAACCTGAGGGTACACACACAGTTCCCTGAGGGTACACACACACAGTAACCTCAGCGTACACCCACACAGTAATCTGAGCGTACACACACACAGTAACCTGAGCGTACACACACAGTAACCTGAGCATACACACACACAGTAACCTGAGCGTACACACACACAGTAACCTGAGTGTACACACACACATTAACCTGAGTGTACACACACACAGTAACCTGAGCATACACACACACAGTAACCTGAGCGTACACACACACAGTAACCTGAGCGTACACACACAGTAACCTGAGCGTACACACACAGTAACCTGAGCGTACACACACACAGTAACCTGAGCGTACACACACACAGTAACCTGAGCGTACACACACACAGTAACCTGAGCGTACACACACAGTAACCTGAGCATACACACACACAGTAACCTGAGAGTACACACACACAGTAACCTGAGCGTACACGCACACAGTAACCTGAGTGTACACACACACATTAACCTGAGTGCACACACACAGTAACCTGAGCATACCCACACAGTAACCTGAGAGTACACACACACAGTAAACTGAGTGTACACACACACAGTAACCTGACCGTACACACACACAGTAACCTGAGCATACACACACACACTAACCTGAGCGTACACCCACACAGTAAACTGAGCGCACACACAAACAGTAAACTGAGCATACACACACACAGTAACCTGAGCGTACACCCACACAGTAACCTGAGCGCACACACACACAGTAACCTGAGCGTACACACACACAGTAACCTGAGCGCACACACACACAGTAAACTGAGCATACACACACACAGTAACCTGAGCGCACACACACACAGTAACCTGAGCGTACACACACACAGTAACCTGAGCGCACACACACACAGTAAACTGAGCATACACACACACAGTAACCTGAGTGTACACACACACAGTAACCTGAGCGTACACACACACACAGTAACCTGAGCGCACACACACACAGTAACCTGAGCATACACACACACAGTAACCTGAGCGTACACACACACAGTAACCTGAGCGCACACACACACAGTAAACTGAGCATACACACACACAGTAACCTGAGTGTACACACACACAGTAACCTGAGCGTACACACACACACAGTAACCTGAGCGCACACACACACAGTAACCTGGGCGTACACACACAGTAACTTGAGCGTACACACACACAGTAACCTGAGCGTACACACACAGTAACCTGAGCGGACACACACACAGTAACCTGGGCGTACACACACAGTAACTTGAGCGTACACCCACACAGTAACCTGAGCGTACACACACACAGTAACCTGAGCGTACACACACAGTAACCTGAGCGTACACACACACAGTAACCTGAGCGTACACACACACAGTAACCTGAGCGTACACACACACAGTAACCTGAGCATACACACACACAGTTCCCTGAGCGGACACACACACAGTAACCTGAGTGTACACACACAGTAACCTGAGCGTACACACACACAGTAACCTGAGCGTACACACACACAGTAACTTGAGTGTACACACACACACAGTAACTTGAGCGTCCACACACAGTAACCTGAGCGTACACATACACAGTAACCTGCGCGTACACACACACAGTAACCTGAGCGTACACACACAGTAACCTGAGCGTACACACACACAGTAACCTGAGCGTACACACACAGTAACCTGAGCGTACACACACAGTAACCTGAGCGTACACACACACAGTAACCTGAGCGTACACACACAGTAACCTGAGCGTACACACACACAGTAACCTGAGTGTACACACACAGTAACCTGAGCGTCCACACACAGTAACCTGAGCGTACACATACACAGTAACCTGAGCGTACACATACAGTAACCTGAGCGTACACACACACAGTAACCTGAGCGTACACACACACAGTAACCTGAGCGTACACACACAGTAACCTGAGCGTACACACACACAGTAACCTGAGCGTACACACACACTGTAACCTGAGGGTACACACACAGTAACCTGAGCGTACACACACACTGTAACCTGAGGGTACACACACAGTAACCTAAGCGTACACACACACAGTAACCTGAGCGTACACACACAGTAACCTGAGCGTACACACACACAGTAACCTGAGTGTACACACACAGTAACCTGAGCGTACACACACACAGTAACCTGAGCGTACACACACACAGTAACCTGAGCGTACACACACACAGTAACCTGAGTGTACACACACAGTAACCTGAGCGTACACACACAGTAACCTGAGTGTACACCCACAGTAACCTGAGCGTACACACACACAGTAACTTGAGTGTACACACAGACAGTAACTTGAGCGTACACACACACAGTAACCTGAGCGTCCACACACAGTAACCTGAGCGTACACATACACAGTAACCTGAGCGTACACACACAGTAACCTGAGCGTACACACACACAGTAACCTGAGCGTACACACACACAGTAACCTGAGCGTACACACACAGTAACCTGAGCGTACACACACACAGTAACCTGAGCGTACACACACACTGTAACCTGAGGGTACACACACAGTAACCTGAGCGTACACACACACTGTAACCTGAGGGTACACACACAGTAACCTGAGCGTACACACACACAGTAACCTGAGCGTACACACACACAGTAACCTGAGCGTACACACACAGTAACCTGAGCGTACACACTCACAGTAACCTGAGTGTACACACACACAGTAACCTGAGCGTACACACACACTGTAACCTGAGCGTACACACACAGTAACCTGAGCGTACACACACGCAGTAACCTGAGCGTACACACACAGTAACCTGAGTGTGTACACACACAGTAACCTGAGCGTGCACACACACAGTAACCTGAGCATACACACACACAGTAACCTGAGCGTACACACAGTAACCTGAGCGTACACACACACATTAACCTGAGCGTACACACACACAGTAATCTGAGCGTACACACACACAGTAACCTCAGCGTACACACACAGTAACCTGAGCGTACACACACACAGTAACCTGAGCGTACACACACAGTAACCTGAGCATACACACACACATTAACCTGAGGGAACACACACACAGTAACCTGAGGGTACACACACAGTTCCTTGAGGGTACACACACACAGTAACCTGAGCGTACACACACACAGTAACCTGAGCGCACACACACACAGTTCCTTGAGGGTACACACACACAGTAACCTGAGGGTACACACACACAGTAACCTGAGCGTACACACACACAGTAACCTGAGCGTACACACACACAGTAACCTGAGCGTACACACACACAGTAACCTGAGCGTGCACACACACAGTAACCTGAGCGTACACCCACACAGTAACCTGAGCGTACACACACACAGTAACCTGAGTGTCCACACACACATTAACCTGAGTGTACACACACACAGTAACCTGAGCGTACACACACACATTAACCTGAGTGCACACACACACAGTAACCTGAGCGTACACACACAGTAACCTGAGCGTACACACACAGTAACCTGAGCGTACACACACACAGTAACCTGAGCGTACACACACAGTTCCCTGAGCGTACACACACACAGTTCCCTGAGCGTACACACACACAGTTCCCTGAGCGTACACTCACACAGTAACCTGAGGGTACACACACACAGTAACCTGAGGGTACACACACACAGTTCCCTGAGGGTACACACACACAGTAACCTGAGGGTACACACACACATTAACCTGAGTGCACACACACACAGTAACCTGAGCGTACACACACAGTAACCTGAGCGTACACACACAGTAACCTGAGCGTACACACACACAGTAACCTGAGCGTACACACACAGTTCCCTGAGCGTACACACACACAGTTCCCTGAGCGTACACACACAGTAACCTGAGCGTACACACACAGTAACCTGAGCGTACACACACACAGTAACCTGAGCGTACACACACAGTTCCCTGAGCGTACACACACACAGTTCCCTGAGCGTACACACACACAGTTCCCTGAGCGTACACTCACACAGTAACCTGAGGGTACACACACACAGTAACCTGAGGGTACACACACACAGTTCCCTGAGGGTACACACACACAGTAACCTGAGGGTACACACACACATTAACCTGAGTGCACACACACACAGTAACCTGAGCGTACACACACAGTAACCTGAGCGTACACACACAGTAACCTGAGCGTACACACACACAGTAACCTGAGCGTACACACACAGTTCCCTGAGCGTACACACACACAGTTCCCTGAGCGTACACACACACAGTTCCCTGAGCGTACACTCACACAGTAACCTGAGGGTACACACACACAGTAACCTGAGGGTACACACACACAGTTCCCTGAGGGTACACACACACAGTAACCTGAGGGTACACACACAGTTCCCTGAGGGTACACACACACAGTTCCCTGAGGGTACACACACACAGTAACCTGAGGGTACACACACAGTTCCCTGAGGGTACACACACACAGTTCCCTGAGGGTACACACACACAGTAACCTGAGGGTACACACACACAGTAACCTGAGGGTACACACACAGTTCCCTGAGGGTACACACACACAGTAACCTGAGGGTACACACACAGTTCCCTGAGGGTACACACACACAGTAACCTCAGCGTACCCCCGACACAGTAATCTGAGCGTACACACACACAGTAACCTGAGCGTACACACACAGTAACCTGAGCATACACACACACAGTAACCTGAGCGTACACACACACAGTAACCTGAGTGTACACACACACATTAACCTGAGTGTACACACACACAGTAACCTGAGCGTACACACACAGTAACCTGAGCATACACACACACAGTAACCTGAGCGTACACACACACAGTAACCTGAGTGTACACACACACATTAACCTGAGTGCACACACACACAGTAACCTGAGCATACCCACACAGTAACCTGAGCATACACACACACAGTAACCTGAGTGTACACACACACATTAACCTGAGAGTACACACACACAGTAACCTGAGTGTACACACACACAGTAACCTGACCGTACACACACACAGTAACCTGAGCATACACACACACACTAACCTGAGCGTACACCCACACAGTAACCTGAGCGCACACACACACAGTAAACTGAGCATACACACACACAGTAACCTGAGCGCACACACACACAGTAAACTGAGCATACACACACACAGTAACCTGAGCGTACACACACACAGTAACCTGAGCGCACACACACACAGTAAACTGAGCATACACACACACAGTAACCTGAGCGTACACCCACACAGTAACCTGAGCGCACACACACACAGTAACCTGAGCGTACACACACACAGTAACCTGAGCGCACACACACACAGTAACCTGAGCGTACACACACACAGTAACCTGAGCATACACACACACAGTAACCTGAGTGTACACACACACAGTAACCTGAGCGTACACACACACACAGTAACCTGAGCGCACACACACACAGTAACCTGAGCATACACACGCACACAGTAACCTGAGCGTACACACACACACAGTAACCTGAGCGCACACACACACAGTAACCTGAGCGTACACACACTCACAGTAACCTGAGTGTACACACACACAGTACCCTGAGCGCACACACACACAGTAACCTGGGCGTACACACACAGTAACTTGAGCGTACACACAAACAGTAACCTGAGCATACACACACACAGTAACCTGAGCGTACACACAGTAACCTGAGCGTACACACACACAGTAACTTGAGTGTACACACACACACAGTAACTTGAGCGTACACACACACACAGTAACCTGAGCGTCCACACACAGTAACCTGAGCGTACACATACACAGTAACCTGCGCGTACACACACACAGTAACCTGAGCGTACACACACAGTAACCTGAGCGTACACACACACAGTAACCTGAGCGTACACACACAGTAACCTGAGCGTACACACACAGTAACCTGAGCGTACACACACACAGTAACCTGAGCGTACACACACAGTAACCTGAGCGTACACACACACAGTAACCTGAGTGTACACACACAGTAACCTGAGCGTACACACACAGTAACCTGAGTGTACACCCACAGTAACCTGAGCGTACACACACACAGTAACTTGAGTGTACACACAGACAGTAACTTGAGCGTACACACACACAGTAACCTGAGCGTCCACACACAGTAACCTGAGCGTAGACATACACAGTAACCTGAGCGTACACACACAGTAACCTGAGCGTACACACACACAGTAACCTGAACGTACACACACACAGTAACCTGAGCGTACACACACAGTAACCTGAGCGTACACACACACAGTAACCTGAGCGTACACACACACTGTAACCTGAGGGTACACACACAGTAACCTGAGCGTACACACACACTGTAACCTGAGGGTACACACACAGTAACCTGAGCGTACACACACACAGTAACCTGAGCGTACACACACAGTAACCTGAGCGTACACACACACAGTAGCCTGAGTGTACACACACAGTAACCTGAGCGTACACACACACAGTAACCTGAGCGTACACACACACAGTAACCTGAGCGTACACACACAGTAACCTGAGCGTACACACACACAGTAACCTGAGTGTACACACACAGTAACCTGAGCGTACACACACAGTAACCTGAGTGTACACCCACAGTAACCTGAGCGTACACACACACAGTAACTTGAGTGTACACACAGACAGTAACTTGAGCGTACGCACACACAGTAACCTGAGCGTCCACACACAGTAACCTGAGCGTACACATACACAGTAACCTGAGCGTACACACACAGTAACCTGAGCGTACACACACACAGTAACCTGAGCGTACACACACACAGTAACCTGAGCGTACACACACAGTAACCTGAGCGTACACACACACAGTAACCTGAGCGTACACACACACTGTAACCTGTGGGTACACACACAGTAACCTGAGCGTACACACACACTGTAACCTGAGGGTACACACACAGTAACCTGAGCGTACACACACACAGTAACCTGAGCGTACACACACACAGTAACCTGAGCGTACACACACAGTAACCTGAGCGTACACACTCGCAGTAACCTGAGTGTACACACACACAGTAACCTGAGCGTACACACACACAGTAACCTGAGCGTACACACACAGTAACCTGAGCGTACACACACGCAGTAACCTGAGCGTACACACACAGTAACCTGAGCGTACACACACGCAGTAACCTGAGCGTACACACACAGTAACCTGAGCGCACACACACACAGTAACCTGAGCGTACACACACACAGTAACCTGAGCGCACACACACACAGTAAACTGAGCGTACACACACACAGTAACCTGAGCGCACACACACACAGTAACCTGAGCGTACACACACACAGTAACCTGAGCGCACACACACACAGTAAACTGAGCATACACACACACAGTAACCTGAGTGTACACACACACAGTAACCTGAGCGTACACACACACACAGTAACCTGAGCGCACACACACACAGTAACCTGAGCATACACACACACAGTAACCTGAGCGTACACACACACAGTAACCTGAGCGCACACACACACAGTAAACTGAGCATACACACACACAGTAACCTGAGTGAACACACACACAGTAACCTGAGCGTACACATACACAGTAACCTGCGCGTACACACACACAGTAACCTGAGCGTACACACACAGTAACCTGAGCGTACACACACAGTAACCTGAGCGTACACACACACAGTAACCTGAGCGTACACACACAGTAACCTGAGCATACACACACACATTAACCTGAGTGTACACACACATAGTAACCTGAGGGTACACACACACAGTTCCCTGAGGGAACACACACACAGTTACCTGAGCGTACACACACACAGTTCCCTGAGGGTACACACACACAGTAACCTGAGCGTACACACACACAGTAACCTGAGCGTACACACACACAGTAACCTGAGCGTACACACACACAGTAACCTGAGCGTACACCCACACAGTAACCTGAGCGTACACACACACAGTAACCTGAGTGTCCACACACACATTAACCTGAGTGTACACACACACAGTAACCTGAGCGTACACACACACAGTAACCTGAGCGTACACACACACATTAACCTGAGTGCACACACACACAGTAACCTGAGCGTACACACACAGTAACCTGAGCGTACACACACAGTAACCTGAGCGTACACACACACAGTAACCTGAGCGTACACACACAGTTCCCTGAGCGTACACACACACAGTTCCCTGAGCGTACACACACACAGTTCCCTGAGCGTACACTCACACAGTAACCTGAGGGTACACACACACAGTAACCTGAGGGTACACACACACAGTTCCCTGAGGGTACACACACACAGTAACCTGAGGGTACACACAAAGTTCCCTGAGGGTACACACACACAGTTCCCTGAGGGTACACACACACAGTAACCTGAGGGTACACACACAGTTCCCTGAGGGTACACACACACAGTTCCCTAAGGGTACACACACACAGTAACCTGAGGGTACACACACACAGTAACCTGAGGGTACACACACAGTTCCCTGAGGGTACACACACACAGTAACCTGAGGGTACACACACAGTTCCCTGAGGGTACACACACACAGTAACCTCAGCGTACCCCCCACACAGTAATCTGAGCGTACACACACACAGTAACCTGAGCGTACACACACAGTAACCTGAGCATACACACACACAGTAACCTGAGCGTACACACACACAGTAACCTGAGTGTACACACACACATTAACCTGAGTGTACACACACACAGTAACCTGAGCGTACACACACAGTAACCTGAGCATACACACACACAGTAACCTGAGCGTACACACACACAGTAACCTGAGTGTACACACACACATTAACCTGAGTGCACACACACACAGTAACCTGAGCATACCCACACAGTAACCTGAGCATACACACACACAGTAACCTGAGTGTACACACACACATTAACCTGAGAGTACACACACACAGTAACCTGAGTGTACACACACACAGTAACCTGACCGTACACACACACAGTAACCTGAGCATACACACACACACTAACCTGAGCGTACACCCACACAGTAACCTGAGTGCACACACACACAGTAAACTGAGCATACACACACACAGTAACCTGAGCGCACACACACACAGTAAACTGAGCATACACACACACAGTAACCTGAGCGTACACACACACAGTAACCTGAGCGCACACACACACAGTAAACTGAGCATACACACACACAGTAACCTGAGCGTACACCCACACAGTAACCTGAGCGCACACACACACAGTAACCTGAGCGTACACACACACAGTAACCTGAGCGCACACACACACAGTAACCTGAGCGTACACACACACAGTAACCTGAGCATACACACACACAGTAACCTGAGTGTACACACACACAGTAACCTGAGCGTACACACACACACAGTAACCTGAGCGCACACACACACAGTAACCTGAGCATACACACACACACAGTAACCTGAGCGTACACACACACACAGTAACCTGAGCGCACACACACACAGTAACCTGAGCGTACACACACTCACAGTAACCTGAGTGTACACACACACAGTACCCTGAGCGCACACACACACAGTAACCTGGGCGTACACACACAGTAACTTGAGCGTACACACAAACAGTAACCTGAGCATACACACACACAGTAACCTGAGCGTACACACACACAGTAACCTGAGCGTACACACACACACAGTAACCTGAGCGCACACACACACAGTAACCTGAGCGTACACACACTCACAGTAACCTGAGTGTACACACACACAGTACCCTGAGCGCACACACACACAGTAACCTGGGCGTACACACACAGTAACTTGAGCGTACACACAAACAGTAACCTGAGCATACACACACACAGTAACCTGAGCGTACACACACACATTAACCTGAGTGTACACACACACAGTAACCTGAGCGTACACACACACATTAACCTGAGAGTATACACACACAGTAACCTGATCATACACACACAGTAACCTGAGCGTACACACACAGTAACCTGAGCGTACACACACACAGTAACCTGAGTGTACACACACACAGTAACCTGAGCGTACACACACAGTAACCTGAGCGTACACACACAGTAACCTGAGCGTACACACACACAGTAACCTGAGCGTACACACACACACAGTAACCTGAGCATACACACACACAGTAACCTGAGCGTACACACACAGTAACCTGAGCGTACACACACAGTAACCTGAGCGTACACACACACAGTAACCTGAGCGTACACACACACACAGTAACCTGAGCGTACACACACACAGTAACCTGAGCGTACACACACACACAGTAACCTGAGCATACACACACACAGTAACCTGAGCGTACACACACAGTAACCTGAGCGTACACACACAGTAACCTGAGCATACACACACACAGTAACCTGAGAGTACACACACAGTAACCTGAGCGTACACACACAGTAACCTGAGCGTACACACACAGTAACCTGAGCATACACACACACAGTAACCTGAGCGTACACACACAGTAACCTGAGCGTACACACACAGTAACCTGAGCATACACACACACATTAACCTGAGTGTACACACACAGTAACCTGAACGTACACACACACAGTAACCTGAGTGTACACACACACAGTAACCTGAGCGTACACACACACACAGTAACCTGAGCATACACACACACAGTAACCTGAGCGTACACACACACAGTAACCTGAGCGTACACACACACAGTAACCTGAGCGTACACACACACAGTAACCTGAGCGTACACACACACAGTAACCTGAGGGTACACACACACAGTAACCTGAGCGTACACACACACAGTAACCTGAGCGTACACACACACAGTAACCTGAGGGTACACACACACAGTAACCTGAGCGTACACACACACAGTAACCTGAGGGTACACACACACAGTAACCTGAGGGTACACACACAGTTCCCTGAGCGTACACACACACAGTAACCTGGGCGTACACACACAGTGACTTGAGCGTGCACACACAGTAACCTGAGCGTACACACACACAGTAACCTGAGTGTACACACACAGTAACCTGAGTGTACACATACAGTAACCTGAGCGTACACACACACACAGTAACCTGAGCGTACACACACAGTAACCTGAGCGTACACACACAGTAACCTGAGCGTACACACACACAGTAACCTGAGCGTACACACACAGTAACCTGAGCGTACACACACACAGTAACCTGAGCGTACACACACACAGTAACCTGAGCGTACACACACAGTAACCTGAGCATACACACACACATTAACCTGAGTGTACACACACACAGTAACCTGAGCGTACACACACACAGTAACCTGAGCGTACACACACACAGTAACCTGAGTGTACACACACACAGTAACCTGAGCGTACACACACACAGTAACCTGAGGGTACACACACAGTTCCCTGAGCGTACACACACACAGTTCCCTGAGCGCACACACACACAGTAACCTGGGCGTACACACACAGTGACTTGAGCATACACACACAGTAACCTGAGCGTACACACACAGAGTAACCTGAGTGTACACACACACAGTACCCTGAGCGCACACACACACAGTAACCTGAGCGTACACACACAGTAACCTGAGCGTACACACACACAGTAACCTGAGTGTACACACACACAGAACCCTGAGCGTACACACACACAGTAACCTGAGTGTACACACACACAGTAACCTGAGCGTACACACACAGTAACCTGAGCGCACACACACACAGTAACCTGAGCGTACACACACACAGTAACCTGAGCGTACACACACACAGTAACCTGGGCGTACACACACAGTAACTTGAGCGTACACCCACACAGTAACCTGAGCGTTCACACACAGTAACCTGAGCGTGCACACACACAGTAACCTGAGCGTACACACACAGTAACCTGAGCGTACACACACACAGTAACCTGAGCGTACACACACACAGTAACCTGAGCGTACACACACAGTAACCTGAGCGTACACACACACAGTAACCTGAGCGTACACACACAGTAACCTGAGCGTACACACACAGTAACCTGAGCGTACACACACACAGTAACCTGAGCGTACACACACACAGTAACCTGAGCGTACACACACAGTAACCTGAGCGTGTACACACACAGTAACCTGAGCGTACACACACAGTAACCTGAGCATACACACTCACAGTAACCTGAGTGTACACACACAGTAACCTGAGCGTACACACACAGTAACCTGAGCGTACACACACACAGTAACTTGAGTGTACACACACACAGTAACTTGAGCGTACACACACACAGTAACCTGAGCGTCCACACACAGTAACCTGAGCGTACACATACACAGTAACCTGAGCGTACACACACAGTAACCTGAGCGTACACACACACAGTAACCTGAGCGTACACACACACAGTAACCTGAGCGTACACACACAGTAACCTGAGCGTACACACACACAGTAACCTGAGCGTACACACACACTGTAACCTGAGCGTACACACACAGTAACCTGAGCGTACACACACGCAGTAACCTGAGCGTACACACACAGTAACCTGAGCGTGTACACACACAGTAACCTGAGCGTGCACACACAGTAACCTGAGCATACACACACACATTAACCTGAGCGTACACACACACAGTAACCTGAGCGTACACACACACAGTAACCTGGGCGTACACACACAGTAACTTGAGCGTACACCCACACAGTAACCTGATCGTACACAAACAGTAACCTGAGCGTACACACACACAGTAACCTGAGTGTACACACAAACAGTAACCTGAGCGTACACACACACATTAACCTGAGCGTACACCCACACAGTAACCTGAGCGTACACCCACACAGTAACCTGAGCGTACACACACACAGTAACCTGAGTGTCCACACACACATTAACCTGAGTGTACACACACACAGTAACCTGAGCGTACACACACACATTAACCTGAGTGCACACACACAGTAACCTGAGCGTACACACACAGTAACCTGAGCGTACACACACAGTAACCTGAGCGTACACACACACAGTAACCTGAGCGTACACACACATTTCCCTGAGCGTACACACACACAGTTCCCTGAGCGTACACACACACAGTTCCCTGAGCGTACACTCACACAGTAACCTGAGGGTACACACACACAGTAACCTGAGGGTACACACACACAGTTCCCTGAGGGTACACACACACAGTAACCTGAGGGTACACACACAGTTCCCTGAGGGTACACACACACAGTTCCCTGAGGGTACACACACACAGTAACCTGAGGGTACACACACACAGTAACCTGAGGGTACACACACAGTTCCCTGAGGGTACACACACACAGTAACCTGAGGGTACACACACAGTTCCCTGAGGGTACACACACACAGTAACCTGAGCGTACACACACACAATAACCTGAGCGTACACCCACACAGTAACCTGAGCGTACACACACTCACAGAAACCTGAGCGTACACACACACAGTAACCTGAGCGTACACACACACAGTAAACTGAGCGTACACACACACAGTAACCTGAGCGTACACCCACACAGTAACCTGAGCGTACACACACTCACAGAAACCTGAGCGTACACACACACAGTAACCTGAGCGTACACACACACAGTAACCTGAGCGTACACACACACAGTAACCTGAGCGTACACACACAGTAACCTGACCGTACATACACACTAAACTGAGCATACACACACACAGTTACCTGAGCGTACACACACACAGTAACCTGAGTGTACACACACACAGTAACCTGAGCGTACACCCACACAGTAACCTGAGCGTACACACACTCACAGAAACCTGAGCGTACACACACACAGTAACCTGAGCGTACACACACACAGTAACCTGAGCGTACACACACACAGTAACCTGAGCGTACACCCACACAGGAACCTGAGCGTACACACACACAGTAACCTGAGCGTACACACACACAGTAACCTGAGCGTACACACACACAGTAACCTGAGCGTATACACACAGTAACCTGAGTGTACACACACAGTAACCTGAGTGCACACACACACAGTAACCTGAGCGTACACACACACAGTAACCTGAGGGTACACACACACAGTAACCTGAGGGTACACACACACAGTAACCTGAGCGTACACACACAGTAACCTGAGCGTACACACACAGTTCCCTGAGCGTACACACACACAGTTCCCTGAGCGTACACACACACAGTTCCCTGAGCGTACACACACACAGTTCCCGGACCGTACACACACACAGTTCCCTGAGCGTACACACACACAGTAACCTGAGGGTACACACACACAGTAACCTGAGGGTACACACACAGTTCCCTGAGCGTACACACACACAGTTCCCTGAGCGTACACACACACAGTTCCCTGAGCGTACACACACACAGTTCCCGGACCGTACACACACCCAGTAACCTGACCATACACACACCCAGTAACCTGACCGTACACACACCCAGTAACCTGACTGTATTTCATAGAATCCATACAGTGTGGAAACTGGCCCTTCGCCCCAAGAAGTCCCCACTGAATCACCGATGAGTATCCCACCCTGACCCATTCCCCTACCAGATTAGTCTATATTTCCCCTGACGAATGCACCTCACCTACACATCCCTGAACACTGCAGGCAATTTAGCATGGCCAATTCACCCGAAGTGTAATCTGACCATACACACACAGTAGCCTCACAGTCCACAACCTGTAGCCTGAGAGGACATTCACACTGTAACCTGACAGTATACAGCGGTACACACACAGACAGACACACACAGACCCCACTGTAACCTGACTGTACACACAGTAACTCAGTGGTACACACACAGTCACGTGACCACGGGAACCGGAGCTGTTTGATTGTTATGATGAAAACAGTAAAGGGGCACTAGGCTGGGGGTGGATGCTCACAGGGAGCTGTGGGGGTGGGGGAAGGGGGTGTCAGTGGATCGAGGTGTGTAGCTGAGTCTGGGTGGGACAGTGGGAGAGTTCTGTGGAGGGTAGGGGACAGTTCGGAGAGGATACTATCTGAGAGCCTGTTCTTGCCATTGGTTTCCAGTGAATAGAGAGAGCTGTGTGATTGCAGTGTCACAACAACAGATGGGAATCGAAATGGGCAGCTGGTCGGAAATGTGCACAACGTGGGGTGGGGCGAGGCGGGGGGGAGCGAGGAATGACCCAGAGGCGGATCGAGACTGACCAGCTGCTGCCGAGCATAGAGAAAGGCTGCTCTCACAACAGAGATATATTCGAGGTGAAAGGACTGTACAATAAACTGCAAAATCAGACCTACTGCTACTCAGTATCACTGTGAATGCAGTTTCTATCCAGTTATCAATATCATGCCTTCAGTTCTAGCAAGGTCTGGGCTCGTGCCAACTTCACACCAAAGGAAGATTGCATTAATATGTAATCACTGAGTGATAACTGACTAAATCAGCTCCATATGTTTGATCTCCAGCCTCCAGCCTCCTGTACAAGTGCAGTCATCACACTGCATCATTCCAGTTCTTGTCTTTATCATTATTAATTCCTCTTCATTGCTTGCGGATTCTTGTCAGACTGAGAGCTGATCACCATTGAATTCAAAACCATTGATTCTGGTGGATAGGTCACCGAGCACTGGTCGCATTTATCGTCATGACGACCAGATTATTGATGAAGACATAAAGAATGTCGCCTTTTATAGACAGAACGCTGTCCAGGTCAATTAACACGCACTGACCAATCCTTGGAAAATGGTCATTCTCCGACTCACTCCCAGTTTTTTCATTCACTTGACTGCATCACCATATTAGGAGACAGCTCCAAGTGCATTTCATTAGTGCCTGATTCATTCTCAATTATCACTGCAACAAATAGAGATTAATGTTCCATTGACAGCACATTATGGAAATTAATGTTACAAACAGTCATGTGCTCAAACAGAATTTAAATATTACTGCAAAAGACATACTTTTGGAGTTTTCATAATAAACTCATCAGGACAAATCTCAAGAAACAGCTAAGCAGAGAGAAGACCATATTTTTACAGTATGAGAGGAAAGTGCTGATTGGTTGGTAAGTGGACTTTGATTGGTAAAGGCATGTCATGCACTGGTTAATGACGACTGACAGTAAACTGCCAAGCTTTGCTTTTATTTTTGATTGGGACAAGGCAGGTTGACTTTGATTGGCTTGAGGAATGAACCAGGCAACGGCCGCCATCTATTTTGTTGAGTTAAGAGGCTCAGTGTGTGTGCATTTTGTTTTCTGATGACAAAGAACAGGTTTCTGTGCCTTAATACAACTTACCTCCAGTGCAGAGGAGTGCACCACACTGTGAGGTCAATTGATAATCTGTCATCGGTTGTTAGTACAACTCTTCACACACCTCGAATTTGTTTAATAAATGGTGTCCAAACATGGAATCGCATCAAGTCATAGAGATGTACAGCGCGGAAACAGACCCTTCAGTCCAACCCGTCCATGCTGACCAGATATCCCAACCCAATCTAGTCCCACCTGCCAGCATCCGGCCCATATCCCTCCAAACCCTTCCTATTGATATACCCATCCAAATGCCTCTTAAATGTTACAATTGTACCAGCCTCCACCACTTCCTCTGGCAGCTCATTCCATACACGTATCACCCTCTGTGTGAAAAAGTTGCCCCTTAGGTCTCTTTTATATCTTTCCCCTCTCACCCTAAACCTATGCCCTCTAGTTCTGGACTCCCCGACCCCAGGGAAAAGACTTTGCCTATTTATCCTATCCATACCCCTCATAATTTTGTAAACCTCTATAAGTTCACCCCTCAGCCTCCAACACTCCAGGGAAAACAGCCCCAACCTGTTCAGCCTGTCCCTATAGCTTAAATCCTCCAACCCTGGCGACATCCTTGTAAATCTTTTCTGAACCCTTTCAAGTTTCACAACATCTTTCCGATAGGAAGGAGACCAGAATTGCACGCAATATTCCAACAGTGGCCTAACCAATGTCCTGTACAGCCGCAACATGACCTCCCAACTCCTGTCCTCAATACTCTGACCAATAAAGGAAAGCATACCAAACGCCTTCTTCACTATCCTATCTACCTGTAACTCCACTTTCAAGGAGCTATGAACCTGCACTCCAAGGTCATTTGTTCAGCAACATTCCCTAGGACCTTACCATTAAGTGTATAAGTCCTGCTAAAATTTGCTTTCCCAAAATGCAGCACCTCGCATTTATCTGAATTAAACTGCATCTGCCACCTCTCAGCCCATTGGCCCATCTGGTCAAGATCCTGTTGTAATCTGAGGTAACCTTCTTCACCGTCCACTACACCTCCAATTTTGGTGTCATCTGCAAACATACTAACTGTACCTCTTATGCTCGCTTCCAAATCATTTATGTAAATGACAAAAAGTAGAGGACTCAATTCTTGTGGCACTCCACTGGTCACACAGTGTTGAGCATTTTAAAAGTACAAGCTGGTTAGTTCCAGTTGCCTGTTGCAAATAGCCCCTGGTCTTTTGGACATTAGCATCAATACACCTGACACCACACCGGCACTGAAACTCTTGGACCACATTACTGATTTGTCTGATGGACTCAGTATGTTGACAACAGCACCCTGTTAGGGGTGAAAACTCCTCATATTGTCACTGCCTTGTGACTGTGTGGAACAGCCAGCTTCACCTGTCATTGTGTCTGATGAGGCACCTGAAGGAAATAGGCACGAGTCAAAGTAAAGGCCTCAGGCCTCTCCCTGACTTTTTATAGCGCACAGTGAGGACTGATCTAATCAGGGTAGCCATTATCGTCCTTCAATGTGTCCTATATCAACATACGCTTGCCCGATGAACCAATGCACCTATTTGTAACGTTGCTAAAAAGGCTTTACATTGCTTTTGGCTCAGACCACACTTGGTTATTACATGGTTTTGTTTCTGTGTAGTTTTAACTTCTGGCTTGTTTCTTGCCTAATTCTTCTATTCACACCAAATTGTCGATAAATGTCCTTTAACTGTCCAGATGCCTCTTGCTCCAGGTCAGTCACATTTTTTGACCAAAGACCTGGACAAATGCAGACTGTGAAGGGAAGTGACACAGAGAGGGAATATCAAGTGTGGGCAGGTGAAAGGTCACCATCATTCAAAATGGCTACCCCGCACCTGTGCAGTTACACTCACAACATAACTCTCATCACACAAGCACCTACACGGGCCTTCACAGGTTGGAACGAGCATTTAATAAAGTATCCGGGTGCAAATAGATTTGTCAGTCTGAGGTATAGATTAAAAACGCACGATTTTTCCTGCGCGAATTCTAAAAAATCAAAGCAGCCAATCCGAATGCTTCTTTCAGGTGAGCTGCCCCTTGATCCTGGCAACCTTGTAAACTGCTTCCTTGTGGGTGGAACAACAGCGAGTTGCCAAGGTCAGGTGCCATCAGTGTGGATAATCCTGCCCATTTAGACACTGAGACACTGTGTGTAGATGTTGCTGTTGCTCATGGTGGCATTGCCCACTGACAAAGTCAAGCCCACAGGAGAGTAATAAACCGATGAGAGCTAAGCAGCCAGGGCACGGGGATGTTGGAGTGGTACAGAAGGCACTGGGGAAGACAATTTCACAGCTACACCATGTAAACATGATTGTAGAAACACTTTTCAAGTCCCTTATAACCATGCTGCTGGAACCAGAAGGTTTGAGTTAGAAGGAGAGGTTGGCTAGGTTAGGGCTATTTTCCATGGAGCGTCAGAGGCTAAGAGGCGACTTTATAAAATCACAAGAGACGTAAATAGGATAAATAGCCAAGGTCTTTTCCCTGGGGTGGGGGGGAGTCCATAACTAGAGGGTTTAGGGTGAGAGGGGGGAGATTTAAAAGGCACCTAAGGGGCAACTTTTTCACAGAGAGGGTGTATGGAATGAGCTGCCTGAGGAAAGGTACAATAACATTTGAATAGGTTTCGAGATATAGGGGCCAAATGCAGGCAAATGGGACAAAGTTTAGTTCAGGAAAGCTGGTCAACATGGACGAGTTGGGCTGAAGGGCCTGGTTCCAGGCTGCATGACTCGACGATCAGCGTAGCTGGAGGCCGCTGGCTTCACAAGTAGAGGGAGTAAGGACAACAGCAGGGTGGCCATGTTGGAGTTGCCGAGAGCTCTGGTGAAGTAACATCATCCAGCTCAGCTCAGAGCACCGGGTGGCCAAGTTGGAGAAGGTGATTGACCAGGGAAGGGGCCCCAGTGTTGGTGTGCCAGCTGTGATATAGCACCGGAGTCTGAGGAGAAACCGGACTTCGACAGGACGGACAAGATTCCTAGAGGCTGCATTCAGTTCAGAAAAACAGCGGCCGCCGTCAGTTGATGTGAGAAGGGTTAGGGGGGCACAGACAAAAGATGGAGTGGAGGTGGGCAGTAAGAAAGAGCTCTCTCCAGTCCAAGTGTCTCATGACTGGGACCTTTCGCTTCCAACATGCTGGGGCCCAGCAAACCCCATTTCAACCCAACTCCAGTAAGAACACACCTCCAGGTACAGGGATAGTGGGGAATGATTGGATTCGGCAGCATGACTCTGCAGTTCTACAATCTTTATTAGGTTTAGTGCTAACCACCACAGAATCGGGCAATCAGGAACAATTCCCTACGGCGTGATTACTGTACCATTCAATCCCAATGATCGTTTCAATATTTTCACCAGGACTCCACACCCACGCACCGTCTCAATGCTGCTTTGTTGCGAACAATTCCTGTTCAGTGGTAAAATGGCTCCTGTCTGATCTTGACAAGTTCTGAAGCTATCTGAGTCATCTATCTGACAAGTTCCCAGTTCACCCTCAATAATGACGAGCTCCAGCAAGCCCAATTATCAAAATCAGTAACTCCACATTTACACGGTGCCCTTAAGCACTCCAAAGATAATTCACGGGAACACTGCCAATCATTTACAATACTGAGTCTTGGAAGGAGAGATGCATTGAAAGGCAGAGGGAGGGAGTGCTTTGGGCTAAAACCACAGCCAATGAAGGAACTCTTCAAAGCGAGGGCATGTATAATATGACAGAATCAGAGCAGCACAGAAAGATCCCAGAAGGTATTAGGGAGAGTCTCCAGGTGATCGGAGGGTTTCGAAACCACAGATGGGAACGTGATCATTGAGATGCGAGCCAATGTGGGTCATAAGGGTGAAGGCAGCTTAGTGACGGACAGTAAGGTGTAGGATATACTCAAGTTTACGATGACAGGAAGGGGAGAGTTTTGGAGGAGTAAACATTTGAAGTAAGATTGAAGGAGGGTTCCAGCAGCAGGTGGAGCTGAGGCATAGCCAGACATGGTCAAAGGTCATTGAGGCGGAAAGAGTTCACCTTGACAACATGGTGCTTATTGGTCTGAAACTTCTCAGAGTGTCAAAGAGAGCGTGGTCACGAATGGTCAGGTTCAGACACGGGCAGAGGTAACTCATAATATTCAACCTCCATCGGTTTCAAGGCTCATCATCACTCAACGATTCCTAAATGTATTCCTGACGCTCAACGACTCTCCAAAGTGGCCTGGCAGCTGTATCACTGCAGTGAGAAGTCTAATTGGATAGACCTTCTAACGTGGAGCCAGACACCAAAGGCAATCCCAGGCCAGTCCACCCTGTAAAACCCTCCTGATTCATATCCCGGGAACTTGGATTGAACTTGGGAGAGGTGCCTCAGAGAGACGGAGAGAGGGGAGCACAGTGTAACCCAGCCCAATGGGAATCTCCCCAACAATATATCAATACTCCCCTGGAGTCTCATGGTTAAACAAGGGCAAGGAAACCTCGTGCTGTTTACCACATCCCATCCTCCCTCAGTTGATGAATCAGTAGACTTCCATGTTGAATAACACTTAAAAGGAAGCACAAGGGCACAAAATGTACTTTGGGTGGGAGATTTCAACGTGCACCAACAAGCCTGGCTGAACTGCAGTACTGCTGATTGAGCTGGTCGGCTGCTAAAGGACATAGCTGCTAGACCTCTGGGAGGCAGTGGGGGAACCACCAAGGGGCAAAGACATACTAGACCTCACCTCGACCTGTCCTGGGTGAATATGCCGATGACAATGTCGATCAGGGTAAACACTGTACAGCCCTTGTGGTGAAACAGAAACTTTAAGCATAAAAGGATCAGGATGAGGAGAGACACCCTCCCTGGTGTGATCACCCATTCTGTTCAAGTGCAAACAATCAGTGACCCAGTTCCATCACCCAGTTTGCACAGACACGTACCTGTCTATTCCATCTGTCTCTCTCTCTCTCTCTCTCTCTATGTCTTGAAAACATTTAATCAGGTCACTCCTTAACGTTTCAACTTCTGGGCAACTGTAGTTTGCATGATTGTACCTTATAATTTAACCCTTATTGCTATCCATGTACCATTCTGATAAACCTACCCTGCACCCCAGCTAAGACCAGGACATCTTACATAGGGTGTAGTAGCAAGGACTGCAACTCTGGGCTCACACGTGCTTTTTGGAGGCTTGTGTTTTGTCATAGTCAGCATTATCCTTGTCTTGTCGGCTGTTTCGATGATTTTCTGCACCTTTTCAGGTACAGACCAAGCCTCACACTGAGGAGATCCTCTGTGCAGCTGTTTGATATGATCGCTGAGCTAACGTGGACAGTTTCAGATCCATACTGGGCATCTATGAGGTACCACAAACAGAGTCCACTCCCATCCCATGCCTCATGACAGCAGAGCACCACACACTAGTGCAACCGATTAGAATCAATTGTTTGGACCTACCCTCAGCCAGAGCTGCCAAGTGCACAGGGAAAATAATGGTGCCCTTCCCTATTTTAACAATAGTCCTGAAGATTTGTGCTCCAGAACACGCCACTCCCCGAGCCAAGCTGTTCCAGTCCAGTTCCAGGTATCTACCCGACAATGCGGATAATCGCCCAGTTATGTCCTGTACATAAAAAGCAGGACAAATCCAACCTGGCCAAATACTGTCCCGTCATCAACAGTGCTATCACGCAGCACCTGCTCAGTGATGCCCTGGTTTGGGTTCCGCTAGGGCCACTCAGCTCCTGACCTCATTACAGCCTTAGTTCAAACGTGGACAAAAGAGCTGAATTCCAGAGGGTGAGGTGAGAGTGACAGCCCTTGAGATCAAGGCTGGGTTCGCCCAGGTGTGGCATCAAGGAGCCCGAGCAAAACTGGAATCAACGGGTATTAGGGGGCACACTCTCCGGGGGTTAGAGTCATACCTGAGAGATAGGAAGGTGGTCGTAGCTGTTGGATGTCAGTCATCTCAGCTCCAGGACATCTCTGCAGGAGTCCCTCAGGGTAGTGTCCTAGGCCCAACCATCCTCAGCTGCTTCATCACTGACCTTCCATCTACCATAAGGTCGAAAATGGGGATATTTGATGATGATTGCCCAACGTTCAGCACCATTCACAACTCCTCAGATACTGAAGTAATCGGTGTTCAAATGAGGAGAAACATCTTCACCCAGAGAGTGGTGGCTGTGTGGAATGCTCTGCCCCAGAGGGCAGTGGAGGCCCAGTCTCTGGATTCATTTAAGAAAGAGTTGGATAGAGCTCTCAAGGACTGTGGAATCAAGGGTTATGGAGATAAGGCAGGAACAGGATACTGATTAAGGATGATCAGCCATGATCATATTGAATGGTGGTGCAGGCTCGAAGGGCAGAATGGCCTACTCCTGCACCGATTGTCTATTGCAACAAGATCTGGACAATATCCAGGGTTGGGCCAACAAGTGGCAAGTAACATTCATGCCAAACAAAGGCAATGACCGTCTCCAATAGTCCACCCTTTGACATTCAGTGATGTTACCATCAACATCCTGGGAGTCACCATTGACCAGAAACACCACGACTTGCTACATTAACACAGCAGGTACTGCATTTATACTCAGTTTTGACGATTTTTTTTAAAAAATAGAGTTAATTGCAACAACCTTATGCTTGCTTCCTGTCAGCCTGGGGTGAAGAGACAGGTAAACTGGGGAAACTTGTGTACTTCTTAACAAAACTCAACTTTTTCACGGTAACAGTGGGGCTTGACTTTCAGTGCATTCCCCCAGTGACATGGGATACTGTACTGTCCTAAGGCTTTCTGAACATTTGACCTTACACTTGCAAACATGGTCTATATTGGGAAACCTGGTCATTTTCATCCTGACTTCTGTGGAACTCTGCCACACATGACTGTCCAGTGAGAGAAACAACCTTTCCCCACTCGTCCCTGTCACGCTATCTCCAGGTTCTCACCACCCCCTCTTCTTGCAACTCTTTGCTGTTTTACCACATGCCTTTTGAAAGTCCATTTGCTTCACATCAACTGCATTACCCTCACCAACCCCCTCGGTCAGCTCATCAGAAACACTCTCGCACTTTAACTCAAGATGGCATCAATGCCAAGACGTGAGATGGCAAGATAAACATGAGAAGGCCAGAAACAACAGAGCTGTCAATGGTGTAGTAACTGCTTAAACTGCAATGATCGCTTGAAGATGATTAAATGGGGCAGGCCCATTTGTGGCCGATGATTAGACATCAGTGTCAAACTCAATTAAATCTGGAAGTTTTCTGTATCAAACCCAATGATCCTGTGATGTTATTATTTATGTCAAGCTCAATTATCCCTCGTTAATTACTCTCCATCTATAGCTGCTTCCTACGTCCTGATCTGCACTAAGTGTTGAGCAGTCATTACCCTCCAAGCTCACTGACCTACTCCGACATTCAGTTCAACTCGGCTCAGTCTGAACGTTCCCATTGTTTGGAATCTCTTCCCCCATTGGCGGAGCATCACGGGGGGACAGGGCTCCAGCCTGCAAGCCACTCCTGACTAAAGACTTACTGAATTTTAGCTGCAAATAATTGTGACTGTACCAGCCAGTCCTCAACTCCCCATCTTCCAGGAATAGTTTCTCTCTGTTCAATTCATCACCTTAGCCTCTTAAAAACCATTTATAAAATCAAACCTTACCCCTTTAACCTTCCAGCAAGTATAAACCGGAATTATTTTCTGTCGTTCTACAAATCTACAACTCTCTTCCAATCTCTACTTTGCAATCCATCCCTCCTTTAAGTTGATAAGCTCTATCTTTTTGACATCCAGTGGTTGAAGGGCATTGGTCACAGTCGATTAGTTTAGTCTGTCAATGTGACATACACTTCCATTTACACTAATCATAACAATCTCTGTCTCAGATGTGAATGTGTGTGTCTTTAACACAAGTTGTGCGCCGCTCTACAGCGTAGTTGCCAACACAAATCGCCTTAAACCTAACTACATCTGATGGAGGATCGGCCCATTATCGTTCACTCTCTGTGCCCTGACGTTTAGGCATCACCTCATCTAAACTTCACCTTCCATTTCACCAGCTTCAACTTCCAACAGTCTCTTCGGATGGACTTCATTCGATGCTTTCTTGAAGTCCCTATGAATAATAGAGGGTTTTCCGATTGGATTTAACAGATCCTGGATTTGGAAGATTGTAGAGTGAAACCCAGGTTTGTGAATCTACCTGGCCCTAGTCCCATCTCCCTCCTCCTCACTGTACTGTGACTGATGAATCATGTCGACGAGGCTCCATTCTTGAGCTAAGATTCGTTCCCACACGCAGACTTCTCCCTCTGCTGGGAAATATTACTGTGAAATAATTGTTCAGCACGCCAACCCCACACCCCCTCCCCCCTTCACTGGGGCACCAGGTTTCAAACTGGCACCAGGGGTTCAAGGGGAACCCCACATGACCAGAGATCCCAGGATTCCTCAGGGCCAGTAAGGGAGCTGCTGAGTACAAACCTCAAACGGTTAGCGAGTTTCGAGATTTGTAGCTCAGGTTGAGGTTCTGGATGTAGGTTTGCTCGCTGGAAGGTTCATTCCCAGACCTGACTGATGGCATTACCTGGCATGGTAGCGAAACGTCTGAAAGCAAACCTTCCAGCTCAGCGAGCAAACCTACATCCAGTCAAACTGTTGTCTGCATATTTCTGAACGTCTCAACTCTTCAGGCAATTCTCCTTCACCCTGAAGTGATTTCCATTTCGTTCCAATTCTCTGCCCCTCCTCTAATACTAAGACCCAAAATTCCTCATGTATACAAAACGCTGGTGTTGATTCAGCGATAAGACTGCGGCTTTGGGCTCCACAGCAGCAGCTTGGATAGACGAGCTAGGCTGCCACTCCAATGCTGAGTAACTGAGGGGTTGCTGCACCCCGTTTGGGAGGGCCGCGTGCTGGAGAAGGTGTGAAACTGAGGCCGCAAATCGAGCCCTTCGGATGAAAAAGTGAGGGATGAACGCGAGAGGCTTCCTTCGACTGACTCTGCCATCAATCCACTCCGTGAACGCACCCCGGGTCTCTTTACAGTCACGACAATGTTTGCAGCTCTGTTTCCCAACATCTCACGAGGGAAGAACAAACCAAAAGCAAGTTCTGAGGAAAGGCCACCGGGCCTGAAAACATTAACCTGGAATTCTACCTGCAGATGCTGCCACACACCAGCCGAGTAACTTGTGTTTCTGATCACAACACCATTTCTTTGACTCCAGTAGTTAGGGCCATCAGAAGGCAATGGAAGGAGCGCGTCTCTTACTTTTCCCCTCACTCTGCTCATTTTGGCATCCTTTCCTGGTCACAGAAGCAGGAAAGTGAGAGACTGCAGAAGGAGCATTCCAAAACTCACGGAATCACAGAGTGTGGAAACACCTTCGGATCCAACTGGTCCTGACCTTGCTCCCCAATTAAACTAGTCCCACCTGCCTCGGGTTAGCAATAACCCCCCCCCTAACCTTTCCTGGGCTCGTGCTTATCCAAATGTCTTGAGAATGTTGTAACCCTACCGGCATCCACCTCTGGCAGTTCATTCTACACACGAGCCACACTGTAAAAACCTTGCCCTTTGTAAATCCTTCTCCTCCCACCTTAAAAACAAGCCCCCTAGGTTTGAACTCCTACAGCCTGGGGAGAAGACCCTTGCTCTACACCTTACCTATGATTTTGTAACCCTCAATCAGGACGTCCTGCCTCTGCCATTTTAGTGGGCGACCTTTAACAGAAGTCAGCTGACGCAAAGCAGTGGAGACTGGGTGAGGTCGATCGATGGATGGAGCAGCAGAGGTGAGGGGGGGCGAGAGGCACGAGACAGGCGCTGGATGGAGAAAGGTGTCACTACCGGAGATGAAAGGTTCCAGCCACTCGTGTACAGACAGCTCAATTCCTGTCAAAACCCGCGAACAATTCCACTGCACCGACATATAATGTAAAGAGTGGACAAACTCTTCAATACATCGCAGCTAATCAAAGAACTGGGCCACGTTGACATGGGGTTCCTCTGGTTTCCTCCCACAGTCCGAAGATGTGCAGGTTAGGGTGAATTGGCCACGCTAAATTGCCCGTAGTGTTCAGGGATGTGTAGGTTAGCTGCATTAGTCAGGGGTAAATGTAGAGTAATAGGGTAGGGGGATGGGTCTGGGTGGGTTACTCTTCAGAGGGTCGGTGAGGACTAGTTGGGCCGAAGGGCCTGTTTCCACACTGTAGGGATTCGATGACACTTTCTGACCAGTAGATTCTGTTTAAAACTCAGGGTCGCCCCGTGACAGACACCGTGAGCTGTACATCGAGAGCTGACCCTCAATCATATTAACAGCAGCACAGGCAGAGGATAAGAGGGAGATGGAACAGAGGAGAAAAAACATGGGATAAAAAGGAGAAGAGAGTGAGGAAATAAAACAGAGGACAGGAATGTGGTGGGAGTGTTTAGGAACGGAAAGAGCAAGAAAAACATCGGAAGGAAACAGAGGGTGAAAAAAGGCTGAAGGGACAGAAGGAAGCAGAGGGAGAAACGAAGAGAAAGAGGGGGCGCGGAGGATCGAAGGGAACAGAGGTGAAAGGCCAGAGAGATCACCTTGTGCCCAATTCCCCTGCGTGAAGCCACAGGATGTTTTCCTGATTGAACAAAAAGTGCTGAATCAATCCGAGCTGTTGCCCGGAGAGTGGATTGAGATTCAGAGGAACAAAAGACCGAGAGATAGAGGTGGGGGAAGAAAGGATGAAAGATATTGTGAGAGGGGGAAAAAAAATCAGGAGGAAAAGAAGGTGGGGGGGGGGGGTGAAAGGAGAAAGGGTCAGGCAGAGACGCAGAGGGAGGGAAACCTCCTTCCAGCCTGACACCGACTAATAGAAACATTTGATAAGCTGCAAACAATGGGGTTATAAAGAGAGGAAGGTAGAGCACAGGGAGCCATTGTGAAACAATACCCAGTGCATTCTGATGGGGAGTTACAGGTTGAGAACCTGCACTGAGGGAATATCTCCCGAGCAATAGGAGCATCGCTGCATTCTCACTAACCTCGAACCTAGCTGCACCTTCCCCTGGGACAGCAATGGGAAAGGATGTTACTGCAGTCAGTAAAGGGGGTTAAACAGATTTACTACCTGAAGATGCTGGAGATTTCCAGAGATAACTACAAGCCTCCCCTGGCGAATGCTGAAGCAGTCATTTGTGTTTTTCTTACCTCAGTAAAGGTTGGGAGGTGTGCTCAGTTCAAGATCGGTATCAAATCCTCCTTTCGATCGCTGCTGTTTGAGATTCCCCCACACACTCCACATGCAGCCAATGCTCCTATTCACCAGCCAGGGTTTGGCAGTGTGGCAGACTCGCACTCTCCACTGTGTGTGTGTGTGTGTGGGGAGGGAGGCAGTCCTGGCATCAAACAGGGAGAGCAGTGAAGGACAACAATACGGCACTAATCAGCGACAATCTCTCCACAGCCCACCCTCAAATCAATTCCTCCCTTCCCAGGCTGTGAATCAATCCTCCTCTCCTTTCAAATAAACCGAAAAATCCCAAGAAAGCAGCACCACATTGACTTCAATGTATATCATCTTGCTATATTCTGTCAGGGAGACTGGGGGGGGGGGTGAGTTTATAGACAAACTCATCAATTGCTAAAACTGACAGCAGCAGGAACAGCTCATTTATAGACAGTGAAATCGAAAACAAGCATTAGACTGAACGACAAAACAGCAGCTTTTAGTTACCATCGGCAAAGGGATGGACAGGTTTCGGGACTGAATATCTTTAAAGAGCTGTTAAGTAGCTGACAGCCACTGTACATTGCTTCAAGGTGGCTAAAAATTCAAACGATGTCTGTCAATGGTGGCTGAAGCAGCAAGTTCAGTCTCCCAAAAGGTTAGGATAAAGGCTGAAGGGGTTGGAAACATGAATAAAGCTGAGTATGAAGCTGTTTCTTTTGGAGTACAGCATGAGAGGATCAGGAAGCTGATAAAGACAGAATAAAATAGTGACTGAAAAACACATAAATGGACTGAAAAGGCTTCTCTAGATAAAACAAATGCGGGTCTGGCAAGGACAGAACCCAGAGGAGTTTCTAACGAGCAGTAAAGGAATGGCAAAGAAGGTAAAGTGTGACTTAGTGCCTGCTTTCACAAAGAAAGAAACAAGAAATCGCCCAGAAGCAGAGATCCAAAGCACGAAGGAGAATAAGGAAATCAGCAGAAAGTAGACTAGACTATACTGAAGGAAGTCACGGGGCTGAACCTTGATAGCTTCCCAGAACCTGATGGTCTTCATCACTGAGTGTTGAAGGAGGTGGCTATCAAGATCGTTCACACATTGGTGATATCTAACTACCCGACAACGTGGAAACACGTCCCAAGTATGTTCTGTGTACAAGAAGCTGAAAATGCGTTGCTGGAAAAGCGCAGCAAGTCAGGCAGCATCCAAGGAACAGGAGAATCGACGTTTCGGGCATGAGCCCTTCTTCAGGAATGACGAGAGTGTGTCCAGCAGGCTAAGGTAAAAGGTAGGGTGGAGGGACTTGGGGGAGGGGTGTTGGAAATGCGATAGGTGGAAGGAGGTTAAGGTGAGGGTGATAGGTCGGAGTGGGGGTGGGGGCGGAGAGGTCAGGAAAATGATCGCAGGTTAGGAAGGTCCCCAAACTCACCCTCACCTTAACCTCCTTCCACCTATTGCATTTCTACCACCCCTACCCAAGTCCCTCCTCCCTACCTTTTATCTTAGCCTGCTGGACACACTCTCGTCATTCCTGAAGAAGGGCTCATGCCCGGAACATCAATTCTCCTGCTCCTTGGATGCTGCCTGACCTGCTGTGCTTTTTCAGCAACACATTCTCAGCTCTGATCTCCAGCAGCTGCAGTCCTCACTTTCTCCTGTGTATACAAGAAGCAGAACAAATCCAACCCAGCCAATTTCCACCCCATCAATCTCCATACAGTCATGAAGTTAGATGGTTGGTTTTGACCAATGCAGATTCAGGAGCCCAAAGGGCTTTTTCTTCTGGGCTGCAGACCTCGATGATTAAGTGAAAACCTGTGAAGCAATAAAAGTGCTCAGTGACACTTCGTTTGGGTTTGACAGCCCTTGAGATCAAGGCTGGGTTCGCCCGGGTGCGGCATCAAGGAGCCCGAGCAAAACTGGAATCAATGGGTATTAGGGGGCACACTCTCCGGGGGTTAGAGTCATACCTGACAAATAGGAAGGTGGTCGTAGCTGTTGGATGTCAGTCATCTCAGCTCCAGACCATCTCTGCAGGAGTCCCTCAGGGTAGTGTCCTAGGTCCAACCATCCTCATCAATAACTGTCCCTCTACCAGAAGGTGGGAAGTGGGGATGCTCGCCAATGATCACACAATGTTCAGCACCATTCTCAACTCCTCAGATACTGAAGCAGTCCATGTCCAAATGCAACACAATCTGGACAACACCCAGGGTGAGGCGGACAAGTGGCAATTAATATTTACACGACAAACATCCCAGACAATGACCATCGCTCCATCAAGAGAAAATCTAATCAGAAACTCAACTAAACACACTGGCTCGAAGATCAGGTCAGAGGCCAGGACCTACCGCAGCAAGAAACTCATCTCCTCACACCCCTGTTCACCATCAAGGTTCAGGTCAGGAGTATTTAATGAAATCCATACCTTTTCCATCCATTTGTGCTCGGTGTTGTTCTGACCTTGTGACTGTGAAGAGCAAATTAACTGAGGGACAGTAACCTGCAGTGAACAGGGTCTAGGACAGTAACTATATAGAGCCAGCCGATGAAAGAGAGTGGGGGGATTCTTGGGAGGATGGCAAAAAGTCACTCCGAATGGCTCACGTCAGTCAGTTTTAGTCAGTCAGCCAGAGGCAGTGGATGTGAGAGTCCATCTGTAAAAGGTGCTCCTGTAGGAATGTGGGCAAACAACCATACGCCCAGAATTGGACATTCTCAACTAACCCACAGCTGGGGAAATTGGGCCTGACACCAAATTGGCCAAAAATCAGGCAAACAGCAGCCGTTGGCTGCAGAAAACCATGGAAACCAAGGTCAAAGAGGTCAGAAAGGTTCAGAGTGAACCAGTTATCAACCCTTGTACATTGAAGAAGTATCGATCAAAACTCCTGGCACCTTAACTTCCAGCCAGTGCCTGATGGCATACACTTTGCCCCTCCCTGGCATGGCAACAGTGAAGGGCGTTGGCGTGACCCCATTGGATGCTTTGCATCACACCCATTGACCAAAGGCCACTCACAAAGGTCAGGGGCAAGGGGGTTAAAAATTCACTCCGAGAAGCCACCCTCTCAGTGAAGACTCACGGCAAGACTTGCGGCAGAAGACCGCGCGGAGGAGAGCCACTCTGACCTGTGGGACCTACCTTCGTGGAAGGGAGCCAGCCCTTCGTCAGAGAGGAAGGAGATCTCATATAGGGCAAGCTCAAACACATGGATCAATGTGGGCAATACCTTTTCACAGATATAGATAGACCGCAATTACTGTGGGAATTCGGGAAATATTTTGTTCATAAAATCAAGTTGAACTGCAAACCAAATTCTGTGCCCACTTCACAAATGACAGCACGTGTTTTTAATATAGAAACTGGGTGAAGTGTCCAACAATAATGTCAGCTTCGGACAGTCAGTGGATGGAGCAAGTGTTGGATTTATGGCAAGAGCTCTGGAACCTAAAGAGACTCACAGGAAGCCGATAAACCAGGAATAATTCAATGCAGCGGAGAGGACAGCTAAAGGAAGCCCGCAACCAATATTTGCTTGGTACGCTGAGAATGACCAAAGTTCAGGGAAAGCTAAGAGCAATACCAACTTAGAGATGTTCACTGTCCATTGAAAAGCTGGAACGATGTGGATGACTGGCTGTGAGAGTGCAGTCTAGAGAATCCAGGAGAGCCCTGTCCCTGGATGGGGGGGGGGTATACTGTCAGAATATGAGCATTCTTTGAGGCTTGGACTGCTGGCAGTTCAAGAAGGCAGTTCTCCCCAAGGAACAGGGAATGAATACTGGCCGAGCCAGTGCCACCCCCCATCCCAGGATGGATTAAAAAACATTCAGTCTGAAGCTTTCACTGGGTACACCATATTCCTGGCTAATCTCCCACATTTGAGCCTTTGGAAAACTGCGGTCATCCAATTCCTGCCTGTGTCTTCTCTGGGAGCGTACCCTACTCCCTGGCATCACAGACCGACATCGGCTCCCAGTCAGGAAAGGTAATCCTTGTGGAATTCTCCGGCTGGTTTTGGAGCCTGTCCGGAGCCTCTCCTTTCCAGGATTTCATCCAGCCCCACAGATGGACTCCACTGCTTTCGACCTCATCCTGGTTCCGCAGTTTGGCAGCAGCCCAATTAGCTGCACCATAACACTCATCTGAAAGGCAGCAAGAACCAGGTCTCTCTCAAGTCAGCACGGGGACACCAGTAATTAGGCTGAGAGAGAGAACCAAGGCAAGGAGGCCCTGATCCACACAGCTCCTGATCCCTCCCGATTCATCTCGAGAGTGTGACTTCTGCTCCTGGGTTATCTCCAAGTCTCTACCTAATTGCTGTGTGCTGTGCGTGTGCCCACTGGGTTTTGACACACTGCATCAAGAGAACAATTCCACATCATTCTTCCAAACTTATTATATTCAAACCCAATTTCACACTGTCTCAGAAAGCTTAGCACGGCTAGCCTGCTCAGATAAAGCCAGTGTCAGTGGTATCATCCCTTTATTGCTGCTGTGTGGGATTAGTGTTGCTGCTAATTCCACACAGTCTGAATCAAAGCTAGTGAAACCCTCTCAGGGGGATCTCAGCAATGGCTTGTTGGGATTAAACACCAGTGTTAATTACAGTAACAGCGAGGGGAAAGTGGCAGGGAGTGATTGATATGACCCATCCCTCACATAGACCAGCTCTCTGGATCATCGCGAGATCTTCACTCCCCACTGTCTCTTCAAAACATCGCAAACACCATCCACTCACAAGAGACACCAGCAAAGATTCAAACAGAGGAATGCACTCTGAAACAACACCAAACACATCGTCCTTTAAACAGACAACATCTACCAGAATCTCTACCCCACTCACCACCCAATAAACAGACAGCACCAGACTCTCTCTGTCCCCATTAAACAGACTCTCTCTCCCCATTAAACAGACTGCACCAGACTCTCTCTCTCTCTCTCTCTCTCTCCCCATTAAACAGACTGCACCAGACTCTCTCTCCTCCCCCCCCCCCATTAAACAGACTGCACCAGACTCTCTCTCCCCCCCCCCCATTAAACAGACTGCACCAGACTCTCTCTCCCCCCCCCCATTAAACAGACTGCACCAGACTCTCTCTCCCCCCCCCATTAAACAGACTGCACCAGACTCTCTTCCCCCCCCATTAAACAGACTGCACCAGACTCTCTCTTCCCCCCCATTAAACAGACTGCACCAGACTCTCTCTCTCTCCCCCCCCCCATTAAACAGACTGCACCAGACTCTCTCTCTCTCCCCATTAAACAGACTGCACCAGACTCTCTCTCTCTCCCCATTAAACAGACTGCACCAGATTCTCTCTCTCTCCCCATTAAACAGACTGCACCAGACTCTCTCTCTCTCCCCATTAAACAGACTGCACCAGACTCTCTCTCTCTCCCCATTAAACAGACTGCACCAGATTCTCTCTCTCTCCCCATTAAACAGACTGCACCAGATTCTCTCTCTCTCCCCATTAAACAGACTGCACCAGACTCTCTCTCTCTCTCTCTCTCTCTCCCCCCCATTAAACAGACTGCACCAGACAGTCTCTTCTCCCCCCCCCCGATTAAACAGACTGCACCAGACAGTCTCTTACCCCCCCCCCCGATTAAGCAGACTGCACCAGACAGTCTCTTACCCCCCCCCCCGATTAAGCAGACTGCACCAGACAGTCTCTTACCCCCCCCCGATTAAGCAGACTGCACCAGACAGTCTCTTCCCCCCCCCCCCGATTAAGCAGACTACACCAGACACTCTCCCTCCCCCCCCAATAAACAGACTGCCCCAGACTCGCTCTCCCCATTAAACAGACTGCCCCAGACTCTCTCTCTCTCTCCCCATTAAACAGACTCTCTCTCTCTCTCCCCATTAAACAGACTCTCTCTCTCTCTCCCCATTAAACAGACTGCACCAGACTCTCTCTCTCTCTCTCACTCCCCATTAAACAGACTGCACCAGACTCTCTCTCTCTCTCACTCCCCATTAAACAGACTGCCCCAGACTCTCTCTCTCTCTCCCCATTAAACAGACTCTCTCTCTCTCTCTCCCCATTAAACAGACTGCCCCAGACTCTCTCTCCCTCTCTCCCCATTAAACAGACTGCCCCAGACTCTCTCTCTCTCTCCCCATTAAACAGACTGCACCAGACTCTCTCTCTCTCACTCCCCATTAAACAGACTGCACCAGACTCTCTCTCTCTCTCACTCCCCATTAAACAGACTGCACCAGACTCTCTCTCTCTCTCTCCCCATTAAACAGACTGCACCAGACTCTCTCTCTCTCTCTCACTCCCCATTAAACAGACTGCACCAGACTCTCTCTCTCTCACTCCCCATTAAACAGACTGCACCAGACTCTCTCTCTCTCTCACTCCCCATTAAACAGACTGCACCAGACACTCTCTCTCTCTCACTCCCCATTAAACAGACTGCACCAGACTCTCTCTCTCTCACTCCCCATTAAACAGACTGCACCAGACTCTCTCTCTCTCTCACTCCCCATTAAACAGACTGCACCAGACACTCTCTCTCTCTCTCACTCCCCATTAAACAGACTGCACCAGACTCTCTCTCTCTCACTCCCCATTAAACAGACTGCACCAGACTCTCTCTCTCTCTCTCCCCATTTAACAGACTGCACCAGACTCTCTCTCCCTCTCTCCCCATTAAACAGACTGCCCCAGACTCTCTCTCTCTCTCTCTCCATTAAACAGACTCTCTCTCTCTCTCTCCCCATTAAACAGACTGCACCAGACTCTCTCTCCCCCCCCATTAAACAGACTGCACCAGACTCTCTCTCTCTCTCTCCCTATTAAACAGACTCTCTCTCTCTCTCTCCCCATTAAACAGACTGCACCAGACTCTCTCTCTCTCACTCCCCATTAAACAGACTGCACCAGACTCTCTCTCTCTCTCTCCCCATTTAACAGACTGCACCAGACTCTCTCTTCCCCCCCCATTAAACAGACTGCACCAGACTCTCTCTCTCTCTCTCCCTATTAAACAGACTCTCTCTCTCTCACTCCCCATTAAACAGACTGCACCAGACTCTCTCTCTCTCACTCCCCATTAAACAGACTGCACCAGACTCTCTCTCTCTCTCTCCCCATTTAACAGACTGCACCAGACTCTCTCTCCCTCTCTCCCCATTAAACAGACTGCCCCAGACTCTCTCTCTCTCTCTCTCCATTAAACAGACTCTCTCTCTCTCTCTCCCCATTAAACAGACTGCACCAGACTCTCTCTCCCCCCCCATTAAACAGACTGCACCAGACTCTCTCTCTGTCCCCATTAAACAGACTGCACCAGACTCTCTCTCTCTCTCTCCCTATTAAACAGACTGACCCAGACTCTCTCTCTCTCCCCATTAAACAGACTGCACCAGACTCTCTCTCTCTCCCCATTAAACAGACTGCACCAGACTCTCTCTCTCTGTCCCCATTAAACAGACTGCACCAGACTCTCTGTCCCCATTAAACAGACTGCACCAGACTCTCTCTCTCTGTCCCCATTAAACAGACTGCACCAGACTCTCTCTCTCTGTCCCCATTAAACAGACTGCACCAGACTCTCTCTCTCTCTCTCCCTATTAAACAGACTGCACCAGACTCTCTCTCTCTCCCCATTAAACAGACTGCACCAGACTCTCTCTCTCTCCACATTAAACAGACTGACCCAGACTCTCTCTCTCTCTCTGTCCCCATTAAACAGACTGCACCAGACTCTCTCTCTCCCCATTAAACAGACTGCACCAGACTCTCTCTCTCTCTCCCCATTAAACAGACTCTCTCTCTCTCTCCCCCCATTAAACAGACTGCACCAGACTCTCTCTCTCTCCACATTAAACAGACTGCACCAGACTCTCTCTCTCTCTCTCTCTCTCTCCCCATTAAACAGACTCTCTCTCTCTCTCCCCCCATTAAACAGACTGCACCAGACTCTCTCTCTCTCCACATTAAACAGACTGACCCAGACTCTCTCTCTCTCTGTCCCCATTAAACAGACTGCACCAGACTCTCTCTCTCTCCCCATTAAACAGACTGCACCAGACTCTCTCTCTCTCCCCATTAAACAGACTGCACCAGACTCTCTCTCTCTCTCTCCCCATTAAACAGACTCTCTCTCTCCCCCCCCCCATTAAACAGACTGCACCAGACTCTCTCTCTCTGTCCGCATTAAACAGACTGCACCAGACTCTCTCTCTCCCCCCCCATTAAACAGACTGCACCAGACTCTCTCTCTCTCTCTCCCCCCCCATTAAACAGACTGCACCAGACTCTCTCTCCCCCCCCTCATTAAACAGACTGCACCAGACTCTCTCTCTCTCCCCATTAAACAGACTGCACCAGACTCGCTCTCTCTCCCCCCCCCCATTAAACAGACTGCACCAGACTCTCTCTCTCTCCCCATTAAACAGACTGCACCAGACTCTCTCTCTCTCCCCATTAAACAGACTGCACCAGACTCTCTCTCTCTCTCCCCATTAAACAGACTGCACCAGACTCGCACTCTTCCCCCCCCCCATTAAACAGACTGCACCAGACTCTCTCTCTCCCCCCCCCATTAAACAGACTGCACCAGACTCTCTCTCTCCCCCCCATTAAACAGACTGCACCAGACTCTCTCTCTCTCTCTCCCCATTAAACAGACTGCACCAGACTCTCTCTCTCCCCCCCCATTAAACAGACTGCACCAGACTCTCTCTCTCTCCCCATTAAACAGACTGCACCAGACTCTCTCTCTCTCCCCATTAAACAGACTGCACCAGACTCTCTCTCTCCCCATTAAACAGACTGCACCAGACTCTCTCTCTCTCCCCCATTAAACAGACTGCACCAGACTCTCTCTCTCTCCCCCATTAAACAGACTGCACCAGACTCTCTCTCTCTATCCCCATTAAACAGACTGCACCAGACTCTCTCTCCCCCCCCAATAAACAGACTGCACCAGACTCTCTCTCTCCCCCCCCCAATAAAAAGACTGCACCAGACTCTCTCTCTCCCCCCCAATAAACAGACTGCACCAGACTCTCTCTCTCTCCCCCCAATAAACAGACTGCACCAGACTCTCTCTCTCTCTCTCTCTCTCCCCCCAATAAACAGACTGCACCAGACTCTCTCTCTCTCTCTCTCTCTCTCCCCCCAATAAACAGACTGCACCAGACTCTCCCTCTCTCCCCCCAATAAACAGACTGCACCAGACTCTCCCTCTCTCCCCCCAATAAACAGACTGCACCAGACTCTCTCTCTCTCTCTCCCCCCAATAAACAGACTGCACCAGACTCTCTCTCTCTCCCCATTAAACAGACTGCACCAGGCTCTCTCTCTCTCTCTGTCCCCATTAAACAGACTGCACCAGACTCTCTCTCTCTCCCTCCCCATTAAACAGACTGCACCAGACTCTCTCTCTCTCCCTATTAAACAGACTGCACCAGACTCTCTCTCTCCCTATTAAACAGACTGCACCAGACTCTCTCTCTCTCCCTATTAAACAGACTGCACCAGACTCTCTCTCTCTCCCTATTAAACAGACTGCACCAGACTCTCTCTCTCTCTCCCTATTAAACAGACTGCACCAGACTCTCTCTCTCTCTCTCTCTCCCCCCATTAAACAGACTGCCCCAGACTCTCTCTCTCTCCCCATTAAACAGACTGCACCAGACTCTCTCTCTCTCCCCATTAAACAGACTGCACCAGACTCTCTCTCTCTGTCCCCATTAAACAGACTGCACCAGACTCTCTCTCTCTCCCCATTAAACAGACTGCCCCAGACTCTCTCTCCCTCTCTCCCCATTAAACAGACTGCACCAGACTCTCTCTCTCTCCCCATTAAACAGACTGCACCAGACTCTCTCTCTCTCTCCCTATTAAACAGACTGCACCAGACTCTCTCTCTCTCTCCCTATTAAACAGACTGCACCAGACTCTCTCTCTCTCTCCCTATTAAACAGACTGCACCAGACTCTCTCTCTCTCTCCCCATTAAACAGACTGCCCCAGACTCTCTCTCCCTCTCTCCCCATTAAACAGACTGCCCCAGACTCTCTCTCTCTCCCCATTAAACAGACTGCACCAGACTCTCTCTCTCTCACTCCCCATTAAACAGACTGCACCAGACTCTCTCTCTCTCACTCCCCATTAAACAGACTGCACCAGACTCTCTCTCTCTCTCACTCCCCATTAAACAGACTGCACCAGACTCTCTCTCTCTCTCCCCATTAAACAGACTGCACCAGACTCTCTCTCTCTCTCTCACTCCCCATTAAACAGACTGCACCAGACTCTCTCTCTCTCTCACTCCCCATTAAACAGACTGCACCAGACTCTCTCTCTCTCTCTCTCACTCCCCATTAAACAGACTGCACCAGACACTCTCTCTCTCTCTCACTCCCCATTAAACAGACTGCACCAGACTCTCTCTCTCTCACTCCCCATTAAACAGACTGCACCAGACTCTCTCTCTCTCTCTCTCTCCCCATTTAACAGACTGCACCAGACTCTCTCTCCCTCTCTCCCCATTAAACAGACTGCCCCAGACTCTCTCTCTCTCTCTCTCCATTAAACAGACTCTCTCTCTCTCTCTCCCCATTAAACAGACTGCACCAGACTCTCTCTCCCCCCCCATTAAACAGACTGCACCAGACTCTCTCTCTGTCCCCATTAAACAGACTGCACCAGACTCTCTCTCTCTCTCTCTCTCCCTATTAAACAGACTGACCCAGACTCTCTCTCTCTCTCCCTATTAAACAGACTGCACCAGACTCTCTCTCTCTCTCTCCCCATTAAACAGACTGCACCAGACTCTCTCTCTCTGTCCCCATTAAACAGACTGCACCAGACTCTCTCTCTCTGTCCCCATTAAACAGACTGCACCAGACTCTCTCTCTCTGTCCCCATTAAACAGACTGCACCAGACTCTCTCTCTCTCTCTCCCTATTAAACAGACTGCACCAGACTCTCTCTCTCTCCCCATTAAACAGACTGCACCAGACTCTCTCTCTCTCCACATTAAACAGACTGACCCAGACTCTCTCTCTCTCTCTGTCCCCATTAAACAGACTGCACCAGACTCTCTCTCTCTCCCCATTAAACAGACTGCACCAGACTCTCTCTCTCTCTCTCCCCATTAAACAGACTCTCTCTCTCTCTCCCCCCATTAAACAGACTGCACCAGACTCTCTCTCTCTCCACATTAAACAGACTGACCCAGACTCTCTCTCTCTCTGTCCCCATTAAACAGACTGCACCAGACTCTCTCTCTCTCCCCATTAAACAGACTGCACCAGACTCTCTCTCTCTCTCTCCCCATTAAACAGACTCTCTCTCTCCCCCCCCCCATTAAACAGACTGCACCAGACTCTCTCTCTCTGTCCGCATTAAACAGACTGCACCAGACTCTCTCTCTCCCCCCCCATTAAACAGACTGCACCAGACTCTCTCTCTCTCTCCCCCCCCATTAAACAGACTGCACCAGACTCTCTCTCCCCCCCCTCATTAAACAGACTGCACCAGACTCGCTCTCTCTCCCCCCCCCCATTAAACAGACTGCACCAGACTCGCTCTCTCTCCCCCCCCCCATTAAACAGACTGCACCAGACTCTCTCTCTCTCCCCATTAAACAGACTGCACCAGACTCTCTCTCTCTCCCCATTAAACAGACTGCACCAGACTCTCTCTCTCTCCCCATTAAACAGACTGCACCAGACTCGCACTCTCCCCCCCCCCCCATTAAACAGACTGCACCAGACTCGCACTCTCCCCCCCCCATTAAACAGACTGCACCAGACTCTCTCTCTCCCCCCCCCATTAAACAGACTGCACCAGACTCTCTCTCTCCCCCCCATTAAACAGACTGCACCAGACTCTCTCTCTCTGTCCCCATTAAACAGACTGCACCAGACTCTCTCTCTCCCCCCCCCCCATTAAACAGACTGCACCAGACTCGCTCTCTCTCCCCCCCCCCATTAAACAGACTGCACCAGACTCTCTCTCTCTCCCCATTAAACAGACTGCACCAGACTCTCTCTCTCTCCCCATTAAACAGACTGCACCAGACTCTCTCTCTCTCCCCATTAAACAGACTGCACCAGACTCGCACTCTCCCCCCCCCCCCCATTAAACAGACTGCACCAGACTCGCACTCTCCCCCCCCCATTAAACAGACTGCACCAGACTCTCTCTCTCCCCCCCCCATTAAACAGACTGCACCAGACTCTCTCTCTCCCCCCCATTAAACAGACTGCACCAGACTCTCTCTCTCTGTCCCCATTAAACAGACTGCACCAGACTCTCTCTCTCCCCCCCCCCCCATTAAACAGACTGCACCAGACTCTCTCTCTCCCCCCCATTAAACAGACTGCACCAGACTCTCTCTCTCTCTCTCCCCATTAAACAGACTGCACCAGACTCTCTCTCTCCCCCCCCATTAAACAGACTGCACCAGACTCTCTCTCTCTCCCCATTAAACAGACTGCACCAGACTCTCTCTCTCTCCCCATTAAACAGACTGCACCAGACTCTCTCTCTCCCCCCCCCATTAAACAGACTGCACCAGACTCTCTCTCTCCCCATTAAACAGACTGCACCAGACTCTCTCTCTCTCTCTCCCCCATTAAACAGACTGCACCAGACTCTCTCTCTCTATCCCCATTAAACAGACTGCACCAGACTCTCTCTCTCCCCCCCCAATAAACAGACTGCACCAGACTCTCTCTCTCCCCCCCCAATAAAAAGACTGCACCAGACTCTCTCTGTCCCCCCCCAATAAACAGACTGCACCAGACTCTCTCTCTCTCCCCCCAATAAACAGACTGCACCAGACTCTCTCTCTCTCCCCCCAATAAACAGACTGCACCAGACTCTCTCTCTCTCTCTCTCTCTCCCCCCAATAAACAGACTGCACCAGACTCTCCCTCTCTCCCCCCAATAAACAGACTGCACCAGACTCTCCCTCTCTCCCCCCAATAAACAGACTGCACCAGACTCTCCCTCTCTCCCCCCAATAAACAGACTGCACCAGACTCTCTCTCTCTCTCTCTCTCCCCCCAATAAACAGACTGCACCAGACTCTCTCTCTCTCTCCCCATTAAACAGACTGCACCAGGCTCTCTCTCTCTCTCCCCATTAAACAGACTGCACCAGGCTCTCTCTCTCTCTCTGTCCCCATTAAACAGACTGCACCAGACTCTCTCTCTCTCCCTCCCCATTAAACAGACTGCACCAGACTCTCTCTCTCTCCCTATTAAACAGACTGCACCAGACTCTCTCTCTCCCTATTAAACAGACTGCACCAGACTCTCTCTCTCTCCCTATTAAACAGACTGCACCAGACTCTCTCTCTCTCCCTATTAAACAGACTGCACCAGACTCTCTCTCTCTCTCTCCCCATTAAACAGACTGCCCCAGACTCTCTCTCTCTCCCCATTAAACAGACTGCACCAGACTCTCTCTCTCTCTCCCCATTAAACAGACTGCACCAGACTCTCTCTCTCTGTCCCCATTAAACAGACTGCCCCAGACTCTCTCTCTCTCTCTCTCCCCATTAAACAGACTGCCCCAGACTCTCTCTCTCTCTCCCCATTAAACAGACTGCACCAGACTCTCTCTCTCTCTCCCTATTAAACAGACTGCACCAGACTCTCTCTCTCTCTCCCCATTAAACAGACTGCACCAGACTCTCTCTCTCTCTGTCCCCATTAAACAGACTGCACCAGACTCTCTCTCTCTCTCTGTCCCCATTAAACAGACTGCACCAGACTCTCTCTCTTCCCCCCCATTAAACAGACTGCACCAGACTCTCTCTCTCCCCATTAAACAGACTGCACCAGACTCTCTCTCTCTCTCTCCCCCATTAAACAGACTGCACCAGACTCTCTCTCTCTATCCCCATTAAACAGACTGCACCAGACTCTCTCTCTTCCCCCCCATTAAACAGACTGCACCAGACTCTCTCTCTTCCCCCCCATTAAACAGACTGCACCAGACTCTCTCTCTCTCCCCCCCCATTAAACAGACTGCACCAGACTCTCTCTCTTCCCCCCCCCATTAAACAGACTGCACCAGACTCTCTCTCTCTCCCCCCATTAAACAGACTGCACCAGACTCTCTCTCTCTCTCCCCCCCCCATTAAACAGACTGCACCAGACTCTCTCTCTTCCCCCCCCATTAAACAAACTGCACCAGACTCTCTCTCTCTCCCCATTAAACAGACTGCACCAGACTCTCTCTCTTCCCCCCCATTAAACAGACTGCACCAGACTCTCTCTCTCTCTCCCCATTAAACAGACTGCACCAGACTCTCTCTCTTCCCCCCCCCCATTAAACAGACTGCACCAGACTCTCTCTCTTCCCCCCCATTAAACAGACTGCACCAGACTCTCTCTCTCTCTCTCCCTATTAAACAGACTGCACCAGACTCTCTCTCTCTCTCTCTCTCTCCCCCCATTAACAGACTGCACCAGACACTCTCTCTCTCTGTCCCCATTAAACAGACTGCACCAGACTCACTCTCTCTCTCTCTGTCCCCATTAAACAGACTGCACCAGACACTCTCTCTCTGTCCCCATTAAACAGACTGCACCAGACTCTCTCTCTCTCCATTAAACAGACTGCACCAGACTCTCTCTCTCTCTCCCCATTAAACAGACTGCACCAGACTCTCTCTCTCTGTCCCCATTAAACAGACTGCACCAGACTCTCTCTCTCTCTCTCCCCATTAAACAGACTGCACCAGACTCTCTCTCCCCCCCCCATTAAACAGACTCTCTCTCTCTCCCCATTAAACAGACTCTCTCTCTCTCTCTCTCTCTCTCTCCCCCCATTAAACAGACTGCACCAGACTCTCTCTCTCTCCCCATTAAACAGACTGCACCAGACTCTCTCTCCCCCCCCATTAAACAGACTGCACCAGACTCTCTCTCCCCCCCCCATTAAACAGACTGCACCAGACTCTCTCTCTCTCTCTCCCCCCATTAAACAGACTGCACCAGACTCTCTCTCTCTCCCCATTAAACAGACTGCACCAGACTCTCTCTCCCCCCCGCCATTAAACAGACTCTCTCTCTCTCTCCCCCCATTAAACAGACTGCACCAGACTCTCTCTCCCCCCCCATTAAACAGACTGCACCAGACTCTCTCTCCCCCCCCATTAAACAGACTGCACCAGACTCTCTCTCTCTCTCTCCCCATTAAACAGACTGCACCAGACTCTCTCTCTCTCTCTCTCTCCCCATTAAACAGACTGCACCAGACTCTCTCTCCCCATTAAACAGACTGCACCAGACTCTCTCTCCCCATTAAACAGACTGCACCAGACTGTCTCTCTCTGTCGCCATTAAACAGACTGCACCAGACTCTCTCTCTCTCCCCATTAAACAGACTGCACCAGACTCTCTCTGTCCCCATTAAACAGACTGCACCAGACTCTCTCTCCCCCCCCATTAAACAGACTGCACCAGACTCTCTCTCCCCCCCCATTAAACAGACTGCACCAGACTCTCTCTCTCTCTCCCCCCATTAAACAGACTGCACCAGACTCTCTCTCTCTCTCTCTCCCCCCATTAAACAGACTGCACCAGACTCTCTCTCTCTCCATTAAACAGACTGCACCAGACTCTCTCTCTCTCCCCATTAAACAGACTGCCCCAGACTCTCTCTCTCTCTCCCCATTAAACAGACTGCCCCAGACTCTCTCTCTCTGTCCCCATTAAACAGATTGCCCCAGACTCTCTCTCTCTGTCCCCATTAAACAGATTGCCCCAGACTCTCTCTCTCTCTCTGTCCCCAATAAAGACTGCACCAGACTGTCTCTCTCTGTCCCCATTAAACAGACTGCACCAGACTCTCTCTCTCCCCCCCCATTAAACAGACTGCACCAGACTCTCTCCCCATTAAACAGACTGCACCAGACTCTCTCTCTCTCCCCCCCCATTAAACAGACTGCACCAGACTCTCTCTCTTCCCCCCCCCCCATTAAACAGACTGCACCAGACTCTCTCTCTCTCCCCCCATTAAACAGACTGCACCAGACTCTCTCTCTCTCTCCCCCCCCCATTAAACAGACTGCACCAGACTCTCTCTCTTCCCCCCCCCATTAAACAGACTGCACCAGACTCTCTCTCTCTCCCCATTAAACAGACTGCACCAGACTCTCTCTCTCTCCCCATTAAACAGACTGCACCAGACTCTCTCTCTCTCCCCATTAAACAGACTGCACCAGACTCGCACTCTCCCCCCCCCCATTAAACAGACTGCACCAGACTCGCACTCTCCCCCCCCCATTAAACAGACTGCACCAGACTCTCTCTCTCCCCCCCCCATTAAACAGACTGCACCAGACTCTCTCTCTCTCCCCCCATTAAACAGACTGCACCAGACTCTCTCTCTCTCTCCCCCCCCCATTAAACAGACTGCACCAGACTCTCTCTCTTCCCCCCCCCATTAAACAGACTGCACCAGACTCTCTCTCTCTCCCCATTAAACAGACTGCACCAGACTCTCTCTCTCTCCCCATTAAACAGACTGCACCAGACTCGCACTCTTCCCCCCCCCCATTAAACAGACTGCACCAGACTCGCACTCTCCCCCCCCCATTAAACAGACTGCACCAGACTCTCTCTCTCCCCCCCCCATTAAACAGACTGCACCAGACTCTCTCTCTCCCCCCCATTAAACAGACTGCACCAGACTCTCTCTCTCTCTCTCTCCCCATTAAACAGACTGCACCAGACTCTCTCTCTCCCCCCCATTAAACAGACTGCACCAGACTCTCTCTCTCTCCCCATTAAACAGACTGCACCAGACTCTCTCTCTCTCCCCATTAAACAGACTGCACCAGACTCTCTCTCTCTCCCCATTAAACAGACTGCACCAGACTCTCTCTCTCTCTCCCCCATTAAACAGACTGCACCAGACTCTCTCTCTCTATCCCCATTAAACAGACTGCACCAGACTCTCTCTCTCCCCCCCCCCAATAAACAGACTGCACCAGACTCTCTCTCTCCCCCCCCAATAAAAAGACTGCACCAGACTCTCTCTCTCCCCCCCCCAATAAACAGACTGCACCAGACTCTCTCTCTCACCCCCCAATAAACAGACTGCACCAGACTCTCTCTCTCTCTCCCCCCAATAAACAGACTGCACCAGACTCTCTCTCTCTCTCTCTCTCTCCCCCCAATAAACAGACTGCACCAGACTCTCCCTCTCTCCCCCCAATAAACAGACTGCACCAGACTCTCCCTCTCTCCCCCCAATAAACAGACTGCACCAGACTCTCTCTCTCTCTCTCTCCCCCCAATAAACAGACTGCACCAGACTCTCTCTCTCTCTCCCCATTAAACAGACTGCACCAGGCTCTCTCTCTCTCTCTGTCCCCATTAAACAGACTGCACCAGACTCTCTCTCTCTCCCTCCCCATTAAACAGACTGCACCAGACTCTCTCTCTCTCCCTATTAAACAGACTGCACCAGACTCTCTCTCTCCCTATTAAACAGACTGCACCAGACTCTCTCTCTCTCCCTATTAAACAGACTGCACCAGACTCTCTCTCTCTCCCTATTAAACAGACTGCACCAGACTCTCTCTCTCTCCCTATTAAACAGACTGCACCAGACTCTCTCTCTCTCCCTATTAAACAGACTGCACCAGACTCTCTCTCTCTCTCTCTCTCTCCCCATTAAACAGACTGCCCCAGACTCTCTCTCTCTCCCCATTAAACAGACTGCACCAGACTCTCTCTCTCTCCCCATTAAACAGACTGCACCAGACTCTCTCTCTCTGTCCCCATTAAACAGACTGCACCAGACTCTCTCTCTCTCTCTCCCCATTAAACAGACTGCCCCAGACTCTCTCTCTCACTCCCCATTAAACAGACTGCACCAGACTCTCTCTCTCTCACTCCCCATTAAACAGACTGCACCAGACTCTCTCTCTCTCTCACTCCCCATTAAACAGACTGCACCAGACTCTCTCTCTCTCTCACTCCCCATTAAACAGACTGCACCAGACTCTCTCTCTCTCTCTCCCCATTAAACAGACTGCACCAGACTCTCTCTCTCTCTCTCACTCCCCATTAAACAGACTGCACCAGACTCTCTCTCTCTCTCACTCCCCATTAAACAGACTGCACCAGACTCTCTCTCTCTCTCTCCCCATTAAACAGACTGCACCAGACTCTCTCTCTCTCTCTCACTCCCCATTAAACAGACTGCACCAGACTCTCTCTCTCTCTCACTCCCCATTAAACAGACTGCACCAGACTCTCTCTCTCTCTCACTCCCCATTAAACAGACTGCACCAGACACTCTCTCTCTCTCTCACTCCCCATTAAACAGACTGCACCAGACTCTCTCTCTCTCACTCCCCATTAAACAGACTGCACCAGACTCTCTCTCTCTCTCTCCCCATTTAACAGACTGCACCAGACTCTCTCTCCCTCTCTCCCCATTAAACAGACTGCCCCAGACTCTCTCTCTCTCTCTCCATTAAACAGACTCTCTCTCTCTCTCTCCCCATTAAACAGACTGCACCAGACTCTCTCTCTGTCCCCATTAAACAGACTGCACCAGACTCTCTCTCTCTCTCTCTCTCTCCCTATTAAACAGACTGACCCAGACTCTCTCTCTCTCCCTATTAAACAGACTGCACCAGACTCTCTCTCTCTCTCTCTCCCCATTAAACAGACTGCACCAGACTCTCTCTCTCTCCCCATTAAACAGACTGCACCAGACTCTCTCTCTCTGTCCCCATTAAACAGACTGCACCAGACTCTCTCTGTCCCCATTAAACAGACTGCACCAGACTCTCTCTCTCTGTCCCCATTAAACAGACTGCACCAGACTCTCTCTCTCTGTCCCCATTAAACAGACTGCACCAGACTCTCTCTCTCTGTCCCCATTAAACAGACTGCACCAGACTCTCTCTCTCTCTCTCCCTATTAAACAGACTGCACCAGACTCTCTCTCTCTCCACATTAAACAGACTGACCCAGACTCTCTCTCTCTCTCTGTCCCCATTAAACAGACTGCACCAGACTCTCTCTCTCTCCCCATTAAACAGACTGCACCAGACTCTCTCTCTCTCTCTCCCCATTAAACAGACTCTCTCTCTCTCTCCCCCCATTAAACAGACTGCACCAGACTCTCTCTCTCTCCACATTAAACAGACTGACCCAGACTCTCTCTCTCTCTGTCCCCATTAAACAGACTGCACCAGACTCTCTCTCTCTCCACATTAAACAGACTGACCCAGACTCTCTCTCTCTCTGTCCCCATTAAACAGACTGCACCAGACTCTCTCTCTCTCCCCATTAAACAGACTGCACCAGACTCTCTCTCTCTCTCTCCCCATTAAACAGACTCTCTCTCTCCGCCCCCCCATTAAACAGACTGCACCAGACTCTCTCTCTCTGTCCGCATTAAACAGACTGCACCAGACTCTCTCTCTCCCCCCCCATTAAACAGACTGCACCAGACTCTCTCTCTCTCTCTCCCCCCCCATTAAACAGACTGCACCAGACTCTCTCTCCCCCCCCTCATTAAACAGACTGCACCAGACTCTCTCTCTCTCCCCATTAAACAGACTGCACCAGACTCGCTCTCTCTCCCCCCCCCCATTAAACAGACTGCACCAGACTCTCTCTCTCTCCCCATTAAACAGACTGCACCAGACTCTCTCTCTCTCCCCATTAAACAGACTGCACCAGACTCGCACTCTCCCCCCCCCCATTAAACAGACTGCACCAGACTCGCACTCTCCCCCCCCCATTAAACAGACTGCACCAGACTCTCTCTCTCCCCCCCCCATTAAACAGACTGCACCAGACTCTCTCTCTCCCCCCCATTAGACAGACTGCACCAGACTCTCTCTCTCTCTCTCCCCATTAAACAGACTGCACCAGACTCTCTCTCTCCCCCCCCATTAAACAGACTGCACCAGACTCTCTCTCTCTCCCCATTAAACAGACTGCACCAGACTCTCTCTCTCTCCCCATTAAACAGACTGCACCAGACTCTCTCTCCCCATTAAACAGACTGCACCAGACTCTCTCTCTCCCCCCCCATTAAACAGACTGCACCAGACTCTCTCTCTCCCCATTAAACAGACTGCACCAGACTCTCTCTCTCTCTCCCCCATTAAACAGACTGCACCAGACTCTCTCTCTCTATCCCCATTAAACAGACTGCACCAGACTCTCTCTCTCCCCCCCCCAATAAACAGACTGCACCAGACTCTCTCTCTCCCCCCCCCAATAAACAGACTGCACCAGACTCTCTCTCTCCCCCCCCAATAAAAAGACTGCACCAGACTCTCTCTCTCCCCCCCAATAAACAGACTGCACCAGACTCTCTCTCTCTCCCCCCAATAAACAGACTGCACCAGACTCTCTCTCTCTCCCCATTAAACAGACTGCACCAGACTCTCTCTCTCCCCATTAAACAGACTCTCTCTCTCCCCCCCCCATTAAACAGACTGCACCAGACTCTCTCTCTCTGTCCGCATTAAACAGACTGCACCAGACTCTCTCTCTCCCCCCCCATTAAACAGACTGCACCAGACTCTCTCTCTCTCTCCCCCCCCCATTAAACAGACTGCACCAGACTCTCTCTCTCTCTCCCCATTAAACAGACTGCACCAGACTCTCTCTCTCCCCCCCCATTAAACAGACTGCACCAGACTCTCTCTCTCCCCATTAAACAGACTGCACCAGACTCTCTCTCTCTCTCCCCCATTAAACAGACTGCACCAGACTCTCTCTCTCTAACCCCATTAAACAGACTGCACCAGACTCTCTCTCTCCCCCCCCCAATAAACAGACTGCACCAGACTCTCTCTCTCCCCCCCCAATAAAAAGACTGCACCAGACTCTCTCTCTCCCCCCCCAATAAACAGACTGCACCAGACTCTCTCTCTCTCCCCCCAATAAACAGACTGCACCAGACTCTCTCTCTCTCCCCCCAATAAACAGACTGCACCAGACTCTCTCTCTCTCTCTCCCCCCAATAAACAGACTGCACCAGACTCTCCCTCTCTCCCCCCAATAAACAGACTGCACCAGACTCTCCCTCTCTCCCCCCAATAAACAGACTGCACCAGACTCTCTCTCTCTCTCTCTCCCCCCAATAAACAGACTGCACCAGACTCTCTCTCTCTCCCCCCATTAAACAGACTGCACCAGGCTCTCTCTCTCTCTCTGTCCCCATTAAACAGACTGCACCAGACTCTCTCTCTCTCCCTCCCCATTAAACAGACTGCACCAGACTCTCTCTCTCTCCCTATTAAACAGACTGCACCAGACTCTCTCTCTCCCTATTAAACAGACTGCACCAGACTCTCTCTCTCTCCCTATTAAACAGACTGCACCAGACTCTCTCTCTCTCCCTATTAAACAGACTGCACCAGACTCTCTCTCTCTCTCTCTCTCCCCATTAAACAGACTGCCCCAGACTCTCTCTCTCTCCCCATTAAACAGACTGCACCAGACTCTCTCTCTCTCCCCATTAAACAGACTGCACCAGACTCTCTCTCTCTGTCCCCATTAAACAGACTGCCCCAGACTCTCTCTCTCTCTCCCCATTAAACAGACTGCCCCAGACTCTCTCTCTCTCTCCCCATTAAACAGACTGCACCAGACTCTCTCTCTCTCTCCCTATTAAACAGACTGCACCAGACTCTCTCTCTCTCTCCCCATTAAACAGACTGCACCAGACTCTCTCTCTCTGTCCCCATTAAACAGACTGCACCAGACTCTCTCTCTTCCCCCCCCCCATTAAACAGACTGCACCAGACTCTCTCTCTCTCCCCCATTAAACAGACTGCACCAGACTCTCTCTCTCTCTCCCCCCCCCATTAAACAGACTGCACCAGACTCTCTCTCTTCCCCCCCCCATTAAACAGACTGCACCAGACTCTCTCTCTCTCCCCATTAAACAGACTGCACCAGACTCTCTCTCTCTCTCCCCATTAAACAGACTGCACCAGACTCTCTCTCTTCCCCCCCCCCATTAAACAGACTGCACCAGACTCTCTCTCTTCCCCCCCATTAAACAGACTGCACCAGACTCTCTCTCTCCCTCTCCCCCCATTAACAGACTGCACCAGACACTCTCTCTCTCTGTCCCCATTAAACAGACTGCACCAGACTCTCTCTCTCTCTCCCCATTAAACAGACTGCACCAGACTCTCTCTCTCTCCCCATTAAACAGACTGCACCAGACTCTCTCTCTTCCCCCCCCCATTAAACAGACTGCACCAGACTCTCTCTCTTCCCCCCCATTAAACAGACTGCACCAGACTCTCTCTCTCTCTCTCCCCCCATTAACAGACTGCACCAGACACTCTCTCTCTCTGTCCCCATTAAACAGACTGCACCAGACTCACTCTCTCTCTCTCTCTCTGTCCCCATTAAACAGACTGCACCAGACTCTCTCTCTCTGTCCCCATTAAACAGACTGCACCAGACACTCTCTCTCTGTCCCCATTAAACAGACTGCACCAGACTCTCTCTCTCTCCATTAAACAGACTGCACCAGACTCTCTCTCTCTCTCCCCATTAAACAGACTGCACCAGACTCTCTCTCTCTGTCCCCATTAAACAGACTGCACCAGACTCTCTCTCTCTCTCTCCCCATTAAACAGACTGCACCAGACTCTCTCTCCCCCCCCCCCATTAAACAGACTCTCTCTCTCTCCCCATTAAACAGACTCTCTCTCTCTCTCTCTCTCTCTCCCCCCATTAAACAGACTGCACCAGACTCTCTCTCTCTCCCCATTAAACAGACTGCACCAGACTCTCTCTCCCCCCCCCATTAAACAGACTGCACCAGACTCTCTCTCCCCCCCCCATTAAACAGACTGCACCAGACTCTCTCTCTCTCTCTCTCCCCCCATTAAACAGACTGCACCAGACTCTCTCTCCCCATTAAACAGACTGCACCAGACTCTCTCTCCCCCCCGCCATTAAACAGACTCTCTCTCTCTCTCCCCCCATTAAACAGACTGCACCAGACTCTCTCTCCCCCCCCATTAAACAGACTGCACCAGACTCTCTCTCTCTCCCCCCCCATTAAACAGACTGCACCAGACTCTCTCTCTCTCCCCCCCCATTAAACAGACTGCACCAGACTCTCTCTCTCTCTCTCTCCCCATTAAACAGACTGCACCAGACTCTCTCTCTCTCTCTCTCCCCATTAAACAGACTGCACCAGACTCTCTCTCCCCATTAAACAGACTGCACCAGACTCTCTCTCCCCATTAAACAGACTGCACCAGACTGTCTCTCTCTGTCGCCATTAAACAGACTGCACCAGACTCTCTCTCTCTCCCCATTAAACAGACTGCACCAGACTCTCTCTGTCCCCATTAAACAGACTGCACCAGACTCTCTCTCCCCCCCCATTAAACAGACTGCACCAGACTCTCTCTCTCCCCCCATTAAACAGACTGCACCAGACTCTCTCTCTCTCCATTAAACAGACTGCACCAGACTCTCTCTCTCTCCCCATTAAACAGACTGCCCCAGACTCTCTCTCTCTCTCCCCATTAAACAGACTGCCCCAGACTCTCTCTCTCTCTCCCCATTAAACAGACTGCCCCAGACTCTCTCTCTCTGTCCCCATTAAACAGATTGCCCCAGACTCTCTCTCTCTCTCTCTCTCTCTGTCCCCAATAAACAGACTGCCCCAGACTCTCTCTCTCCCCATTAAACAGACTGCCCCAGACACACTCTCTCTCTGTCCCCAATAAAGACTGCACCAGACTGTCTCTCTCTGTCCCCATTAAACAGACTGCACCAGACTCTCTCTCTCCCCCCCCCATTAAACAGACTGCACCAGACTCTCTCTCTCCCCCCCCATTAAACAGACTGCACCAGACTCTCTCTCTCCCCCCCCCATTAAACAGACTGCACCAGACTCTCTCTCCCCCCCCCATTAAACAGACTGCACCAGACTCTCTCTCTCTCCCCATTAAACAGACTGCACCAGACTCTCTCTCTCTCCCCATTAAACAGACTGCACCAGACTCTCTCTCTCTCTCTCCCCATTAAACAGACTGCACCAGACTCTCTCTCTCTCCCCATTAAACAGACTGCACCAGACTCTCTCTCTCTCCCCATTAAACAGACTGCACCAGACTCTCTCTCTCTCCCCATTAAACAGACTGCACCAGACTCTCTCCCCATTAAACAGACTGCACCAGACTCTCTCTCTCTCTCTCCCCATTAAACAGACTGCACCAGACTCTCTCTCTCTCCCCATTAAACAGACTGCACCAGACTCTCTCTCTCTCCCCATTAAACAGACTGCACCAGACTCTCTCTCTCTCTCCCCATTAAACAGACTGCACCAGACTCTCTCTCTCTCTCCCCATTAAACAGACTGCACCAGACTCTCTCCCCATTAAACAGACTGCACCAGACTCTCTCTCTCTCCCCATTAAACAGACTGCACCAGACTCTCTCTCTCTCCCCATTAAACAGACTGCACCAGACTCTCTCTCTCTCCCCATTAAACAGACTGCACCAGACTCTCTCCCCATTAAACAGACTGCACCAGACTCTCTCTCTCTCTCTCTCCCCATTAAACAGACTGCACCAGACTCTCTCTGTCCCTCCCCATTAAACAGACTGCCCCAGACTCTCTCTCTCTCTCTCTCCCCCCATTAAACAGACTGACCCAGACTCTCTCTCTCCCCCCCCATTAAACAGACTGCACCAGACTCTCTCTCTCTCTCTCTCCCCATTAAACAGACTGCCCCGACTCTCTCTCTCTCTCCCCATTAAACAGACTGCACCAGACTCTCTCTCTCTCTCTCTCCCCATTAAACAGACTGCACCAGACTCTCTCTCTCTCTCTCTCTCTCCCCACTAAACAGACTGCACCAGACTCTCTCTCTCTCTCTGTCCCCATTAAACAGACTGCACCAGACTCTCTCTCTCTCTCTCTCCCCATTAAACAGACTGCACCAGACTCTCTCTCTCTCCCCATTAAACAGACTGCCCCAGACTCTCTCTCCCCCCCCCCCCATTAAACAGACTGCCCCAGACTCTCTCTCCCCCCCCCCATTAAACAGACTGCCCCAGACTCTCTCTCCCCCCCCCCATTAAACAGACTGCCCCAGACTCTCTCTCCCCCCCCCATTAAACAGACTGCACCAGACTGTCTCTCTCTGTCGCCATTAAACAGACTGCACCAGACTCTCTCTCTCTCTCTCCCCAATAAACAGACTGCACCAGACTCTCTCTCTCTCACTCCCCATTAAACAGACTGCACCAGACTCTCTCTCTCTCCCCATTAAACAGACTGCCCCAGACTCTCTCTCCCCCCCCCCCATTAAACAGACTGCACCAGACTCTCTCTCTCTCTCTCCCCATTAAACAGACTGCACCAGACTCTCTCTCTCTCTCTCTCTCTCTCCCCATTAAACAGACTGCCCCAGACTCTCTCTCTCTCTCTCTCTCTCCCCAATAAACAGACTACACCAGACTCTCTCTCTCTGTCCCCATTAAACAGACTGCACCAGACTCTCTCTCTCTCTCTCCCCATTAAACAGACTCTATTGCTGGCACAGGTCATATTCATGAATGTTGGTGGTGCTGGGACATAGTCTGCCAGGTATGATGCTGTGAGTATGACGACGTCAGGCTGTTACTTGACTCGTCTGTGTGGCAGCTCTCCCAATTTGAGACAGGAAGACATTGCAGGATCCACAGGGCGGCTGTGGTTTCCACTGCCTTTGGGAGCACTAAGTGATCTGTCCTTGTCTGAGTTTCTCTGGGGATGGTTCTGCCTGAGTAGTTTGCTGTGCCATTTCTGGGGAAGTTACGGGTCGGTAATATTGCTGTGGGTCTGGCGTTATCCCATAATCAAACAACAGTCCCACAGGCCATCGCCCTGTCCCTCTCTGTTGCATCATGTATCCTTCAGCACACTGTCCAGACCTGACTGCTTTCACAACAGTGAGTACATTGGTGGTGTTAAAGCTGAACAATGTTGTCTTTGTGAATGTCGAGTTATGGCAATGAGACTCCATGACGAGGTATTGGAGTGCTCAATTGCTTCAGACAATGCGTTGATGTTGTCTCATGTTGAGGTGAAGGGTTTGCCTCCCCTGGTCAGATACTTTCCGTCGTCAGCATGCCCTGTCGGACATTTTGCATTCAATGGGACATTGGCTTTCTAATGCTGCTTGAACAATCTTCTCCACTTTGCTGTTGGACTGTTTGTTCAGAGTTGGACTCACTTTTTATTGTAGAACCTCTTTTCTCCTGTTTATTCCTCTTTTTCTCCTCTTTTTTTTCTCCTCTTTTTCTCCTCTTTTTCTCCTCTTTTTCTCCTCTTTTTCTCCCTCAGTGTCTGAGTTACCCTAAGATACCAATGGCAACGTGTACATTCCCACAGCACCATTTGGATGACGGTGTTTTATGAAACTATCGACAGGCTCTCCTGACAGCGGATATCTGCGATTGAAGTGTTAGCAAAGTCAATTATTAGTCAAAAGCTGTTGAGTTAATCCAATCTAATCTATTCTTCATTGATGTGTTGTCAGTGTAACTCATGATGTAATGTTGACCCCACTGCTGGAGTAGAGAAATGTGTGGACATGTTCGGTGTCTATTTGGTATTTGTTCCTGAAGCTGTTCCCAACTTTAGGAATTGGGCTTTCTACATCTGCCAATACACCGATCAACTGGGTCTGATGGGAGAAAGATTGGTCCTCACCAATGATCAATTGTTGATCATTTTCCTGATTTTGAAGGTTCTTTTTGGGATTTTGAGCTCCTTTTATTTCATCTATTTTGGTGCCTTGTTATGCTCTTAATGGCCCAAAAGTTGGTGAGTCGTTATTCTGAAGATATTGAAGTTTTTGTTGTTTTAAATGCTGCCTTCAAAGTAAAGCTGGCTTTTCCCCTTTACCAATATGGTGTCTTCGTGGACACAAATGAAAATATTCCTTTGCCAAGATGGCTGAAGGATAGCTCAAAGATCTGTGGGTAGAACTTCCTTAAGATATCTTCATAGTCAAAAGTGCAGCTCTGGAAAAGCACAGCTGGTCAGGTAGCTTCCGAGGAACAGGAGAATCGACGGTTCAGACACAACCTATTTTACACTCTAGTCTCTATCGAATCATGGGTTTGAATCTCACAACTACCAAAGTCACAGATGATATATGTCAAGCATCACTTATGGTGGAGCGAGGCAACTTCAAGCTTGTGATGTTCACTTTTATGGGCAGCACAGTGGCTCAGTGGTTAGCACTGCTGCCTCCCAGCACCAGGGAACTGGGTTCGATTCCAGCCTCAGGCCACTGACTGTGTGGAGTTTGCACCTTCTCTCCCTGTCTGCGTGGGTTTCCTCCCACAGTCCAAAGATGTGCAGGTTAGGGTGGATTGGCCAGGCTAAGTTGCCCATAATGTTCAGGGATGTGTAGGTTAGATGCATTAGTTAGGGGTAAATGTAGGGGAATGGGTCTGGGTGGGATACTCTTTGGAGGGTCGGTGTGGACTTGTTGAGCCAAAGGGCCTGTTTCCAAACTGTAGGAATTCAATGATTCTAATAGGGTCAAAAGAATCATTGAATCTTATCAAATGACATGCCAATAATTTGATGTCCAAGATAGTTTTCCATCAATCTTTGGATTTACCTTTCAAACTACCAGTGCAATAAAGATTTCATTAGCTTTCATTGGTACTTTAAAATGCATTCGCAACTGTTGCTCCTGAACCCGTATTCGATGAAGTAACTCATTGTTTTTGACTCTTATGTTGGGTCAATCATTCAGCATTTTGTTAATACACTGTGACAAGTCTTAACTGAACCTGTCAGCCCAAGTTTCTGATCCCTTCCCTTTCGAGATTGTCTCTGCATTGGGTGTCTCATAATCAGCCTCTTTTGGAGGTAACCAGTTGGGATTTCACCCCTTAGCTGTTAATGGCCTTTTTCCAATCTCTGTTCTGTTTTTTATAAGGCCCGTTTCCCCGGTTACTGACTGTAAAGGGATTTTTGAGAGTCAATTTTCTGATGGGTTTTCTTCAGAAGTTTTCTGTTCAGAGGTAATTCTTTCAGGAGAGCAGAACTGCATATAGAACTGTGTCCTATCTCGAGCTGGTCGGGCAGGTAGGCCTGGGTTTTCCAGAGGTCAGAGTGGCCATTGAGTGGTAATCTCACTGGAGCCCTGGTGAATTTGAGCGGTGTATGTTAGAGCTAATACACACTGCTGTTCCTGATCGTTGGTGGTGGAGGGAGTGAATTCTTGTGGATGTGGGGGCTGCTCTGTCCTGGATGGTGTCAAGCTTCATGAGGGCTGTTGGAGCTGCACCCGTCCAGGGAAGTGAAGAGTATTCCATCACTGACTTATGCTTTTTGGATGTTGGACAGGTTTTGGGGGAGTCAGCAGGTGAGTTATTTGCTCTGACTGGCTGTTGTAGGCACAGTGTGAATTTAGTGAATCCGGTTGAGTTTCTGGTCAATGGTAACCCCCAGGGGTTAGGGGGAATTCAGTTGGGGGAATTCAGTGATGGTAACACCATTGCATGTCAAGGGGGGATGTTTAGAATCTCCCTAGTTTGAGATGGTGCATTGTGGTGTAAGTGGTACTTACAAACCCAAATCTGGATATTGTCGGCATTAAGGATTGTGTTGGGATTATTCCGAGAGGAGTGGTGCCGCACATCAGCAAACGTCCTCCATTTCCGACCTTTATGATGGAGGGAAGGGTCATTGATGGAGCAGCTGAAGGTGGTTGGGCCTAGGACACTACCCTGAGGCCCTCCTGCAGAGATGTCCTGGATCTGAGGTGACAGACCTCCAACAACCACAGTGGTCTTCCTATGTGTCCGGTAACACTCCACTCACTCCCCCCCCAAGTGCTCACCTTCCACTGGCTCCTTCATTGATTCCTTCTGCTTCCATCTCACCCACATCGATGGGGAGTGGACAGCAAAGAAGCGGGCTGGGGGGTTTCCCAACCTCGCCACGCAGGGAGGAACCGCGCGCACAAGCAGCAGTTTGAGAGCTGCACTCTGTTCATTCGAACAGCAGCTCATTTCCTGCACTTCTAACCATCCACTGCAGTTTTCACACTCCCCACACACTCGATTTTGAGAAGGACTAGGTTGCTAGGATACGGTGCAGAGTTCCTCATTCTCGAAGGCAGGCCCCGGTTCCTCTGCTCATTCATTTCACCAAAAAAAAGGACAATCTATTTTGTGCTTCTTGCTGTCACAGTATCCCATTTCCTCACCATCCTGCACTACACCACCTGCTCTCAACAAGCCCTGCATTAATTCCTTTCAGATCGGAAATGACTACCTCTGAGATTTATACAAGAAATAATTACATAAAGGCTGAGCTACTGAAGCCCTTCTTTGTACTTTTTAATCCTCAACCCCACACGTTATCTTTTAGAATTTTTCTTCATTATCTCATCTGCAGACTGTGGTTTTCTCTAAAGGACTAAAAAGTTCTTTCAACCCCAATTAGCTGTCGTGCTAATTTAAGGGTTATGGCGCTTTTAATAGCTGGATAGGCGAATATGAAACAAGATGACCAACAACCACTTTTGGTCCAGCAAAAGTCTGATATGTAAAGTGTTTGCTATCTGTAACTTGTAGTCTGAGCAGTTAAATACACCTGCATGAGATTTTCAATTCCAGTGAAGCGATGTTACACAACCTGTGGGATTTCCCGACAACACAAGATGTTCGACACGGCGATCAGTCCTGGGAAATGACAAGGTCGTGGTGTCAGCTCAAAAACCACAGGAAAAGGTCTCTCTCAAAACCTGGAGTCATGCATTTACACCAGGACCTCTATTTTAAAAAGAAATCGACCGGAACAGTGCATGGTTGATTTGCGAGTCTGTTCAGGCTCAGAGTTGGCTCCAAATCGGGATGCAAAAATCACGTAAGACACAACAAAGGGAAGCTCCAGCAGTCGTTGACACGAGCACAAGGCAATATTTGAAAACAAGTGAACAATTACCGAGCAGCTGCATTGCTGAATAACCACGCTGAGTAACCCTGTGGTAACAAGGTGACTATTAATCCCACTGACATTGACAGCACCAGCAACATCGGAAAGGATAATCACCAGTTCCCAAGCCTGAATTGGAAGGCCACAAATGTCCTTCCTGAACTGAGTCTCTGTCAATAATGGCTGGAGCTTAACATTTTTCGATTTAGCTTTTGCTGAAGGAGATGACAAGGTGCTGAAAATAAAGACAGCTGTCGGAAACCAGAGGTTTCACAGAGGTTTCACATTTAAGGCCTGTGCTAAGAGAACGAGAGCGATGTTGCCAAGCGATGGAGAAGGCTGAAGGCTCAGCGCGTGTGTAAAAGGAAAGTTAAGAATTCATCATCTCACCGACCGCCTTCCGACACTCGCACACCCCTTCCCCCCTCGAACTCGCCCTCTACCCCTTCCCCACCCCCTCAGCTCCCACTCTCATTCTCCTGCCTCTCCCTGACAACCTCCACCCCACTCTCCCACTCACACCCCTCCCCCTACCCTCTCTTCCCCATCCCCCCACTCTCGTCCCCCACCCACCTCCTTCCCCCCCCCCTTCTCTTGCCCCATTCCCCACTCTCTTCCATCCCTCCCCCCACTCTCCCCATTCCCCTCCCCCCACGCTTCTCCCCCCACAGGCCCTCCAATCCCTCTCCCCACTCTCTCCCCTCACTCCCCCCCCCCACCCCTCTCCCACCTCCTCCTCCCCCATACTCTCCAACCCCCACTCTCTCCTCATCCCTACCGCCTACATTCCTCCAGCTTGCCCATCCAGACTCCCCCCACCTCCCTTACCCCCAATCTGACTCCCTCCACCACCTCTGTCCCCTCCTCTCATTGTTCTGGCCTGATACTAACCCATCACACCATGGTCTGTCTATTCCTTGTGGGAAAAACAATGACTGCAGATGCTGGATACCAGGTTCTGGATTAGTGGTGCTGGAAGAGCACAGCAGTTCAGGCAGCATCCGAGGAGCTTCGAAATCGACGTTTCGGGCAAAAGCGCATCATCAGGAATAAAGGCAGTGAGCCTGAAGCGTGGAGAGATAAGCTCGAGGGTGGGGGTGGGGAGAAAGTAGCGTAGAGTACAATGGGTGAGTGGGGGAGGGGATGAAGGTGATAGGTCAAGGAGGAGAGGGTGGAGTGGATAGGTGGAAAAGGAGGTAGGCAGGTAGGACAAGTCCGGACAAGTCATGGGGACATCTATTCCTTGTGCCTGTTATTATTTAAGCCCCTCTCCCCGTCTCACTCTGACTTTATGAGCATCCCCACACTAAGAAGGCCACTCTGCCCTTTGAGCCCACTGCGCCATTCTGTATGACCTGATTACTCCACGTTCCTCCCTCCACTCAATGACCTTTCCCCCCCCCCCCTTGCTCATCAAAACCCATTGCCCCTGGCTTCTCATGGAGAGCCTTACACAGACAGTCAAACCCTCTGGGTCTCCTCACCTTGGTCTGAGATGGATGACCCTGGACTTTGACACCGTGATCCCCATGTTCCACAAGAGGGACCATTCTCTCCACATCCCCCAGGGTAAACACCTTGAAGGATCTTAGGCAACTCAATCAAGTCACCTCCTACCTGCATAGCCTGTCCAACCCGCCCCCCGAAAACAACCCAGCTCAGTCCACGTTTTAGTTTGATAAACCACCTCCAAGACTTATCGAAGCTCTCATCCTGCCTTAACTAATGAGACTAGACTGCTCACAGTACTCCAGACTTAACTCGTTTGATTTTCTGTTTGGAGTTGGTGTATCTCGCTCGTTTCTGTGTGCAGGGGTTAGAGTTTGCTGAGAGATACGGGAGGTTACTTGTCTGCTCCCATTTACAGTCCTGGGAACAGATGAACTTTACTAAAGACCAGAGGTGGATTAACGGAGGCTAACTAACTGAACAGCCTGGTAACCAACCCATACAGGGCAGGGCATGGTGACTTGGGATGGGAGATTTGACTCACAGTGAGACCGATCTCTTTTCTCCCTCTGTGGACTCACTGCTTAATTGTCTCCCCCTCTGTAGTTACTGTCTATCACTGCAGGCCAATACCACGAAGGAGCAGGATAGATGAGGGACTGGACCGAACTGTCAGTGTGTCGTGTAAGGGTGGGGTGGTGTTACTAATTGGAATGAAAAGGCTTGCTTGCCTGTAGGAGTTCAGCTGTAATAAAGAACTCCATATGATTGAGGTGAAGCTCAAAGAGATGTTGCTTCAACAGCACAGCAATTGTTTGGAGACATTGAGCTGTTTGTTCAATAGGAATAGGGTGTGCCTGGCTGGATATCTGGGAGATTCCCTGTGAAATAATTCCCAGAATCCAGCAGGATGTCTGAAAGCAGACTCCAACACCAACTGCCCTCGATAATCCTGGCCACTCCTTCCCCTGAAACACATTATTGCCCTCAGCTGGAAAACCGAGCCACGATGTGGAGGTGTTGGTGTAGGACTGAGGTCAAGAAGGTCAAAGGTCACACGACACCAGCCGATCGTCCAACAGGTTTATTTGGAATCACAAGCTTGCGGAGCGTAGTCCCTTCGTCCTGACATAGTCCCCACCCCCACTCTCCTCATCCCACCCCCCCACAGTCCCCACACCCCCCCCCACAGTCCCCACACCCCCGCCCACAGTCCCCACACCCCCCCCCACAGTCCCCACACCCCCCCCCACAGTCCCCACACCCCCCCCACAGTCCCCACACACCCCCCCCCCCCACAGTCCCCACACCCCCCCCCACAGTCCCCACACCCCCCCACAGTCCCCACACACACCCCCCACAGTCCCCACACCCCCCCCCCACAGTCCCCACACCCCCCCCCACAGTCCCCACACCCCCCCCCACAGTCCCCACACCCCCCCACAGTCCCCACAGTCTCCCCACAGTCCCCCCGCTCCCCACCACTCCCCACACACCCCCCCCCACAGTCCCCCCACTCCTCACACCCACCTAGTCCCCATCCCCACACCCCCCAACAGTCCACAGTCCCCACCCTATAGTCCCTACCCCCACAGTCCACACCCTATAGTCCCTACCCCCACAGTCCACACCCTATAGTCCCTACCCCCACAGTCCTCGCCCTACACTCCCTACTCCCATAGTGCCCATCCCCACAGTCCTGTTCGGAGTCTATCCCATTTAGCATGGTGATCGTGCCATGCTGGGGGTTATCTCAATGTGAAGGCCGGATTTCATCTCCAACAGGACTGTGTGGTGGTCGTTCTTACTGATACTGTCATGGACAGATACACTTGGAGCCAGCAGATTGCACGTTTTCCCTCTTATTGGTCCCCTCACCACCTGCCAAAGACCCAGTCTGACATCTATGCTCTTTACAACCTGACCAGCTCGAACTGCTGCTGAGCCACTCTTGGTGGACATTGAAATCCCCCCGCCAAAGTACACTGTGTGCCCTTGCCACCCTCAGTGCTTCCTCCAAGTGTTATTCAACATGGAGGATTACTGATTCATCAGCTGAGGAAGGACGGTACGTGATAATCCGCAGGAGATTTCCTTGCCCAGGTTTAACCTGAAGGCATGAGATTTCACGGGATCTGGAGTCAATGTTGAGGACTCCCAGGGCAACTCCCTCCTAACTGTATCCCACTGTGTCACCACCTCTGGGTCAGTCTGTCCTGCCAGTGAGACAGGACATATCCAGGGATGGTGAAAGTGGTGTCTGGGACATTTTCTCGAAGGTATGATTCCGTGAGTATGACCACATTGGGCTGTTGCTTCACTCGATTTGAATTTGTGTCTCTCAGCCACTAGCCCAAGTCCTTATTATTACAAGACTAGCAACATAAGGGTGGTTCGGTGGTTAGTCCAGCACCAGGGACCCGGGTTTGATTCTAACCTCGGGTGACTGTCTGTGTGGAGTTTGCACATTCTCCCCGTGTCTGCGTGGGTTTCCTCCGGGTGCTCCGGTTTCCTCCCACAGTCCAAAGATGTGCAGGTTAGGGTGAATTGGCCATGCTAAATTGCCCGTAGTGTTCAGGGATGTGTAGGTTAGCTGCATTAGTCAGGGGTAAAGGTAGAGTAATAGGGTAGGGGGATGGGTCTGGGTGGGATACTCACCGGAGGGTCAGTGTAGAGTTGTTGGGCCAAATGGCCTGCTTCCACATTGTGGGGATTTGATGATTCTGATAACCACGATATGAGCATTCCTGTACAAATATAGTGTCCCAAGCACCCTGATTACCAGCAGAATCGAAGGAATGTGTCTGTTGAAATTACCCTGGAGGGGAGAGAAGGGAACCAGGAGCATGAGGCCCTGGGAAGGGAACGTCTTGTCTTGAACGCTGACATATCATTTATTTAACCTGAAATGATGGACCAGGAGCAATGACAAGCCAGGGAATGCAGTATCATTAAACCAGCAAGATCTGGAAACAAAGACTCAACAGCTTTAGATTTGACTTTTGTCAATGTACGCAAATTGCTGTTGTTGTTCAGTAACCATAGCAACGGCTGAAGTCTGTGGCATTTGGATTGTTAAATGAGCAGGAACGAAAAGACAGTCAGGCAGCAGTGTGGAGGAGCCACACTCTGGGTTCAACTGTTTGTGAGGGGGAGCTGCAGACTGACCATGGTGGGTAAGGTCCAGCCTCTTCTCTGCTTTGTTCCTGAACCCCACGGAAATCCTGCTCCCGTGTGCGGTTTGCTCTGGAAGGTATCCGTTCAGGAAGTGTTCACGGTGAAGCTCCACGTGAGGATCCAACAATGGTTATGAGCAGGCTCCACGAGACAGGGTGACATCAGACAGAGGGGGGGGGGAAAGGTCAAGATCATCCTGAATCCCCAGGCCGTGCGATTCGGACAATCACAGAGTACTGGCTGTGACAGGGACTTTGAAAAGATTTCGAAGGAGGAGTCTAATAGAATGATGAGAAGGATTTTGAGATTTTGTTAGAACTAGAACATTCACAATCTAAATGGGGATTTGAATCAGAAAACTTATTATTAGCTACAGAAGCTTATTTTAAAAATCGTGCAATATACAATCATGAAAGACAAGATGATGTCTATATTGCCTGGGAAGAAGCAGGAAATCTCCATCTTGGCTGTGGAAGGGAGTGGGGGGGGGAAGGGAAACCTGCAGAAGGTGGGAAAGCACCATTTCACATTACAATTCAGCAAAGGAACAGGCCCTTCGGCCCATCAAGTCTGCACCAAATCCTAGGCCTTAGTTAGTCCTGCTACTTATTGCCCATCTGTTTGCCTCCTGGTTGTGTGTCGATCACAAGTTGCTAACGTGCCTGCTCCCACCACCCCCACTGGCAGCGCGTTCCAGGCACCCACCACCCTCTGTGTGCAACATTTTCCCTGCACATACCCCCCCCCCCCACCCTTCCCATCCCCCCCCCCCCCCCCAACCTTCCCCTCTCACCTTGAACCTGTGCTGCTGAGAGGGAGAAAGTCTCTGACTATGCACTCTGTCTATGCCTCTCATAATTTTGCCCCTCAGCCTCTGTTTTTCCAGTGAGAACCATTCGAGTTTATCCAAACTCTCCTCGTACCTAAAACTCTCCAGACCAGGCAACATCCTGGTAAACCCTGTCTACACCTTCTCCAAAGCATCCACAACCTTCTGGGAATGTGATGACCAGTCCTGCACAAAGTATTCCAAATGTTGCCTAACTAAAGCTTTGTACAGCTGTAACAAAGCTTGCCAACGTTTCGATTCGATGTCCCTGCCTATGAAGGCCAGTATGCTGTAGGCCTTCATGACCACCGTATCTATCTGTGTGTCTACTTTCAGGGATCTGTGCACCTGTACGCCCAAATCCCTCTGTGTGTCAATGCATTTATTTGATCTTCCAAAATACATCGCCTTTCAGTTGTGTGAATTAAACTCCATCTGCCATTTCTCCTTCCCAAACTGCAATCTATGCCCCACTGTGTTCTTTGACAATCCTCCTCACTTTCTGCTTATTTTGGTGTCATCCGCAAACCTAACAATCAGACCACCTACATTTTTCCTCCAGGTTAATTTTACATATACATGTTACAAACCATAATGGCACCAGCATTGATCCCTGCAGAACACCAGAGAGGTCAGAGAGACATGCAGAAGCTCTCAGTTATACAGTACAGAGATACGATATCACCAGAAAATAGAATCTGGAAATTACAGCAAGTAAAACACTCCATCATTGACCTAATAGAGGATTTTAAGTTTTATTAGAAGAAAATGCTACAGATTTGCACTAATGCTGCATTTAGAATCCCTAAAGTGTGGAAACAAGCCCTTCAATCCAACAAGTCTCCACCTACCCTCTGAACAGGAACCCACCCAGACCCATTCCCCGACCCAATTATCCCTGGCTAATGCGCATGACCTTCCCATCCCTGAAGACTACGGACAATTGAGCATGGCCAATTCACCTGGCCTGCACGAGGAGACCCACGCAGTGAATGTGCAAACTGCCCACAGAGAGTCGCCGAGGCGGGAATTGAAGCCAGGTCCCTGGTGCTGCGAGGCAGCAGTCCGAACCACTGAGGACATGCAACTCCACTTAAACACTTAGACAGAGGGAATGATTTAACAATGTCTTGAAACAGAGTTTAAAGAGATGGTTCAAAACACAAAAATCATAACAATGGTGATTTAATGCTTACTTTTCTTTTTATTCCTGTTTTTGTATCTAAGTTCTGTACCTAAGATGGCACCGTAAACTTTTCACTGTACTCCTGTACAGGTGACAATAAAGGATATTCTAATCTCGTGCTTCCTGTTTAATCCTTAAAATCCATCAGCATTTAGCAGATACTCCTGAAGTATTTGTAAAAGCTTTTGATTGCTTCTTTCGTCTGCAAACTTGTTGAAAGTTGATGAATTAGCGGGAAGGTTCAATAGCTCAAGGAATTATAGATTCGTGTTATTAATGACTTCCAAACATCTGTGGAAAATACGCATATTGAGTATTGGAATCGGAATTCATCAGAGTTGGAATTCTTGTTGAAATTTTGAGGTATCTTTGTCAGATGCAAGGAAGATTCGGCTTAGGAGAAATTGAAATTGCTCCGGAAGCAGAAATCCGACTGTCCGTAGACAAGTCCTGAGGAGAGAAGGGCAACTTTATCATAGGAGATCATAAGAAGAGTTTGTATAAACTCCAGAGATACACGTAAAAAGCCAACATAATCAGACACTCAGCAGATAGTTACAAATCACACAACACCAGGTTATAGTCCAACTGGTTTAATTGGAAGCACAAAGCTAATGTGATTCCAACTAAACCTGTTGGACTATAACCTGGTGTTGTGTGATTTTTAACTTTGTCCACCCCAGTCCGACACCGGCATCTCCGAATCAACACAGCAGACACTGAGAGTCAGTATCAGTGCTTTGAAACCAGAAGCCCTGTAGGTACAAACAGTGCCCAGCTATGACAAAAGAATGCTTTAAAACTGTAGGGAGCCGTGAGAAGCATATTTGCTTGTAATTCAATTATTGATTATTAACTCTCACCTCGTTTTTCTGCTCACCAGAGAGGAGCTTGACACTGATAATTCTTGACATGAAAGTCAGACTGGGCACCGGGCAATTCCTGCCCGTCCAGCCACCATCTTGGGTTGCAGTCACCAACATCTCAGGGCATATTTCTCTGTACTTAGGTAAACGTGACAGTGAATCAGATCAACCAATCAATGTACACTGACCACATGCCCGAGAGTGTGTCCAGAATGGGGGCCAAATGTTAAAGAGGTGAGCTGTGAGCACAAGGCTGGAGACTGAGGACTGGCAAAGTTGCACAGTAGATAAAGGCCTGAGCAGTGAGAGTCACTGATCCCCTTGGGATCACTGCCTGGAGTGAGAACAGACCTCCTGTCATTTTTTATTGATAGATAGAGGTGGAAACGTTACGTATCATTGTCACAGAGATGGATGTCAGGGTCTTATGTGAAATATTTGGTGCACGTGGGATCCCGAAGGTGGCAGTGTCAGACAGTGCACCCCAGTTTGCGAATGAGCCTGTTCTGAAGAAGAGTCATTGGACTCGAAGCATTCACACACTGTTTCCGTCTCCGTGGAGATGCTGCTAGACTTTACTGAGCTTCCCTGGCATTCTCCGTGTTTGTTTCAACAATCCAGCATCTCCAATACTTCAGGTTCATTCTGGATTTGAACTTGTAATAGACACACAATTACCCACAGTCAAATGGCGAAGATGTGAGGTGCGTCAGTTAAATCCCTTATGAAGAGAAATCCTGACTCTTCTATTGCTTTAAACATCACCAGTTCGCTCCACTGCAGTGTGGCTTATCGGAGTTCTGTAGGAAAGTGACGACTCAATTCCTCATTGTATCAAAGTGGCTGATCCCACAGTTGAGTCCCTGGGATGATACAAATGTTTACGCAAGGTGTTACAATCCCAGCTAGTGGTAATACCAATGCACTAGATCCGATGTGAAATCCTGGCTTGCTAGATCATCAGTTTTATTTTTGTCGTTTGGTTACTAATGGTTTTTTTAAAAATTCCTTATACAAAACAAAAATAAGCAATATATATGATAATGTTGAAATATCTTAACATAAACAGTGAAAATAAAGATTCAATCTTTATCCCAACAATATCCTTTACAGATCATCAATCCCAGTGCAGTATAATTTCTACATTTACTCTATAATTATTTATTTGACTGATCTTTGCTAGTTCCGATCGTGCGGAATCTTTTTCTGTTCTGGCTGCCCAGAGACTTCTGTAAACTCTTACAACCCTGGAGTTTATACAAACTAAAAATCTTCCCACCTGCCACAATTTAACTGTTCTCTTGTTAGGCTGTGGAAGGTTTAACTCGATATTTCACTGGAGTTGAGCAGCATTTTGGCTGAATGGAGGGAAGTCAACACAGGTCAAGGTTAAAGCCGATATCCCCCAGTGGGGTACATGACTCAGATCCTGACTGAGTAAACCCTCTGTACAAATCTCTAAGATAGTCATAGAGTCACTGTGATGTACAGCGCGGAAACAGACCCTTCAGTCCAACCCGTCCATGCCGACCAGATATTCCAACCCAATCTAGTCCCACCTGCCAGCACCCGGCCCATACCCCTCTAAACCCTACCTATTCATATACCCATCCAAATGCCTCTTAAATGTTACAATTGTACCAGCCTCCACCACTTCCTCTGGCAGCTCATTTCATACACGTACCACCCTCTGCGTGAAAAAGTTGCCCCTTAGGTCTCTTTTATATCTTTCCCCTCTCACCCTAAACCTATGCCCTCTAGTTCTGGACTCCCCCACCCCAGGGAAAAGACTTTGTCTATTTATCCTATCTATGCCCCTCATAATTTTGTAAACATCTATAAGGTCACCCCGCAGCCTCCGACGCTCCAGAGAAAACAGCCCCAGCCTGTTCAGCCTCTCCCTACCGCTCAAATCCTCCAACCCTGGCAACATCCTTGTAAATCTTTTCTGAACCTTCCAAGTTTCACAACATCTTTCCGATAGGAAGGAGACCAGAAATGCAGTAGTTGAAATAATGTTAACCTCCTTCCTTCTTTGATGAAGTTGACCATGAGCAGGGTCCTGGCTGATAACTCCTGCTCCTCTGATCAGACTCTGAGCTCTTGGTATAAATCGAGTCGGTAAAAGTGAGGACTGCAGATGCTGGAAACCAGAGTCTAGATTAGAGTGGTGCTGGAAAAGCACAGCTGGTCAGGCAGCATCCGAGGAGCAGGAAAATTGACGTTTCGGGCAAAAGCCCTTCATCAGGTGTGAGTGCCAGTGTGATGGCAGAGGGTCTGTGTTTGGTCTTTATGTTGGGTTTGAGGCCTAGACTGAACTCAATCTTGTCTGATAAAGTAGTTTGAAAGGTGGGTTTGAATCTTTTTGGGGAACAATCCAACCAGGGCAAACATTTTGGATCTGCTTTTGTATAATGAAACAGGGCTAATTAGTAACCTATTCAAGGTTCTGCAAGGTAGAATAATTTTAGTTTCATGGAATTTTACATTGAGTCTGACAACAAGGTATATAACTTCATAATTAGTACATTAAAATTAAATGAAGTCAATTAAATCAAATTAATTACATGGAAATGAGAGATGAGTTGGCCGGAATAGATTGAGGAGTGAGATTAAAATATGCGTTGACAGATTGAATTGAATTGAATTGATTGTCACTGAGGCACAGTGAAAAGCTTTTGTCTTGCGGGTAATACAGGCAGATCACCGAGTTAAGTAACATAGATAAGTAAATAATAGGTAAACAGCGGCAAAAACAAAAACCCAGGTACAGGCGAATGTTAAGAGTTTGTGTATCCACTCAGTATTCTAACAACAGCAGGGTAGAAATTGTTTCAAAACCGACTGGTGTTCAGGCTTCTGTACCTTCTCCCTTCTGTAGATGGGAGGTTGGGCCTTTGTGATCGTCTGGCCGAGTTCACCACTCTCTGTAACCGTCTCTGATCTTGAATGGTACAGTTACCATACCAGGGAGTGATACATCCAGACAGAATGCTCTCGATGGTGCCCCGATAAAAGTTGGCAAGGGTATTCACCATCATACCAAATTTCCTCAGCTGCCTGAGGAAGAAGAGATGTTGTTGGGCCTCTGTAACCAATGCGTCCACATGAAGAGTCCAAGAAAGCTTGTTGTGGATGATCATTCCCAGGAGCTTGATACTCTCCACTCGTTCCACCTCTGTGCTGTTAATGTGTAGGGGGGGCATGAGTAATATCCCACCGAAAGTCAATAATGAGTTCCTTGGTTTTGCTGGCTTTGAGAGCTAGGTTATTCTCAGTGCACCATTTTTCCAGGTCTAGATGTTGCTAAAGAAAGCGACCTTGGAGTGCAGGTTCATAGCTCCTTGAAAGTGGAGTCACAGGTCGATAGGATAGTGAAGAAGGCGTTTGGTATGCTTTCCTTTATCGGTCAGAGTACTGAGTACAGGAGTTGGGAGGTCATGTTGCAGAATTTCTGTGGACTTCTTTACTGCAGAGGGCTGTAGAGGCTGGGCCGTTAACTCTAATCAAAGCTGGGAGAGAGAGAGAGAGAGAGATGTTTAATCAGGAAGGAGAATTGAGGGCTATGGGGAGAGGCAGGAAAGTGGAGCCGAGGATTTTCAGATCAGCCATGATCTCATCAAATGACGCAGCAGACTCGATGGGCTGAGTGGCCTGTTTCAGCCCACTTGGGGTAGATTGGTGCCCCCCATCCTCTTTTCTCAGGATTTGATTGGTAGAGAATTCAGCCACCAGTACTGAGTCTTCATGAGAAAACCGTGTCTCAGACAAAACACAGTTTGTTGCCTGATGGCACCAGTAAGTTAGACATTGATGGTAAGAGGATTGGGAGCCAAATCAATGAAGCTCTTCTCTGGGTAAGACCTAAAGACACCCGACCTAACTCCTATTCCATCAGATTGGATCGAGCTTAATGCAGCTTACAGAATGATTCATGTGTACAACAACTCCCTCAAGTATCTTTCTCATAGTTAATATTGATCCATCCATGGATACAATTATATTTATCATTGGCCCATCCCACTCGAAGGCTCCGACTTGACAAGTTCTGAAATGTTCCTCTTGGGAATGAAGGATTGTTACGGCTTTGATCTGGGGACAGTCGATGATAATGCAGGGTGTGTGGAGTCTCCTACACTGCAGGACCTTTTACACCTTGGATGTCCCGTGTCGGAGTCTCTCAGTCTGACTAAACCAGACCAGTCGTCTGCTACCTTACCTGGAGGAGCCTGAATGACCTCCGCAGAAGAACATGAACTGGGGAACTGGGAGTTTCCCCCAGACTGTCACCTGTAAGGGCTGTGTATTCCCTTCATGAACAATGGAACACCATTACTCCAGGAAGGAGGGAGAGGGGACTACAGGAAACTAGAGGCCAGTTGACCCGGCGTTAGGAAATTGTTGGATTCCGTCATGAAGGATGTGGGAACACACAGCAAAATAAAACTGAGTCGACTCTTATAGACAATAATATTTGTTTATTGAACACAATACTAGAACAATAAAGACTATAAACAAATGATAAAGGCTACAAACTATCTTGCGCTTTAACGTAACTTTGCATGGTCGTGTATCACCACACTCAAACATGGCCACACTCCATGGTCTGGTCGTCTTCAGATACTCTCGGGGGTGTCTTTTTTTTGTGGTGGTTATTCTCGAGTTACCGCCCTCCAGGTATCACTCAAACCACTGCTCCTGAGGGTGGTGTTGCAGCGATTCTTATACTCCAAAGTCTCCGTGCCCTTTTAGGAGGATCTTGAGGATCTTCCAATGGATTGATCAGGTCCAATCACCCTGATCGATCAGACCCACCCAGGTGTTGGCACGCTGATAGCAAGGTGGTCCTCGTGTGTCCATGACTGGAGGTGCTGGGTGCACGTAACCTCCTCCAAATAAAGCTGCAAAGTCCTTCCGTGCCTCATTCCCACCTCAGTGTTTCCGATTGTTCCGAGGGTGACATTCCATTGACCTACTCAAACCCAAATTCCGGTGTGTGTTATAGGGTCTGCAGCTATCAGTTTGTGGATTGACACAATCACGTTAGTCAAGGCTGGCTTCATTTTCCAGCAGAACTTTAGTCCTTGTCCACCTTATCAAACTCAGCATAAATTGATCATTTTGAGTGGCCTGTCCGGCCACAAGAGGAAATTTTGTTTGACAATGTATTGGAGTTTGTTGAGGACAGTGAAGCCAAAGGGCTAACTGTGGCGTAACAGTGTTGGATTTTGAAAAGATATTGGTCAGGATGCCACATGAGAGCTTGGCACATATTAAAAAGGCCATCTGGGGGGATATTGTAGCATTGCGGGAGGATTGATGAATGGGCAGAAAACAGACAGAAGGAACAAATGAGGCATTTTTGAAACATGGCTGATAAAAGACACATATTGTTGATGTTTTTGAATCTTGCATTCATCAGAACACTTTGCAAGAAAACACATTCAAGGGAAACCTAACCTTTAGTTGGGTGAGATGGGGAACAGACAATGCCAGTGAGCATCACAAACAGTGCAAGGGAATGGGAGATACGAGTGATGAGGTAAAAACAATGACTGCAGATGCTGAAAATCAAATACTGGATTAGTGATGCTGGAAGAGCACAGCAGTTCAGGCAGCATCCAACGAGCAGCGAAATCAACGTTTCGGGCAAAAGCCCTTCATCAGGAATAAAGGCAGTGAGCCTGAAGCATGGAGAGATAAGCTAGAGGAGGGTGGGGGTGGGGAGAGAGTAGCATAGAGTACAATGGGTGAGTGGGGGAGGGGATGAAGGTGATAGATCAAGGAGGAGAGGGTGGAGTGGATAGGTGGAAAAGAAGATAGGCAGGTCGGACAAGTCAAGGAGACAGTAACTGAGCTGGAAGTTTGAAACTAGGGTGAGGTGGGGGAAGGGGAAATGAGGAAACTGTTGAAGTCCACATTGATGCCCTGGGGTTGAAGTGTTCCGAGGCGGAAGATGAGGCGTTCTTCCTCCAGGCGTCGGGTGGTGAGGGAGCGGCGGTGAAGGAGGCCCAGGACCTCCATGTTCTCAGCAGAGTGGGAGGGGGAGTTGAAATGTTGGGCCACGGGGCGGTTTGGTTGATTGGTGCGGGTGTCTCGGAGATGTTCCCTAAAGCGCTCTGCTAGGAGGCGCCCAGTCTCCCCAATGTAGAGGAGACCACATCGAGACCACATCCACTGTCATCTTACAGCATTCTCTGAAGGTGGAACCACAGGTAGACAGGACAGTGAAGGGGGCTTTGGACACACTGGGCTTCATCAGTCAGGGCACTGAGTATACAAGTTGGAAAGTTATGTTGCAGTTATACAGGACATTGGTGAGGCCGCACGGAGCACTGTGATCAGTTTTGGTAACCTTGCTTTGGAAGGATGTTATTAAACTGGAAAGAGTGCAGATGGAATTTACAAGGATGGTGCCAGGACTCAATGGTCTGAGTTATAGGGAGAGATTGGGCAAGCTGGGACTTTTTCCCTTCAGAGCGCAGGAGACTGAGCGAGGACCTTATAGAAGTGTATACAATCATAAGAGGCATGGATAGGATGAATGTACTCAGTCTTTTTCCCAGGGTTGGGGAATTGAGGACTAGAGGGCAGTAGTTTAAGGTTAGAGGGGAAAGAATAAAAGGGAAGCTGAGGGGCAACTATTTTACATAGAGGGTGGTACGTGTATAGAATGAGCTGCCAGAGGAAGAAGTTCACATAAACAACATTTAAAAGGCATTTGGACAAATACATGGATAGGAAAGGATTAGAAGGATATGGGCCAAGTGCAGGAGAATGGGTTAGCACTGATGGGCATTTTGTTCGGCATGGACCAGTTCGGGCCAAAGAGCCTGAATCTGTCCTGTAGGAGTTGATGACGCTATGAGTGAGTACAGGACAGGGTTAATGTGAGCAGACAGGCTGCCTGGCAACCTTACTAATTAACTCATGGAGGGCATGAGCAACGGCTTTATGAAGCCCTCAGGTTCAGAAATATCCACTGAATTGGGACCTTCTATTCGAATAGCCGTCACTCCCCAAAACTGGACACACTGCAGCCGTATTACAGTTAAGGAGCAAGGCCACCATTGAATTAATTCATGGGGAGAAGGTGGAGATGAATCACACTCAATGATGCTTTAGCAGGTGGAAATGATCTTTTATCTTTAGAACTGGTTTGTTACCCCATATTCTCCAATGAATAGAGTGAACAGTTTACAAAATGCCAGTTATGGTCGGGAGTGTGGATCCACGCTGAGACCGGGAGTGTGGATCCACACTGAGTCCGGGAGTGTGGGTCCACACTGAGGCCGGGAGTGTGGGTCCACACTGAGTCAGGGAGTGTGGGTCCACACTGAGGCCGGGAGTGTGGGTCCACACTGAGGCCGGGAGTGTGGGTCCACACTGAGGCCGGGAGTGTGGGTCCACACTGAGGCCGGGAGTGTGGGTCCACACTGAGGCCAGGGAGTGTGGGTCCAAACTGAGGCCGGGAGTGTGGGTCCACACTGAGGCCGGGAGTGTGGGTCCACACTGAGGCCGGGAGTGTGGGTCCACACTGAGGCCGGGAGTGTGGGTCCACACTGAGGCCGGGAGTGTGGGTCCACACTGAGGCCGGGAGTGTGGGTCCACACTGAGGCCGGGAGTGTGGGTCCACACTGAGGCCAGGAGTGTGGGTCCACACTGAGGCCGGGAGTGTGGGTCCACACTGAGGCCGGGAGTGTGGGTCCAAAATGAGGCCAGGGGTGTGGGTCCACACTGAGCCAGGGAGTGTGGGTCCACACTGAGGCCGGGAGTGTGGGTCCACACTGAGGCCGGGAGTGTGGGTCCATACTGAGGCCAGGAGTGTGGGTCCACACTGAGGCCGGGAGTGTGGGTCCACACTGAGGCCGGGAGTGTGGGTCCACACTGAGGCCGGGTGTGAGTGTCCACACTGAGGCCGGGAGTGTGGGTCCACACTGAGGCCGGGAGTGTGGGTCCACATTGAGGCCGGGAGTGTGGGTCCACACTGAGGCCTAGAGTGTGGGTCCACACTGAGGCCGTGAGTGTGGGTCCACACTGAGGCCGGGAGAGTGGGTCCACACTGAGGCCAGGAGTGTGGGTCCACAATGAGGCCAGGAGTGTGGGTTCACACTGAGGCCGGGAGTGTGGGTTCACACTGAGGCCGGGAGTGTGGGTTCACACTGAGGCCGGGAGTGTGGGTCCACACTGAGGCCGGGAGTGTCGGTCCACACTGAGGCCGGGAGTCACGGTTCAAACTGAGGCCAGGAGTGTGGGTTCACACTGAGGCCGGGGGTGTGAGTCCGCACTGAGGCCGGGAGTGTGAGTCCACACTGAGACCAGAAGTGTGGGTCCACACTGAGGCCAGGAGTGTGGGTCCACACTGAGGCCGGGAGTGTGGGTCCACACTGAGGCCGGGAGTGTGGGTTCACACTGAGGCCGGGAGTGTGGGTCCACACTGAGGCCGGTAGTGTGGGTCCACACTGAGGCCGGGAGTCTGGGTTCACACTGAGGCCAGGTGTCTGGGTTCACACTGAGGCCAGGAGTGTGGGTCCACACTGAGGCCAGGAGTCTGGGTTCACACTGAGGCCGGGACTGTGGGTTCACACTGAGGCAGGGAGTCTGGGTTCACACTGAGGCCGGGAGTGTGGGTCCAAACTGAGGCCGGAAGTGTGAGTCCACACTGAGCCAGGGAGTGTGGGTTCACACTGAGGCAGGGAGAGTGGGTTCACACTGATGCCAGGAGTGTGGGTTCACACTGAGGCCGGGAGTGGGGGTCCAAACTGAGGCCGGAAGTGTGAGTCTACACTGAGGCCGGGAGTGTGGGTTCACACTGAGGCCGGGAGTGGGGGTCCAAACTGAGGCAGGAAGTGTGAGTCTACACTGAGGCCGGGAGTGTGGGTTCACACTGAGGCCGGGAGTGTGGGTCCAAACTGAGGCCAGGAGTGTGGGTTTACACTGAGGCCGGGAGTGTGGGTTCACACTGAGGCCGGGAGTGTGGGTCCACACTGATGCCAGGAGTGGGGGTCCAAACTGAGGCCAGGAGTGTGGGTTCACACTGAGGCCGGGAGTGGGGGTCCAAACTGAGGCCGGAAGTGTGAGTCTACACTGAGGCCGGGAGTGTGGGTTCACACTGAGGCCGGGAGTGGGGGTCCAAACTGAGGCCGGAAGTGTGAGTCTACACTGAGGCCGGGAGTGTGGCTCCACACTGAGACAGGGAGTGTGGGTTCACACTGAGGCCGGGAGTGTGGCTCCACACTGAGACAGGGAGTGTGGGATCCCACTGAGGCCGGATATGTGGGTCCACACTGAGGCCTGGTGTGAGTGTCCACATTGAGGCCGGGAGTTTAGGTCCACACAGAGGCCTGGAGAGTGGTTCCACACTGAGGCCGGGAGTGTGTGTCCAGACTGAGGCCAGGAGTGTGAGTCTACACTGAGGCCGGGAGTGTGGGTCCACACTGAGGCCGGGAGTGTGGGTTCACACTGAGGCCGGGAGTGTGGGTCCACGCTGAGGCCGGGAGTGTGGGTCCACGCTGAGGCCTGGAGTGTGGGTCCACGCTGAGGCCGGGAGTGTGGGTCCACGCTGAGGCCGGGTGTGTGGGTCCACGCTGAGGCCGGGTGTGTGGGTTCACACTGAGGTCGGGAGTGTGGGTCCAAACCGAGGCCAGGATTGTGGGTCTACACTGAGGACGGAGGTGTGGGTCCACACTGAGGCCAGGAGTGTGGGTCCACACTGAGGCCGGGAGTGTGGGTCCACACTGAGGCCGGGAGTGTGGGTTCACACTGAGGCCGGGAGTGTGGGTCCACACTGAGGCCGGGAGTGTGGGTTCACACTGAGGCCGGGAGTGTGGGTTCACACAGAGGCAGGGAGTGTGGGTCCACACTGAGGCCGGGAGTGTGGGTTCACACTGAGGCAGGGAGAGTGGGTTCACACTGAGGCAGGGAGAGTGGGTTCACACTGAGGCCGGGAGTGTGGGTCCACACTGAGGCCAGGAGTGTGGGTCCACACTGAGGCAGGGCGTGTGGGTTCACACTGAGGCCGGGAGTGTGGGTCCAAACTGAGGCCAGGAGTCTGGGTTCACACTGAGGCCGGGAGTGTGGGTCCACACTGAGGCCGGGAGTGTGGGTCCACACTGAGGCCAGGAGTGTGGGTCCACACTGAGGCCGGGAGCGTGGGTCCACACTGAGCCAGGGAGTGTGGGTCCAAACTGAGGCCAGGAGTGTGGGTTCAACTGAGGCCGGGAGTGTGAGTCCACACTGAGGCCGGGAGTGTGGGTTCACACTGAGGCCGGGAGTGTGAGTCCACACTGAGGCCGGGAGTGTGGGTTCACACTGAGGCCGGGAGTGTGGGTCCAAACTGAGGCCGGAAGTGTGAGTCCACACTGAGCCAGGGAGTGTGGGTTCACACTGAGGCAGGTAGTGTGGGTTCACACTGAGGCCGGGAGTGTGGGTTCACACTGAGGCAGGGAGAGTGGGTTCACACTGAGGCCGGGAGTGTGGGTACAAACTGAGGCCAGGAGTGTGGGTTTACACTGAGGCCGGGAGTGTGGGTTCACACTGAGGCCGGGACTGTGGGTCCACACTGAGGCCGGGAGTGTGGGTCCACACTGAGACCGGGAGTGTGGGTTCACACTGAGGCAGGGCGTCTGGGTTCACACTGAGGCCGGGAGTGGGGGTCCAAGCTGAGGCAGGAAGTGTGAGTCCACGCTGAGGCCGGGAGTGTGGGTCCACACTGAGGCCAGGAGTGTGAGTCCTCACTGAGGCCGGGAGTGTGGGTCCAAACTGAGTCCAGGAGTGTGGGTCTACACTGAGGCCGGGAGTGGGGGTCCACACTGAGGCCGGGAGTGTGGGTCCACACTGAGGTCGGGAGTCTGGGTTCACACTGAGGCCGGGAGTGTGGGTCCACACTGAGGCCAGGAGTCTGGGTTCACACTGAGGCCGGGATTGGGGGTCCACACTTAGGCCGGGAGTGTGGGTCCACACTGAGGTCGGGAGTCTGGGTTCACACTGAGGCCAGGGAGTCTGGGTCCACACTGAGGCCAGGAGTCTGGGTTCACACTGAGGCCAGGGAGTCTGGGTTCACACTGAGGCCAGGGAGTCTGGGTTCACACTGAGGCCAGGAGTCTGGGTTCACACTGAGGCCGGGAGTCTGGGTTCACACTGAGGCCGGGAGTGTGGGTTCACACTGAGGCAGGGAGTCTGGGTTCACACTGAGGCCGGGAGTGGGGGTCCAAACTGAGGCCGGAAGTGTGAGTCCACACTGAGCCAAGGAATGTGGGTTCACACTGAGGCAGGTAGTGTGGGTTCACACTGAGGCCGGGAGTGTGGGTTCACACTGAGGCAGGGAGAGTGGGTTCACACTGAGGCCGGGAGTGTGGGTACAAACTGAGGCCAGGAGTGTGGGTTTACACTGCGGCCGGGAGTGTGGGTTCACACTGAGGCCGGGAGTGTGGGTCCACACTGAGGCCAGGAGTGTGGGTTCACACTGAGGCCGGGAGTGGGGGTCCAAACTGAGGCAGGGAGTGTGAGTCCACGCTGAGGCCGGGAGTGTGGGTCCACACTGAGGCCAGGAGTGTGAGTCTTCTCTGAGGCCGGGAGTGTGGGTCCACGCTGAGGCCGGGAGTGTGGGTCCACACTGAGGCCGGGAGTGTGGGTTCACACTGAGGCTGGGAGTCTGGGTTCACACTGAGGCTGGGAGTCTGGGTTCACACTGAGGCCGGGAGTCTGGGTCCAAACTGAGGCAGGAAGTGTGAGTCCACGCTGAGGCCGGGAGTGTGGGTCCACACTGAGGCCGGAAGTGTGGGTCCACACTGAGGCCAGGAGTGTGAGTCCACACTGATGCCGGGAGTGTGAGTCTTCTCTGAGGCTGGGAGTGTGAGTCTTCTCTGAGGCCGGGAGTGTGGGTCCACACTGAGGCCGGGAGTGTGAGTCCACACTGAGGCCCAAAGTGTGAGTCTTCTTTGAGGCCGGGAGTGTGGGTCCACACTGAGGCCAGGAGTGTCGGATCCACACTGAGGCCGGGAGTGTGGGTCCACACTGAGGCCAGGAGTGTCGGATCCACACTGAGGCCAGGAGTGTCGGATCCACACTGAGGCCAGGAGTGTGAGTCTACTCTGAGGCCGTGAGTGTGGGTCCACACTGAGGCCGGGAGTGTGGGTCCACAGTGAGCCAGAGAGTGTGGGTCCACACTGAGGCTGGGAGTGTGGGTCCACACTGAGGCTGGAAGTGTGGGTCCCCACTGAGGCCGGGAGTGTGGGTTCACACTGAGGCCGGGAGTGGGGGTCCAAACTGAGGCCGGAAATGTGAGTCCACACTGAGGCCGGGAGTGTGGGTTTACACTGAAGCCGGGAGTGTGGGTCCACACTGAGGCCAGGACTGTGGGTTCACACTGAGGCAGGGAGTCTGGGTTCACATTGAGGCCGGGAGTGTGGGTCCACACTGAGGCCGGGAGTGTGGGTTCATACTGAGGCCGGGAGTGTGGGTCCAAACTGAGGCCGGGAGTGTGGGTCCACACTGAGGCCGGGAGTGTGGGTCCACACTGAGGCCGGGAGTCTGGGTTCACACTGAGGCCAGGTGTCTGGGTTCACACTGAGGCCAGGAGTGTGGGTCCACACTGAGGCCAGGAGTCTGGGTTCACACTGAGGCCGGGACTGTGGGTTCACACTGAGGCAGGGAGTCTGGGTTCACACTGAGGCCGGGAGTGTGGGTCCAAACTGAGGCCGGAAGTGTGAGTCCACACTGAGCCAGGGAGTGTGGGTTCACACTGAGGCAGGGAGAGTGGGTTCACACTGATGCCAGGAGTGGGGGTCCAAACTGAGGCCGGAAGTGTGAGTCTACACTGAGGCCGGGAGTGTGGGTTCACACTGAGGCCGGGAGTGTGGGTCCAAACTGAGGCCAGGAGTGTGGGTTTACACTGAGGCCGGGAGTGTGGGTTCACACTGAGGCCGGGAGTGGGGGTCCAAACTGAGGCCAGGAGTGTGGGTTCACACTGAGGCCGGGAGTGGGGGTCCAAACTGAGGCCGGAAGTGTGAGTCTACACTGAGGCCGGGAGTGTGGGTTCACACTGAGGCCGGGAGTGGGGGTCCAAACTGAGGCCGGAAGTGTGAGTCTACACTGAGGCCGGGAGTGTGGGTTCACACTGAGGCCGGGAGTGTGGGTCCAAACTGAGGCCAGGAGTGTGGGTTTACACTGAGGCCGGGAGTGTGGGTTCACACTGAGGCCGGGAGTGGGGGTCCAAACTGAGGCCAGGAGTGTGGGTTCACACTGAGGCCGGGAGTGGGGGTCCAAACTGAGGCCGGAAGTGTGAGTCTACACTGAGGCCGGGAGTGTGGGTTCACACTGAGGCCGGGAGTGGGGGTCCAAACTGAGGCCGGAAGTGTGAGTCTACACTGAGGCCGGGAGTGTGGCTCCACACTGAGACAGGGAGTGTGGGTTCCCACTGAGGCCGGATATGTGGGTCCACACTGAGGCCTGGTGTGAGTGTCCACATTGAGGCCGGGAGTTTAGGTCCACGCTGAGGCCGGGTGTGTGGGTTCACACTGAGGTCGGGAGTGTGGGTCCAAACCGAGGCCAGGATTGTGGGTCTACACTGAGGACGGAGGTGTGGGTCCACACTGAGGCCGGGAGTGTGGGTTCACACTGAGGCCGGGAGTGTGGGTTCACACTGAGGCCAGGAGTGTGGGTCCACACTGAGGCCGGGAGTGTGGGTTCACACTGAGGCCGGGAGTGTGGGTCCACACTGAGGCCGGGAGTGTGGGTCCACACTGAGGCCGGAAGTGTGGGTCCACACTGAGGACGGGAGTGTGGGTCCACACTGAGGCCGGGAGTGGGGTTCCACACTGAGGCCGGGAGTGTGGGTTCACACTGAGGCCGGGAGAGTGGGTCCGCACTGAGGCCGGGAGTGTGAGTCCACACTGAGGCCGGGAGTGTGGGTCCACACTGAGGCCAGGAGTGTGGGTCCACACTGAGGCCGGGAGTGTGGGTCCACACTGAGGCCGGGAGTGTGGGTTCACACTGAGGCCGGGAGTGTGGGTCCACACTGAGGCAGGGAGTGTGAGTCCACACTGAGGCCGGAAGTGTGGGTGCACACTGAGGCCAGGAGTGTGAGTCTACTCTGAGGCCGGGAGTGTGGGTCCACACTGAGGCCAGGAGTGTGAGTCTACTCTGAGGCCGGGAGTGTGGGTTCACACTGAGGCCGGGTGTGTGGGTTCACACTGAGGCCGGGAGTGTGAGTCCACACTGAGCCCGGGAGTGTGGGTCCACACTGAGGCCGGGAGTGTGGGTTCACACTGAGGCACGGAGTGTGGGTCCACACTGAGGCCAGGAGTGTGGGTCCACACTGAGGCCGGGTGTGTGGGTTCACACTGAGGCCGGGAGTGTTGGTCCACACTGAGGCCAGGAGTATGAGTCCACACTGAGGCCGGGAGTGTCGGTCCACACTGAGGCCGGGAGTGTGAGTCCACACTGAGGCCGGGAGTGTCGGTCCACACTGAGGCCAGGTGTGTGAGTCCACACTGAGGCCGGGAGTGTGGGTTCACACTGAGGCCGGGAGTGTGGGTCCACACTGAGGCCAGGAGTGTGGGTCCACACCGAGGCCGGGAGTGTGGGTCCACACTGAGGCCGGGAGTGTGAGTCTACTCTGAGGCCGGGAGTGTGGGTCCACACAATGAGGCCGGGAGTGTGGGTCCACACTGAGGCCGGGAGTGTGGGTTCACACTGAGGCAGGGAGTCTGGGTTCACACTGAGGCCGGGAGTGGGGGGCCAAACCGAGGCCAGGAGTGTGGGTCTACACTGAGGACGGAGGTGTGGGTTCACACTGAGGCCGGGAGTGTGGGTTCACACTGAGGCCGGGAGTGTGGGTCCACACTGAGGCCGGGAGTGTGGGTTTACACTGAGGCCGGGAGTGTGGGTCCACACTGAGGCCGGGAGTGTGGATTCACACTGAGGCAGGGAGTCTGGGTTCACATTGAGGCCGGGAGTGTGGGTCCACACTGAAGCCGGGAGTGTGGGTCCAAACTGAGGCCGGGAGTGTGGGTCCACACTGAGGCCGGGAGTGTGGGTCCACACTGAGGCCGGGAGTGTGGGTCCACACTGAGGCCGGGAGTCTGGGTTCACACTGAGGCCAGGTGTCTGGGTTCACACTGAGGCCAGGAGTGTGGGTCCACACTGAGGCCAGGAGTCTGGGTTCACACTGAGGCCGGGAGTGTGGGTTCACACTGAGGCAGGGAGTCTGGGTTCACAATGAGGCCGGGAGTGTGGGTCCAAACTGAGGCCGGAAGTGTGAGTCCACACTGAGCCAGGGAGTGTGGGTTCACACTGAGGCAGGGAGAGTGGGTTCACACTGAGGCCGGGAGTGTGGGTCCAAACTGAGGCCAGGAGTTTGGGTTTACACTGAGGCCGGGAGTGTGGGTTCACACTGAGGCCGGGAGTGTGGGTCCACACTGATGCCAGGAGTGGGGGTCCAAACTGAGGCCAGGAGTGTGGGTTCACACTGAGGCCGGGAGTGGGGGTTCACACTGAGGCCGGATATGTGGGTCCACACTGAGGCCTGGTGTGAGTGTCCACATTGAGGCCGGGAGTTTAGGTCCACACAGAGGCCTGGTGTGAGTGTCCACATTGAGGCCAGGAGTATGAGTCCACACTGAGGCCGGGAGTGTGGGTCCACACTGAGGACGGGAGTGTGAGTCTACACTGAGGCCGGGAGTGTGGGTTCACACTGAGGCCGGGAGTGGGGGTCCAAACTGAGGCCGGAAGTGTGAGTCTACACTGAGGCCGGGAGTGTGGCTCCACACTGAGACAGGGAGTGTGGGTTCACACTGAGGCCGGGAGTGTGGCTCCACACTGAGACAGGGAGTGTGGGTTCCCACTGAGGCCGGATATGTGGGTCCACACTGAGGCCTGGTGTGAGTGTCCACATTGAGGCCGGGAGTTTAGGTCCACACAGAGGCCTGGAGAGTGGTTCCACACTGAGGCCGGGAGTGTGTGTCCAGACTGAGGCCAGGAGTGTGAGTCTACACTGAGGCCGGGAGTGTGGGTCCACACTGAGGCCGGGAGTGTGGGTTCACACTGAGGCCGGGAGTGTGGGTCCACGCTGAGGCCGGGAGTGTGGGTCCACTCTGAGGCCTGGAGTGTGGGTCCACGCTGAGGCCGGGAGTGTGGGTCCACGCTGAGGCCGGGTGTGTGGGTCCACGCTGAGGCCGGGTGTGTGGGTTCACACTGAGGCCGGGAGTGTGGGTCCAAACCGAGGCCAGGATTGTGGGTCTACACTGAGGACGGAGGTGTGGGTCCACACTGAGGCCGGGAGTGTGGGTTCACACTGAGGCCGGGAGTGTGGGTTCACACTGAGGCCAGGAGTGTGGGTCCACACTGAGGCCGGGAGTGTGGGTTCACACTGAGGCCGGGAGTGTGGGTCCACACTGAGGCCGGGAGTGTGGGTCCACACTGAGGCCGGAAGTGTGGGTCCACACTGAGGACGGGAGTGTGGGTCCACACTGAGGCCGGGAGTGTGGGTTCACACTGAGGCCGGGAGTGTGGGTCCACACTGAGGCCGGGTGTGTGGGTTCACACTGAGGCCGTGAGTGTGGGTCCACACTGAGGCTGGGAGTCTGGGTTCACACTGAGGCTGGGAGTGTGGGTCCACACTGAGGCCAGGAGTGTGGGTTCACACTGAGGCCGGGAGTGTGGGTCCACACTGAGCCCGGGAGTGTGGGTCCAAACCGAGGCCAGGAGTGTGGGTCTACACTGAGGAAGGAGGTGTGGGTTCACACTGAGGCCGGGAGTGTGGGTCCACACTGAGGCTAGGAGTGTGGGTCCACACTGAGGCCGGGAGTGTGGGTCCACACTGAGGACGGGAGTGTGGGTTCACACTGAGGCCGGGTGTGTGGGTTCACACTGAGGCCGGGAGTGTGGGTCCACACTGAGGCCGGGAGTGTCGGTCCACACTGAGGCCGGGAGTGTGAGTCCACACTGAGGCCGGGAGTGTCGGTCCACACTGAGGCCGGGAGTGTGGGTCCACACTTTTGCCAGGAGTGTGAGTCTACTCTGAGGCCGGGAGTGTGGGTCCACACTGAGGCAGGGAGTGTGAGTCCACACTGAGGCCGGGAGTGTGAGTCTTCTCTGAGGCCGGGAGTGTGAGTCTTCTCTGAGGCCGGGAGTGTAGGTCCACACTGAGGCCGGGAGTGTCGGTCCACACTGCGGCCAGGAGTGTGGGTCCACACTGAGGCCAGGAGTGTGAGTCTACTCTGAGGCCGGGAGTGTGGGTCCACACTGAGTCCGGGAGTGTGGGTCCTCACTGAGGCCGGGAGTGTGGGTCCACACTGAGGCCAGGAGTGTGAGTCTTCTCTGAGGCCGGGAGTGTGGGTCCACACTGAGGCCAGGAGTATGAGTCCACACTGAGGCCGGGAGTGTCGGTCCACACTGAGGCCGGGAGTGTGAGTCCACACTGAGGCCGGGAGTGTCGGTCCACACTGAGGCCGGGAGTGTGGGTCCACACTGAGGCCGGGAGTGTGAGTCTACTCTGAGGCCGGGAGTGTGGGTCCACACTGAGGCAGGGAGTGTGAGTCCACACTGAGGCCGGGAGTGTGAGTCCACACTGAGGCCGGAAGTGTGGGTCCACACTGAGGCCAGGAGTGTGAGTCTACTCTGAGGCCGGGAGTGTGGGTCCACACTGAGGCCAGGAGTGTGGGTTCACACTGAGGCAGGGAGTCTGGGTTCACTCTGAGGCCGGGAGTGTGGGTCCACACTGAGGCCAGGAGTGTGAGTCCACACTGAGGCCGGGAGTGTGGGTCCACACTGAGGCCGGGAGTGTGGGTCCACACTGAGGCCGGGAGTTTGAGTCCACACTGAGGCCGGGAGTGTGAGTACACACTGAGGCCGGAAGTGTGGGTCCACACTGAGGCCGGGAGTGTGGGTCCACACTGAGGCCGGGAGTGTGGGTCCACACTGAGGCCGGGAGTGTGGGTCCACACGTAGCCAGGGAGTGTGGGTCCACACTGAGCCAGAGAGTGTGGGTCCACACTGAGGCTGGAAGTGTGGGTTCACACTGAGGCCGTGAGTGTGGGTCCACACTGAGGCTGGGAGTCTGGGTTCACACTGAGGCTGGGAGTGTGGGTCCACACTGAGGCCAGGAGTGTGAGTCCACACTGAGGCCGGGAGTGTGAGTCTACTCTGAGGCCGGGAGTGTGGGTCCACACTGAGGCCGGGAGTGTGGGTCCACACTGAGGCCAGGAGTGTGAGTCCACACTGAGGCCGGGAGTGTGAGTCTTCTCTGAGGCCGGGAGTGTGGGTCCACACTGAGGCCGGGAGTGTAGGTCCACACTGAGGCCGGGAGTGTCGGTCCACACTGAGGCCGGGAGTGTGGGTCCACACCGAGGCCAGGAGTGTGAGTCTACTCTGAGGCCGGGAGTGTGGGTCCACACTGAGGCAGGGAGTGTGAGTCCACACTGAGGCCGGGAGTGTGGGTCCACACTGAGGCCGGGAGTGTGGGTCCACACTGAGGCCAGGAGTGTGAGTCCTCTCTGAGGCCGGGAGTGGGGGTCCACACTGAGGCCGGGAGTGTGGGTCCACGCTGAGGCCGGGAGTGTGGGTCCACGCTGAGGCCGGGAGTGTGGGTCCACACTGAGGCCGGGTGTGTGGGTTCACACTGAGGCCGGGAGTGTGGGTCCAAACCGAGGCCAGGAGTGTGGGTCTACACTGAGGACGGAGGTGTGGGTCCACACTGAGGCCGGGAGTGTGGGTTCACACTGAGGCCGGGAGTGTGGGTTCACACTGAGGCCGGGAGTGTGGGTCCACACTGAGGCCAGGAGTGTGGGTCCACACTGAGGCCGGGACTGTGGGTCCACACTGAGACCGGGAGTGTGGGTCCACACTGAGGCCGGGTGTGTGGGTTCACACTGAGGCACAGAGTGTGGGTCCACACTGAGGCCAGGAGTGTGGGTCCACACTGAGGCCGGGACTGTGGGTCCACACTGAGACCGGGAGTGTGGGTCCACACTGAGGCCGGGTGTGTGGGTTCATACTGAGGCCGGGAGTGTGGGTCCACACTGAGGCCAGGAGTGTGGGTCCACACTGAGGCCGGGAGTGTGGGTCCACACTGAGGCCGGGTGTGTGGGTTCACACTGAGGCCGTGAGTGTGGGTCCACACTGAGGCTGGGAGTCTGGGTTCACACTGAGGCTGGGAGTGTGGGTCCACACTGAGGCCAGGAGTGTGAGTCCACACTGAGGCCGGGAGTGTGAGTCTACTCTGAGGCCGGGAGTGTGGGTCCACACTGAGGCCGGGAGTGTGGGTCCACACTGAGGCCAGGAGTGTGAGTCCACACTGAGGCCGGGAGTGTGAGTCTTCTCTGAGGCCGGGAGTGTGGGTCCACACTGAGGCCGGGAGTGTAGGTCCACACTGAGGCCGGGAGTGTCGGTCCACACTGAGGCCGGGAGTGTGGGTCCACACCGAGGCCAGGAGTGTGAGTCTACTCTGAGGCCGGGAGTGTGGGTCCACACTGAGGCAGGGAGTGTGAGTCCACACTGAGGCCGGGAGTGTGGGTCCACACTGAGGCCGGGAGTGTGGGTCCACACTGAGGCCAGGAGTGTGAGTCCTCTCTGAGGCCGGGAGTGTGGGTCCACACTGAGGCCGGGAGTGTGAGTCCTCACTGAGGCCGGGAGTGTGGGTCCACACTGAGGCCAGGAGTGTGAGTCTTCTCTGAGGCCGAGAGTGTGGGTCCACACTGAGGCCAGGAGTGTGAGTCCACACTGAGGCCGGGAGTGTGGGTCCACACTGAGGCCAGGAGTGTGGGTCCACACTGAGGCCAGGAGTGTGAGTCCACACTGAGGCCGGGAGTGTGGGTCCACACTGAGGCCAGGAGTGTGAGTCCACACTGAGGCCGGGAGTGTCGGTCCACACTGAGGCCGGGACTGTGGGTCCACACTGAGGCCAGGAGTGTGGGTCCACACTGAGGCCAGGAGTGTGAGTCCACTCTGAGGCCGGGAGTGTCGGTCCACACTGAGGCCGGGAGTGTCGGTCCACACTGAGGCCGGGAGTGTGGGTCAACACTGAGACCGGGAGTGTCGGTCCACACAGAGGCCGGGAGTGTGGGTCCACACTGAGGCCGGGAGTGTGAGTCTACTCTGAGGCTTTGAGTGTGGGTCCACACTGAGGCAGGGAGTGTGAGTCCACACTGAGGCCGGGAGTGTGAGTCCACACTGAGGCCGGAAGTGTGGGTCCACACTGAGGCCAGGAGTGTGAGTCTACTCTGAGGCCGGGAGTGTGGGTACACACTGAGGCCAGGAGTGTGGGTTCACACTGAGGCAGGGAGTCTGGGTTCACTCTGAGGCCGGGAGTGTGGGTCCACACTGAGGCCAGGAGTGTGAGTCCACACTGAGGCCGGGAGTGTGGGTCCACACTGAGGCCAGGAGTGTGGGTCCAAACTGAGGCCAGGAGTGTGAGTCCACACTGAGGCCGGGCGTGTGGGTTCACACTAAGGCAGGGAGTGTGGGTTCACACTGAGGCTGGGAGTCTGGGTCCACACTGAGGCCAGGAGTGTGAGTCTAGTCTGAGGCCGGGAGTGTGGGTCCACACTGAGGCCAGGAGTGTGGGTTCACACTGAGGCAGGGAGTCTGGGTTCCCTCTGAGGCCGGGAGTGTGGGTCCACACTGAGGCCAGGAGTGTGGGTCCACACTGAGGCCGGGAGTGTGGGTCCACACTGAGGCCGGGAGTGTGAGTCCACACTGAGGCCGGGAGTGTGAATCCAAACTGAGGCCGGAAGTGTGGGTCCACACTGAGGCTGGGAGTGTGGGTCCACACTGAGGCCGGGAGTGTGGGTCCACACTGAGGCCGGGAGTGTGGGTTCACAATGAGGCCGGGAGTGTGCGTCCACACTGAGGCCGGGTGTGTGGGTCAACACTGAGGCCGGGAGTGTGAGTCCACACTGAGGCCGGGAGTGTGGGTCCACACTGAGGCCAGGAGTGTGAGTCTACTCTGAGGCCGGGAGTGTGGGTCCACACTGAGTCCGGGAGTGTGGGTCCTCACTGAGGCCGGGAGTGTGGGTCCACACTGAGCCCAGGAGTGTGAGTCTTCTCTGAGGCCGGGAGTGTGGGTCCACACTGAGGCCGGGAGTGTGGGTCCACACTGAGGCCAGAAGTGTGAGTCCATACTGAGGCCGGGAGTGTGGGTCCACACTGAGGCCAGGAGTGTGAGTCTACTCTGAGGCCGGGAGTGTGGGTCCACACTGAGGCCAGGAGTGTGGGTTCACACTGAGGCAGGGAGTCTGGGTTCAGTCTGAGGCCGGGAGTGTGGGTCCACACTGAGGCAAGGAGTGTGAGTCCACACTGAGGCCGGGAGAGTCGGTCCACACTGAGGCCGGGAGTGTGGGTCCACACTAAGGCCGGGAGTGTGAGTCCACACTGAGGCCGGGAGTGTGAGTCCACACTGAGGCCGGAAGTGTGGGTCCACACTGAGGCCGGGAGTGTGGGTCCACACTGAGGCCAGGATTATGAGTCCACACTGAGGCCGGGAGTGTCGGTCCACACTGAGGCCGGGAGTGTGAGTCCACACTGAGGCCGGGAGTGTCGGTCCACACTGAGGCCGGGAGTGTGGGTCCACACTGAGGCCAGGAGTGTGAGTCTACTCTGAGGCCGGGAGTGTGGGTCCACACTGAGGCAGGGAGTGTGAGTCCACACTGAGGCCGGGAGTGTGAGTCTTCTCTGAGGCCGGGAGTGTGTGTCTTCTCTGAGGCCGGGAGTGTAGGTCCACACTGAGGCCGGGAGTGTCGGTCCACACTGAGGCCAGGAGTGTGGGTCCACACTGAGGCCAGGAGTGTGAGTCTACTCTGAGGCCGGGAGTGTGGGTCCACACTGAGTCCGGGAGTGTGGGTCCTCACTGAGGCCGGGAGTGTGGGTCCACACTGAGGCCAGGAGTGTGAGTCTACACTGAGGCCGGGAGTGTCGGTCCACACTGAGGCCGGGAGTGTGAGTCCACACTGAGGCCGGGAGTGTCGGTCCACACTGAGGCCGGGAGTGTGGGTCCACACTGAGGCCGGGAGTGTGAGTCTACTCTGAGGCCGGGAGTGTGGGTCCACACTGAGGCAGGGAGTGTGAGTCCACACTGAGGCCGGGAGTGTGAGTCCACACTGAGGCCGGAAGTGTGGGTCCACACTGAGGCCAGGAGTGTGAGTCTACTCTGAGGCCGGGAGTGTGGGTCCACACTGAGGCCAGGAGTGTGGGTTCACACTGAGGCAGGGAGTCTGGGTTCACTCTGAGGCCGGGAGTGTGGGTCCACACTGAGGCCAGGAGTGTGAGTCCACACTGAGGCCGGGAGTGTGGGTCCACACTGAGGCCGGGAGTGTGGGTCCACACTGAGGCCGGGAGTGTGAGTCCACACTGAGGCCGGGAGTGTGAGTACACACTGAGGCCGGAAGTGTGGGTCCACACTGAGGCCGGGAGTGTGGGTCCACACTGAGGCCGGGAGTGTGGGTCCACACTGAGGCCGGGAGTGTGGGTCCACACGTAGCCAGGGAGTGTGGGTCCACACTGAGCCAGATAGTGTGGGTCCACACTGAGGCTGGAAGTGTGGGTTCACACTGAGGCCGGGAGTGGGGGTCCACACTGAGGCCGGGAGTGGGGGTCCACACTGAGGCCGGGAGTATGGGTCCACGCTGAGGCCGGGAGTGTGGGTCCACGCTGAGGCCGGGAGTGTGGGTCCACACTGAGGCCGGGTGTGTGGGTTCACACTGAGGCCGTGAGTGTGGGTCCAAACCGAGGCCAGGAGTGTGGGTCTACACTGAGGACGGAGGTGTGGGTCCACACTGAGGCCGGGAGTGTGGGTCCACACTGAGGCCGGGAGTGTGGGTTCACACTGAGGCCGGGAGTGTGGGTTCACACTGAGGCCGGGAGTGTGGGTCCACACTGAGGCCGGGAGTGTGGGTCCACACTGAGGCCGGGACTGTGGGTCCACACTGAGACCGGGAGTGTGGGTCCACACTGAGGCCGGGTGTGTGGGTTCACACTGAGGCACAGAGTGTGGGTCCACACTGAGGCCAGGAGTGTTGGTCCACACTGAGGCCGGGACTGTGGGTCCACACTGAGACCGGGAGTGTGGGTCCACACTGAGGCCGGGTGTGTGGGTTCACACTGAGGCCGGGAGTGTGGGTCCACACTGAGGCCAGGAGTGTGGGTCCACACTGAGGCCGGGAGTGTGGGTCCACACTGAGGCCGGGTGTGTGGGTTCACACTGAGGCCGTGAGTGTGGGTCCACACTGAGGCTGGGAGTCTGGGTTCACACTGAGGCTGGGAGTGTGGGTCCACACTGAGGCCAGGAGTGTGAGTCCACACTGAGGCCGGGAGTGTGAGTCTACTCTGAGGCCGGGAGTGTGGGTCCACACTGAGGCCGGGAGTGTGGGTCCACACTGAGGCCAGGAGTGTGAATCCACACTGAGGCCGGGAGTGTGAGTCTTCTCTGAGGCCGGGAGTGTGGGTCCACACTGAGACCGGGAGTGTAGGTCCACACTGAGGCCGGGAGTGTCGGTCCACACTGAGGCCGGGAGTGTGGGTCCACACTGAGGCCAGGAGTGTGAGTCTACTCTGAGGCCGGGAGTGTGGGTCCACACTGAGGCAGGGAGTGTGAGTCCACACTGAGGCCGGGAGTGTGGGTCCACACTGAGGCCGGGAGTGTGGGTCCACACTGAGGCCAGGAGTGTGAGTCCTCTCTGAGGCCGGGAGTGTGGGTCCACACTGAGGCCGGGAGTGTGAGTCCTCACTGAGGCCGGGAGTGTGGGTCCACACTGAGGCCGGGAGTGTGAGTCTTCTCTGAGGCCGAGAGTGTGGGTCCACACTGAGGCCGGGAGTGTGGGTCCACACTGAGGCCAGGAGTGTGAGTCCACACTGAGGCCGGGAGTGTGGGTCCACACTGAGGCCAGGAGTGTGGGTCCACACTGAGGCCAGGAGTGTGAGTCCACACTGAGGCCGGGAGTGTGGGTCCACACTGAGGCCAGGAGTGTGAGTCCACACTGAGGCCGGGAGTGTCGGTCCACACTGAGGCCTGGACTGTGGGTCCACACTGAGGCCAGGAGTGTGGGTCCACACTGAGGCCGGGAGTGTGAGTCCACACTGAGGCCGGGAGTGTCGGTCCACACTGAGGCCGGGAGTGTCGGTCCACACTGAGGCCGGGAGTGTGGGTCAACACTGAGACCGGGAGTGTCGGTCCACACAGAGGCCGGGAGTGTGGGTCCACACTGAGGCCGGGAGTGTGAGTCTACTCTGAGGCTGGGAGTGTGGGTCCACACTGAGGCAGGGAGTGTGAGTCCACACTGAGGCCGGGAGTGTGAGTCCACACTGAGGCCGGAAGTGTGGGTCCACACTGAGGCCAGGAGTGTGAGTCTACTCTGAGGCCGGGAGTGTGGGTACACACTGAGGCCAGGAGTGTGGGTTCACACTGAGGCAGGGAGTCTGGGTTCACTCTGAGGCCGGGAGTGTGGGTCCACACTGAGGCCAGGAGTGTGAGTCCACACTGAGGCCGGGAGTGTGGGTCCACACTGAGGCCAGGAGTGTGGGTCCAAACTGAGGCCAGGAGTGTGAGTCCACACTGAGGCCGGGTGTGTGGGTTCACACTAAGGCAGGGAGTGTGGGTTCACACTGAGGCTGGGAGTCTGGGTCCACACTGAGGCCAGGAGTGTGAGTCTACTCTGAGGCCGGGAGTGTGGGTCCACACTGAGGCCAGGAGTGTGGGTTCACACTGAGGCAGGGAGTCTGGGTTCCCTCTGAGGCCGGGAGTGTGGGTCCACACTGAGGCCAGGAGTGTGGGTCCACACTGAGGCCGGGAGTGTGGGTCCACACTGAGGCCGGGAGTGTGAGTCCACACTGAGGCCGGGAGTGTGAATCCAAACTGAGGCCGGAAGTGTGGGTCCACACTGAGGCTGGGAGTGTGGGTCCACACTGAGGCCGGGAGTGTGGGTCCACACTGAGGCCGGGAGTGTGGGTTCACAATGAGGCCGGGAGTGTGCGTCCACACTGAGGCCGGGTGTGTGGGTCAACACTGAGGCCGGGAGTGTGAGTCCACACTGAGGCCGGGAGTGTGAGTCCAAACCGAGGCCGGAAGTGTGGGTCCACACTGAGGCCGGGAGTGTGGGTCCACACTGAGGCCGGAAGTGTGGGTCCACACTGAGGCCAGGGGTGTGGGTTCACACTGAGGCCGGGAGTGGGGGTCCACACTGAGGCTGGAAGTGTGGGTTCACACTGAGGCCGGGAGTGGGGGTCCAAACTGAGGCCAGGAGTGTGGGTTCACACTGAGGCCGGGAGTGGGGGTCCAAACTGAGGCCGGGTGTGAGGGTTAACACTGAGGCCGGGAGTGGGGGTCCAAACTGAGGCCAGGAGTGTGGGTCCACACTGAGGCCGGGAGTGGGGGTCCACACTGAGGCCGGGAGTGTGGGTTCACACTGAGGCCGGGAGTGTGGGTCCACACTGAGGCCGGAAGTGGGGGTCCACACTGAGGCCGGGAGTGTGAGTCCACACTGAGGCCGGGAGTGTGAGTCCACAATGAGGCCGGGTGTGTGGGTCCACGCTGAGGCCGGGAGTGTGGGTCCACACTGAGGCCGGGTGTGTGGGTTCACACTGAGGCCGGGAGTGTGAGTACACACTGAGGCCGGGTGTGTGGGTTCACACTGAGGCCAGGAGTGTGGGTCCACACTGAGGCCGGGAGTGTGGGTCCACACTGAGGCCGGGAGTGTGAGTCCACACTGAGGCCGGGAGTGTGGGTTCACACTGAGGCCAGGAGTGTGGGTTCACACTGAGGCCGGGAGTCGGGGTCCAACTGAGGCCGGGAGTGTGGGTTCACACTGAGGCACGGAGTGTGAGTCCACACTGAGGCCGGGAGTGTGGGTTCACACTGAGGCCGGGTGTGTGGGTCCACGCTGAGGCCGGGAGTGTGAGTCCACACTGAGGCCGGGTGTGTGGGTCCACGCTGAGGCCGGGAGTGTGGGTCCACACTGAGGCCGGGAGTGTGAGTCCACACTGAGGCCGGGAGTGTGGGTCCACACTGAGTTCGGGTGTGTGGGTTCACACTGAGGCCGGGAGTGTGGGTCCACACTGAGGCCGGGAGTGTGGGTCCACACTGAGTTCGGGTGTGTGGGTTCACACTGAGGCCGGGAGTGTGGGTACACACTGAGGCCGGGTGTGTGGGTTCACACTGAGGCCAGGAGTGTGGGTCCACACTGAGGCCGGGAGTGTGGGTACACACTGAGGCCAGGAGTGTGAGTCTACTCTGAGGCCGGGAGTGTGGGTCCACACTGAGGCAGGGAGTGTGAGTCCACACTGAGGCCGGGAGTGTGAGTCCACACTGAGGCCGGAAGTGTGGGTCCAGACTGAGGCCAGGAGTGTGAGTCAACTCTGAGGCCGGGACTGTGAGTCCACACTGAGGCCGGGAGTGTGAGTCTTCTCTGAGGCCGGGAGTGTGGGTCCACACTGAGGCCGGGAGTGTGAGTCCACACTGAGGCCCGAAGTGTGAGTCTTCTCTGAGGCCGGAAGTGTGGGTCCACACTGAGGCCGGAAGTGTGGGTCCACACTGAGGCCGGGAGTGTGGGTCCACACTGAGGCCGGGTGTGTGGGTCCACACTGAGGCCGGAAGTGTGGGTTCACACTGAGTCCGGGAGTGGGGGTCCAAACTGAGGCCAGGAGTGTGGGTTCACACTGAGGCCGGGAGTGGGGGTCCAAACTGAGGCCAGGAATGTGGGTTCACACTGAGTCCGGGAGTGGGGGTCCAAACTGAGGCCAGGAGTGTGGGTCCACACTGAGGCCGGGAGTGGGGGTCCACACTGAGGCCGGGAGTGTGGGTTCACACTGAAGCCGGGAGTGTGGGTCCACACTGAGGCCGGGAGTGGGGGTCCACACTGAGGCCGGGTGTGTGGGTCCACACTGAGCCAGAGAGTGTGGGTCCACACTGAGGCTGGAAGTGTGGGTTCACACTGGGGCCAGGAGTGTGGGTCCACACTGAGGCCGGGTGTGGGGGTCCACACTGAGGCCGGGAGTGTGGTTCCACACTGAGGCCGGGTGTGTGGGTTCACACTGAGGCCGGGAGTGTGGGTACACACTGAGGCCGGGTATGTGGGTTCACACTGAGGCCAGGAGTGTGGGTTCACACTGAGGCCGGGAGTGTGGGTCCACACTGAGGCCGGGAGTGTGGGTCCACACTGAGGCCGGGAGTGTGAGTCCACACTGAGGCCGGGAGTGTGGGTTCACACTGAGGCCAGGAGTGTGGGTTCACACTGAGGCCGGGAGTCGGGGTCCAACTGAGGCCGGGAGTGTGGGTTCACACTGAGGCACGGAGTGTGGGTCCACACTGAGGCCGGGAGTGTGAGTCCACAGTGAGGCCGGGAGTGTGGGTTCACACTGAGGCCGGGAGTGTGAGTCCACACTGAGGCCGGGAGTGTGAGTCCACGCTGAGGCCGGGTGTGTGGGTCCACGCTGAGGCCGGGAGTGTGGGTCCACACTGAGGTCGGGTGTGTGGGTTCACACTGAGGCCGGGAGTGTGGGTACACACTGAGGCCGGGTGTGTGGGTTCACACTGAGGCCAGGAGTGTGGGTCCACACTGAGGCCGGGAGTGTGGGTACACACTGAGGCCGGGTGTGTGGGTTCACACTGAGGCAGGGAGTCTGGGTTCACACTGAGGCCGGGAGTGTGGGTTCACACTGAGGCCGGGAGTGTGTGTCCACACTGAGGCCAGGAGTGTGAGTCCACACTGAGGCCGGGAGTGTGGGTACACACTGAGGCCGGGAGTGTGAGTCCACACTGAGGCCGGGTGTGTGGGTTCACACTGAGGCCAGGAGTGTGGGTCCACACTGAGGCCGGGAGTGTGGGTACACACTGAGGCCGGGTGTGTGGGTTCACACTGAGGCAGGGAGTGTGGGTCCACACTGAGGCTGGGAGTCTGGGTTCACACTGAGGCAGGGTGTATGGGTCCACACTGAGGCCGGGAGTGTGAGTCTTCTCTGAGGCCGGGAGTGTGGGTCCACACTGAGGCCGGGAGTGTGAGTCCACACTGAGGCCCGAAGTGTGAGTCTTCTCTGAGGCCGGGAATGTGGGTCCACACTGAGGCCTGGAGTGTGGGTCCACACTGAGGCCGGGTGTGTGGGTTCACACTGAGGCCGTGAGTGTGGGTCCACACTGAGGCCAGGAGTGTGAGTCCACACTGAGGCCGGGAGTGTGAGTCTACTCTGAGGCCGGGAGTGTGGGTCCACACTGAGGCCGGGAGTGTGGGTCCACACTGAGGCCAGGAGTGTGAGTCCACACTGAGGCCGGGAGTGTGAGTCTTCTCTGAGGCCGGGAGTGTGGGTCCACACTGAGGCCGGGAGTGTAGGTCCACACTGAGGCCGGGAGTGTCGGTCCACACTGAGGCCGGGAGTGTGGGTTCACACCGAGGCCAGGAGTGTGAGTCTACTCTGAGGCCGGGAGTGTGGGTCCACACTGAGGCAGGGAGTGTGAGTCCACACTGAGGCCGGGAGTGTGGGTCCACACTGAGGCCGGGAGTGTGGGTCCACACTGAGGCCAGGAGTGTGAGTCCTCTCTGAGGCCGGGAGTGTGGGTCCACACTGAGGCCGGGAGTGTGAGTCCTCACTGAGGCCGGGAGTGTGGGTCCACACTGAGGCCAGGAGTGTGAGTCTTCTCTGAGGCCGAGAGTGTGGGTCCACACTGAGGCCAGGAGTGTGAGTCCACACTGAGGCCGGGAGTGTGGGTCCACACTGAGGCCAGGAGTGTGGGTCCACACTGAGGCCAGGAGTGTGAGTCCACACTGAGGCCGGGAGTGTGGATCCACACTGAGGCCAGGAGTGTGAGTCCACACTGAGGCCGGGAGTGTCGGTCCACACTGAGGCCGGGACTGTGGGTCCACACTGAGGCCAGGAGTGTGGGTCCACACTGAGGCCAGGAGTGTGAGTCCACACTGAGGCCGGGAGTGTCGGTCCACACTGAGGCCGGGAGTGTCGGTCCACACTGAGGCCGGGAGTGTGGGTCAACACTGAGACCGGGAGTGTCGGTCCACACAGAGGCCGGGAGTGTGGGTCCACACTGAGGCCGGGAGTGTGAGTCTACTCTGAGGCTGGGAGTGTGGGTCCACACTGAGGCAGGGAGTGTGAGTCCACACTGAGGCCGGGAGTGTGAGTCCACACTGAGGCCGGAAGTGTGGGTCCACACTGAGGCCAGGAGTGTGAGTCTACTCTGAGGCCGGGAGTGTGGGTACACACTGAGGCCAGGAGTGTGGGTTCACACTGAGGCAGGGAGTCTGGGTTCACTCTGAGGCCGGGAGTGTGGGTCCACACTGAGGCCAGGAGTGTGAGTCCACACTGAGGCCGGGAGTGTGGGTCCACACTGAGGCCAGGAGTGTGGGTCCAAACTGAGGCCAGGAGTGTGAGTCCACACTGAGGCCGGGCGTGTGGGTTCACACTGAGGCTGGGAGTCTGGGTCCACACTGAGGCCAGGAGTGTGAGTCTACTCTGAGGCCGGGAGTGTGGGTCCACACTGAGGCCAGGAGTGTGGGTTCACACTGAGGCAGGGAGTCTGGGTTCCCTCTGAGGCCGGGAGTGTGGGTCCACACTGAGGCCAGGAGTGTGGGTCCACACTGAGGCCGGGAGTGTGGGTCCACACTGAGGCCGGGAGTGTGAGTCCACACTGAGGCCGGGAGTGTGAATCCAAACTGAGGCCGGAAGTGTGGGTCCACACTGAGGCTGGGAGTGTGGGTCCACACTGAGGCCGGGAGTGTGGGTCCACACTGAGGCCGGGAGTGTGGGTTCACAATGAGGCCGGGAGTGTGCGTCCACACTGAGGCCGGGTGTGTGGGTCAACACTGAGGCCGGGAGTGTGAGTCCACACTGAGGCCGGGAGTGTGGGTCCACACTGAGGCCAGGAGTGTGAGTCTACTCTGAGGCCGGGAGTGTGGGTCCACACTGAGTCCGGGAGTGTGGGTCCTCACTGAGGCCGGGAGTGTGGGTCCACACTGAGCCCAGGAGTGTGAATCTTCTCTGAGGCCGGGAGTGTGGGTCCACACTGAGGCCGGGAGTGTGGGTCCACACTGAGGCCAGAAGTGTGAGTCCATACTGAGGCCGGGAGTGTGGGTCCACACTGAGGCCAGGAGTGTGAGTCTACTCTGAGGCCGGGAGTGTGGGTCCACACTGAGGCCAGGAGTGTGGGTTCACACTGAGGCAGGGAGTCTGGGTTCAGTCTAAGGCCGGGAGTGTGGGTCCACACTGAGGCAAGGAGTGTGAGTCCACACTGAGGCCGGGAGAGTCGGTCCACACTGAGGCCGGGAGTGTGGGTCCACACTAAGGCCGGGAGTGTGAGTCCACACTGAGGCCGGGAGTGTGAGTCCACACTGAGGCCGGAAGTGTGGGTCCACACTGAGGCCGGGAGTGTGGGTCCACACTGAGGCCAGGAGTATGAGTCCACACTGAGGCCGGGAGTGTCGGTCCACACTGAGGCCGGGAGTGTGAGTCTACTCTGAGGCCGGGAGTGTGGGTCCACACTGAGGCAGGGAGTGTGAGTCCACACTGAGGCCGGGAGTGTGAGTCTTCTCTGAGGCCGGGAGTGTGTGTCTTCTCTGAGGCCGGGAGTGTAGGTCCACACTGAGGCCGGGAGTGTCGGTCCACACTGAGGCCAGGAGTGTGGGTCCACACTGAGGCCAGGAGTGTGAGTCTACTCTGAGGCCGGGAGTGTGGGTCCACACTGAGTCCGGGAGTGTGGGTCCTCACTGAGGCCGGGAGTGTGGGTCCACACTGAGGCCAGGAGTGTGAGTCTACACTGAGGCCGGGAGTGTCGGTCCACACTGAGGCCGGGAGTGTGAGTCCACACTGAGGCCGGGAGTGTCGGTCCACACTGAGGCCGGGAGTGTGGGTCCACACTGAGGCCGGGAGTGTGAGTCTACTCTGAGGCCGGGAGTGTGGGTCCACACTGAGGCAGGGAGTGTGAGTCCACACTGAGGCCGGGAGTGTGAGTCCACACTGAGGCCGGAAGTGTGGGTCCACACTGAGGCCAGGAGTGTGAGTCTACTCTGAGGCCGGGAGTGTGGGTCCACACTGAGGCCAGGAGTGTGGGTTCACACTGAGGCAGGGAGTCTGGGTTCACTCTGAGGCCGGGAGTGTGGGTCCACACTGAGGCCAGGAGTGTGAGTCCACACTGAGGCCGGGAGTGTGGGTCCACACTGAGGCCGGGAGTGTGGGTCCACACTGAGGCCGGGAGTGTGAGTCCACACTGAGGCCGGGAGTGTGAGTACACACTGAGGCCGGAAGTGTGGGTCCACACTGAGGCCGGGAGTGTGGGTCCACACTGAGGCCGGGAGTGTGGGTCCACACTGAGGCCGGGAGTGTGGGTCCACACGTAGCCAGGGAGTGTGGGTCCACACTGAGCCAGATAGTGTGGGTCCACACTGAGGCTGGAAGTGTGGGTTCACACTGAGGCCGGGAGTGGGGGTCCACACTGAGGCCGGGAGTGGGGGTCCACACTGAGGCCGGGAGTATGGGTCCACGCTGAGGCCGGGAGTGTGGGTCCACGCTGAGGCCGGGAGTGTGGGTCCACACTGAGGCCGGGTGTGTGGGTTCACACTGAGGCCGTGAGTGTGGGTCCAAACCGAGGCCAGGAGTGTGGGTCTACACTGAGGACGGAGGTGTGGGTCCACACTGAGGCCGGGAGTGTGGGTCCACACTGAGGCCGGGAGTGTGGGTTCACACTGAGGCCGGGAGTGTGGGTTCACACTGAGGCCGGGAGTGTGGGTCCACACTGAGGCCGGGACTGTGGGTCCACACTGAGACCGGGAATGTGGGTCCACACTGAGGCCGGGTGTGTGGGTTCACACTGAGGCCGGGAGTGTGGGTCCACACTGAGGCCGGGAGTGTGGGTCCACACTGAGGCCGGGAGTGTGGGTCCACACTGAGGCCGGGTGTGTGGGTTCACACTGAGGCCGTGAGTGTGGGTCCACACTGAGGCTGGGAGTCTTGGTTCACACTGAGGCTGGGAGTGTGGGTCCACACTGAGGCCAGGAGTGTGAGTCCACACTGAGGCCGGGAGTGTGAGTCTACTCTGAGGCCGGGAGTGTGGGTCCACACTGAGGCCGGGAGTGTGGGTCCACACTGAGGCCGGGAGTGTGAGTCTTCTCTGAGGCCGGGAGTGTGGGTCCACACTGAGGCCGGGAGTGTGGGTCCACACTGAGGCCAGAAGTGTGAGTCCATACTGAGGCCGGGAGTGTGGGTCCACACTGAGGCCAGGAGTGTGAGTCTACTCTGAGGCCGGGAGTGTGGGTCCACACTGAGGCCAGGAGTGTGGGTTCACACTGAGGCAGGGAGTCTGGGTTCAGTCTGAGGCCGGGAGTGTGGGTCCACACTGAGGCAAGGAGTGTGAGTCCACACTGAGGCCGGGAGAGTCGGTCCACACTGAGGCCGGGAGTGTGGGTCCACACTAAGGCCGGGAGTGTGAGTCCACACTGAGGCCGGGAGTGTGAGTCCACACTGAGGCCGGAAGTGTGGGTCCACACTGAGGCCGGGAGTGTGGGTCCACACTGAGGCCAGGAGTATGAGTCCACACTGAGGCCGGGAGTGTCGGTCCACACTGAGGCCGGGAGTGTGAGTCTACTCTGAGGCCGGGAGTGTGGGTCCACACTGAGGCAGGGAGTGTGAGTCCACACTGAGGCCGGGAGTGTGAGTCTTCTCTGAGGCCGGGAGTGTGTGTCTTCTCTGAGGCCGGGAGTGTAGGTCCACACTGAGGCCGGGAGTGTCGGTCCACACTGAGGCCAGGAGTGTGGGTCCACACTGAGGCCAGGAGTGTGAGTCTACTCTGAGGCCGGGAGTGTGGGTCCACACTGAGTCCGGGAGTGTGGGTCCTCACTGAGGCCGGGAGTGTGGGTCCACACTGAGGCCAGGAGTGTGAGTCTACACTGAGGCCGGGAGTGTCGGTCCACACTGAGGCCGGGAGTGTGAGTCCACACTGAGGCCGGGAGTGTCGGTCCACACTGAGGCCGGGAGTGTGGGTCCACACTGAGGCCGGGAGTGTGAGTCTACTCTGAGGCCGGGAGTGTGGGTCCACACTGAGGCAGGGAGTGTGAGTCCACACTGAGGCCGGGAGTGTGAGTCCACACTGAGGCCGGAAGTGTGGGTCCACACTGAGGCCAGGAGTGTGAGTCTACTCTGAGGCCGGGAGTGTGGGTCCACACTGAGGCCAGGAGTGTGGGTTCACACTGAGGCAGGGAGTCTGGGTTCACTCTGAGGCCGGGAGTGTGGGTCCACACTGAGGCCAGGAGTGTGAGTCCACACTGAGGCCGGGAGTGTGGGTCCACACTGAGGCCGGGAGTGTGGGTCCACACTGAGGCCGGGAGTGTGAGTCCACACTGAGGCCGGGAGTGTGAGTACACACTGAGGCCGGAAGTGTGGGTCCACACTGAGGCCGGGAGTGTGGGTCCACACTGAGGCCGGGAGTGTGGGTCCACACTGAGGCCGGGAGTGTGGGTCCACACGTAGCCAGGGAGTGTGGGTCCACACTGAGCCAGATAGTGTGGGTCCACACTGAGGCTGGAAGTGTGGGTTCACACTGAGGCCGGGAGTGGGGGTCCACACTGAGGCCGGGAGTGGGGGTCCACACTGAGGCCGGGAGTATGGGTCCACGCTGAGGCCGGGAGTGTGGGTCCACGCTGAGGCCGGGAGTGTGGGTCCACACTGAGGCCGGGTGTGTGGGTTCACACTGAGGCCGTGAGTGTGGGTCCAAACCGAGGCCAGGAGTGTGGGTCTACACTGAGGACGGAGGTGTGGGTCCACACTGAGGCCGGGAGTGTGGGTCCACACTGAGGCCGGGAGTGTGGGTTCACACTGAGGCCGGGAGTGTGGGTTCACACTGAGGCCGGGAGTGTGGGTCCACACTGAGGCCGGGACTGTGGGTCCACACTGAGACCGGGAATGTGGGTCCACACTGAGGCCGGGTGTGTGGGTTCACACTGAGGCCGGGAGTGTGGGTCCACACTGAGGCCGGGAGTGTGGGTCCACACTGAGGCCGGGAGTGTGGGTCCACACTGAGGCCGGGTGTGTGGGTTCACACTGAGGCCGTGAGTGTGGGTCCACACTGAGGCTGGGAGTCTTGGTTCACACTGAGGCTGGGAGTGTGGGTCCACACTGAGGCCAGGAGTGTGAGTCCACACTGAGGCCGGGAGTGTGAGTCTACTCTGAGGCCGGGAGTGTGGGTCCACACTGAGGCCGGGAGTGTGGGTCCACACTGAGGCCAGGAGTGTGAGTCCACACTGAGGCCGGGAGTGTGAGTCTTCTCTGAGGCCGGGAGTGTGGGTCCACACTGAGACCGGGAGTGTAGGTCCACACTGAGGCCGGGAGTGTCGGTCCACACTGAGGCCGGGAGTGTGGGTCCACACTGAGGCCAGGAGTGTGAGTCTACTCTGAGGCCGGGAGTGTGGGTCCACACTGAGGCAGGGAGTGTGAGTCCACACTGAGGCCGGGAGTGTGGGTCCACACTGAGGCCGGGAGTGTGGGTCCACACTGAGGCCAGGAGTGTGAGTCCTCTCTGAGGCCGGGAGTGTGGGTCCACACTGAGGCCGGGAGTGTGAGTCCTCACTGAGGCCGGGAGTGTGGGTCCACACTGAGGCCAGGAGTGTGAGTCTTCTCTGAGGCCGAGAGTGTGGGTCCACACTGAGGCCGGGAGTGTGGGTCCACACTGAGGCCAGGAGTGTGAGTCCACACTGAGGCCGGGAGTGTGGGTCCACACTGAGGCCGGGAGTGTGGGTCCACACTGAGGCCGGGAGTGTGGGTCCACACTGAGGCCGGGTGTGTGGGTTCACACTGAGGCCGTGAGTGTGGGTCCACACTGAGGCTGGGAGTCTTGGTTCACACTGAGGCTGGGAGTGTGGGTCCACACTGAGGCCAGGAGTGTGAGTCCACACTGAGGCCGGGAGTGTGAGTCTACTCTGAGGCCGGGAGTGTGGGTCCACACTGAGGCCGGGAGTGTGGGTCCACACTGAGGCCAGGAGTGTGAGTCCACACTGAGGCCGGGAGTGTGAGTCTTCTCTGAGGCCGGGAGTGTGGGTCCACACTGAGACCGGGAGTGTAGGTCCACACTGAGGCCGGGAGTGTCGGTCCACACTGAGGCCGGGAGTGTGGGTCCACACTGAGGCCAGGAGTGTGAGTCTACTCTGAGGCCGGGAGTGTGGGTCCACACTGAGGCAGGGAGTGTGAGTCCACACTGAGGCCGGGAGTGTGGGTCCACACTGAGGCCGGGAGTGTGGGTCCACACTGAGGCCAGGAGTGTGAGTCCTCTCTGAGGCCGGGAGTGTGGGTCCACACTGAGGCCGGGAGTGTGAGTCCTCACTGAGGCCGGGAGTGTGGGTCCACACTGAGGCCAGGAGTGTGAGTCTTCTCTGAGGCCGAGAGTGTGGGTCCACACTGAGGCCGGGAGTGTGGGTCCACACTGAGGCCAGGAGTGTGAGTCCACACTGAGGCCGGGAGTGTGGGTCCACACTGAGGCCGGGAGTGTGGGTCCACACTGAGGCCAGGAGTGTGAGTCCACACTGAGGCCGGGAGTGTGGGTCCACACTGAGGCCAGGAGTGTGAGTCCACACTGAGGCCGGGAGTGTCGGTCCACACTGAGGCCAGGACTGTGGGTCCACACTGAGGCCAGGAGTGTGGGTCCACACTGAGGCCAGGAGTGTGAGTCCACACTGAGGCCGGGAGTGTCGGTCCACACTGAGGCCGGGAGTGTCGGTCCACACTGAGGCCGGGAGTGTGGGTCAACACTGAGACCGGGAGTGTCGGTCCACACAGAGGCCGGGAGTGTGGGTCCACACTGAGGCCGGGAGTGTGAGTCTACTCTGAGGCTGGGAGTGTGGGTCCACACTGAGGCAGGGAGTGTGAGTCCACACTGAGGCCGGGAGTGTGAGTCCACACTGAGGCCAGGAGTGTGGGTCCACACTGAGGCCGGGAGTGTGAGTCTACTCTGAGGCTGGGAGTGTGGGTCCACACTGAGGCAGGGAGTGTGAGTCTACTCTGAGGCCGGGAGTGTGGGTACACACTGAGGCCAGGAGTGTGGGTTCACACTGAGGCAGGGAGTCTGGGTTCACTCTGAGGCCGGGAGTGTGGGTCCACACTGAGGCCAGGAGTGTGAGTCCACACTGAGGCCGGGAGTGTGGGTCCACACTGAGGCCAGGAGTGTGGGTCCAAACTGAGGCCAGGAGTGTGAGTCCACACTGAGGCCGGGTGTGTGGGTTCACACTAAGGCAGGGAGTGTGGGTTCACACTGAGGCTGGGAGTCTGGGTCCACACTGAGGCCAGGAGTGTGAGTCTACTCTGAGGCCGGGAGTGTGGGTCCACACTGAGGCCAGGAGTGTGGGTCCACACTGAGGCAGGGAGTGTGAGTCCACACTGAGGCCGGGAGTGTGAATCCAAACTGAGGCCGGAAGTGTGGGTCCACACTGAGGCTGGGAGTGTGGGTCCACACTGAGGCCGGGAGTGTGGGTCCACACTGAGGCCGGGAGTGTGGGTTCACAATGAGGCCGGGAGTGTGCGTCCACACTGAGGCCGGGTGTGTGGGTCAACACTGAGGCCGGGAGTGTGAGTCCACACTGAGGCCGGGAGTGTGAGTCCAAACCGAGGCCGGAAGTGTGGGTCCACACTGAGGCCGGGAGTGTGGGTCCACACTGAGGCCAGGAGTGTGGGTTCACACTGAGGCCGGGAGTGGGGGTCCACACTGAGGCTGGAAGTGTGGGTTCACACTGAGGCCGGGAGTGGGGGTCCAAACTGAGGCCAGGAGTGTGGGTTCACACTGAGGCCGGGAGTGGGGGTCCAAACTGAGGCCGGGTGTGTGGGTTAACACTGAGGCCGGGAGTGGGGGTCCAAACTGAGGCCAGGAGTGTGGGTCCACACTGAGGCCGGGAGTGGGGGTCCACACTGAGGCCGGGAGTGTGGGTTCACACTGAGGCCGGGAGTGTGGGTCCACACTGAGGCCGGAAGTGGGGGTCCACACTGAGGCCGGGAGTGTGAGTCCACACTGAGGCCGGGAGTGTGAGTCCACACTGAGGCCGGGTGTGTGGGTCCACGCTGAGGCCGGGAGTGTGGGTCCACACTGAGGCCGGGTGTGTGGGTTCACACTGAGGCCGGGAGTGTGGGTACACACTGAGGCCGGGTGTGTGGGTTCACACTGAGGCCGGGAGTGTGGGTTCACACTGAGGCCGGGAGTGTGGGTACACACTGAGGCCGGGAGTGTGGGTTCACACTGAGGCCAGGAGTGTGGGTTCACACTGAGGCCGGGAGTCGGGGTCCAACTGAGGCCGGGAGTGTGGGTTCACACTGAGGCACGGAGTGTGAGTCCACACTGAGGCCGGGAGTGTGGGTTCACACTGAGGCCGGGACTGTGAGTCCACACTGAGGCCGGGAGTGTGAGTCCACACTGAGGCCGGGTGTGTGGGTCCACGCTGAGGCCGGGAGTGTGGGTCCACACTGAGGTCGGGTGTGTGGGTTCACACTGAGGCCGGGAGTGTGGGTACACACTGAGGCCGGGTGTGTGGGTTCACACTGAGGCCAGGAGTGTGGGTCCACACTGAGGCCGGGAGTGTGGGTACACACTGAGGCCAGGAGTGTGAGTCTACTCTGAGGCCGGGAGTGTGGGTCAACACTGAGGCCAGGAGTGTGAGTCTACTCTGAGGCCGGGAGTGTGGGTCCACACTGAGGCAGGGAGTGTGAGTCCACACTGAGGCCGGGAGTGTGAGTCCACACTGAGGCCAGGAGTGTGAGTCAACTCTGAGGCCGGGACTGTGAGTCCACACTGAGGCCGGGAGTGTGAGTCTTCTCTGAGGCCGGGAGTGTGGGTCCACACTGAGGCCGGGAGTGTGAGTCCACACTGAGGCCCGAAGTGTGAGTCTTCTCTGAGGCCGGAAGTGTGGGTCCACACTGAGGCCGGAAGTGTGGGTCCACACTGAGGCCGGGAGTGTGGGTCCACACTGAGGCCGGGTGTGTGGGTCCACACTGAGGCCGGAAGTGTGGGTTCACACTGAGTCCGGGAGTGGGGGTCCAAACTGAGGCCAGGAGTGTGGGTTCACACTGAGGCCGGGAGTGGGGGTCCAAACTGAGGCCAGGAATGTGGGTTCACACTGAGTCCGGGAGTGGGGGTCCAAACTGAGGCCAGGAGTGTGGGTCCACACTGAGGCCGGGAGTGGGGGTCCACACTGAGGCCGGGAGTGTGGGTTCACACTGAAGCCGGGAGTGTGGGTCCACACTGAGGCCAGGAGTGGGGGTCCACACTGAGGCCGGGTGTGTGGGTCCACACTGAGCCAGAGAGTGTGGGTCCACACTGAGGCTGGAAGTGTGGGTTCACACTGGGGCCAGGAGTGTGGGTCCACACTGAGGCCGGGAGTGGGGGTCCAAACTGAGGCCAGGAGTGTGGGTTCACACTGAGGCCGGGAGTGGGGGTCCACACTGAGGCCGGGAGTGTGGGTTCACACTGAGGCCGGGTGTGTGGGTCCACGCTGAGGCCGGGAGTGTGGGTCCACACTGAGGCCGGGTGTGTGGGTTCACACTGAGGCCGGGAGTGTGGGTACACACTGAGGCCGGGTATGTGGGTTCACACTGAGGCCAGGAGTGTGGGTTCACACTGAGGCCGGGAGTGTGGGTCCACACTGAGGCCGGGAGTGTGGGTCCACACTGAGGCCGGGAGTGTGAGTCCACACTGAGGCCGGGAGTGTGGGTTCACACTGAGGCCAGGAGTGTGGGTTCACACTGAGGCCGGGAGTCGGGGTCCAACTGAGGCCGGGAGTGTGGGTTCACACTGAGGCACGGAGTGTGGGTCCACACTGAGGCCGGGAGTGTGAGTCCACAGTGAGGCCGGGAGTGTGGGTTCACACTGAGGCCGGGAGTGTGAGTCCACACTGAGGCCGGGAGTGTGAGTCCACGCTGAGGCCGGGTGTGTGGGTCCACGCTGAGGCCGGGAGTGTGGGTCCACACTGAGGTCGGGTGTGTGGGTTCACACTGAGGCCGGGAGTGTGGGTACACACTGAGGCCGGGTGTGTGGGTTCACACTGAGGCCAGGAGTGTGGGTCCACACTGAGGCCGGGAGTGTGGGTACACACTGAGGCCGGAAGTGGGGGTCCACACTGAGGCCGGGAGTGTGAGTCCACACTGAGGCCGGGAGTGTGAGTCCACACTGAGGCCGGGTGTGTGGGTCCACGCTGAGGCCGGGAGTGTGGGTCCACACTGAGGCCGGGTGTGTGGGTTCACACTGAGGCCGGGAGTGTGGGTACACACTGAGGCCGGGTGTGTGGGTTCACACTGAGGCCGGGAGTGTGGGTTCACACTGAGGCCGGGAGTGTGGGTCCACACTGAGGCCGGGAGTGTGGGTCCACACTGAGGCCGGGAGTGTGAGTCCACACTGAGGCCGGGAGTGTGGGTTCACACTGAGGCCAGGAGTGTGGGTTCACACTGAGGCCGGGAGTCGGGGTCCAACTGAGGCCGGGAGTGTGGGTTCACACTGAGGCACGGAGTGTGAGTCCACACTGAGGCCGGGAGTGTGGGTTCACACTGAGGCCGGGACTGTGAGTCCACACTGAGGCCGGGAGTGTGAGTCCACACTGAGGCCGGGTGTGTGGGTCCACGCTGAGGCCGGGAGTGTGGGTCCACACTGAGGTCGGGTGTGTGGGTTCACACTGAGGCCGGGAGTGTGGGTACACACTGAGGCCGGGTGTGTGGGTTCACACTGAGGCCAGGACTGTGGGTCCACACTGAGGCCGGGAGTGTGGGTACACACTGAGGCCAGGAGTGTGAGTCTACTCTGAGGCCGGGAGTGTGGGTTCACACTGAGGCCGGGAGTGTGAGTCCACACTGAGGCCGGGTGTGTGGGTTCACACTGAGGCCAGGAGTGTGGGTCCACACTGAGGCCGGGAGTGTGGGTACACACTGAGGCCGGGTGTGTGGGTTCACACTGAGGCAGGGAGTCTGGGTTCACACTGAGGCCGGGAGTGTGGGTTCACACTGAGGCCGGGAGTGTGTGTCCACACTGAGGCCGGGAGTGTGAGTCTTCTCTGAGGCCGGGAGTGTGGGTCCACACTGAGGCCGGGAGTGTGAGTCCACACTGAGGCCCGAAGTGTGAGTCTTCTCTGAGGCCGGGAATGTGGGTCCACACTGAGGCCTGGAGTGTCGGTCCACACTGAGGCCGGGAGTGTCGGTCCACACTGAGGCCGGGAGTGTCGGTCCACACTGAGGCCGGGAGTGTGGGTCCACACTGAGGCCGGGAATGTGGGTCCACACTGAGGCCGGGAGTGTGGGTCCACACTGAGGCCGGGAGTGTGAGTCCACACTGAGGCCGGGAGTGTGAGTCCACACTGAGGCCGGAAGTGTGGATCCACACTGAGGCCGGGAGTGTGGGTCCACACTGAGGCCGGGAGTGTGGGTCCACACTGAGGCCGGGAGTGTGGGTTCACACTGAGGCCGGGAGTGTGGGTCCACACTGAGGCTGGGAGTGTGAGTCCACACTGAGGCCGGGAGTGTGAGTCCACACCGAGGCCGGAAGTGTGGGTCCACACTGAGGCCGGGAGTGTGGGTCCAAACTGAGGCCGGAAGTGTGGGTCCACACTGAGGCCAGGAGTGTGGGTTCACACTGAGGCCGGGAGTGGGGGTCCACACTGAGGCTGGAAGTGTGGGTTCACACTGAGGCCGGGAGTGGGGGTCCAAACTGAGGCCGGGAGTGTGGGTTCACAATGAGGCCGGGAGTGTGGGTCCACGCTGAGATCGGTAGTGTGGGTCCACATTGAGGCCGGGAGTGTGCGTCCACACTGAGGCCGGGAGTGTGGGTCCACGCTGAGGCCGGGAGTGTGGGTCCACGCTGAGATCGGTAGTGTGGGTCCACATTGAGGCCGGGAGTGTGCGTCCACACTGAGGCCAGGAGTTTGGGTCCACACTGAGGCCTGGTGTGAGTGTCCACACTGAGGCTGGGAGTGTGGGACCACACTGAGGCCGGGAGTGTGGGTTCACACTGAGGCCGGGAGTGGGGGTCCAAACTGAGGCAGGAAGTGTGAGTCGACATTGAGGCCGGGAGTATGGGTCCACACTGAGGCCGGGAGTGTGGGTTCACACTGAGGCTGGAAGTGTGGGTTCACACTGAGGCCAGGAGTGTGAGTCCACACTGAGGCCGGGAGTGTGAGTCTTCTCTGAGGCCGGGAGTGTGAGTCCACACTGAGGCCCGAAGTGTGAGTCTTCTCTGAGGCCGGGAGTGTGGGTCCACACTGAGGCCAGGAGTGTGAGTCTGCTCTGAGGCCGGGAGTGTGGGTCCACACTGAGGCAGGGAGTGTGAGTCCACACTGAGGCCGGGAGTGTGAGTCCACACTGAGGCCGGAAGTGTGGGTCCACACTGAGGCCAGGAGTGTGAGTCTACTCTGAGGCCGGGAGTGTGAGTCTACACTGAGGCCGGGAGTGTGGGTTCACACTGAGGCCGGGAGTGTGGGTCCAAACTGAGGCCAGGAGTGTGGGTTCAACTGAGGCTGGAAGTGTGGGTCCACACTGAGGCCTGGTGTGAGTGTCCACATTGAGGCCAGGTGTTTCGGTCCACACAGAGGCCTGGAGAGTGGTTCCATACTGAGGCCGGGAGTGTGGGTCCACACTGAGGCCGGGAGTGTGGGTCCACACTGAGGCCGGGAGTGTGGGTCCACACTGAGACCGGGAGTGTGGGTTCACACTGAGACCGGTAGTGTGGGTCCACACTGAGGCCGGAAGTGTGGGTCCACACTGAGGACGGAGGTGTGGGTCCACACTGAGGCCGGGTGTTTGGTCCACACTGAGGCCGGGAGTGTGGGTCCACGCTGAGATCGGTAGTGTGGGTCCACATTGAGGCCGGGAGTGTGCGTCCACACTGAGGCCAGGAGTGTGGGTCCACACTGAGGCCTGGTGTGAGTGTCCACATTGAGGCCGGGAGTGTGGGTCCACACTGAGGCCTGGTGTGAGTGTCCACACTGAGGCCGGGAGTGTGGGTCCACTCTAAGGCCGGGTGTGTGGGTTCACACTGAGGCCAGGAGTTTGGGTCCACACTGAGGCCAGGAGTGTGGGTCCACACTGAGGCCGGGAGTGTGGGTCCACACTGAGGCCGGGAGTGTGGGTCCACGCTGAGGCACGGAGTGTGGGTCCACGCTGAGATCGGTAGTGTGGGTCCACATTGAGGCCGGGAGTGTGCGTCCACACTGAGGCCGGGAGTGTGGGTCCACGCTGAGGCCGGGAGTGTGGGTCCACGCTGAGATCGGTAGTGTGGGTCCACATTGAGGCCGGGAGTGTGCGTCCACACTGAGGCCAGGAGTTTGGGTCCACACTGAGGCCTGGTGTGAGTGTCCACACTGAGGCTGGGAGTGTGGGACCACACTGAGGCCGGGAGTGTGGGTTCACACTGAGGCCAGGAGTGTGGGTCCAAACTGAGGCCAGGAGTGTGGGTCCACACTGAGGCCAGGAGTGTGGGTTCACACTGAGGCAGGGCGTCTGGGTTCACACTGAGGCCGGGAGTGGGGGTCCAAACTGAGGCAGGAAGTGTGAGTCGACATTGAGGCCGGGAGTATGGGTCCACACTGAGGCCGGGAGTGTGGGTTCACACTGAGGCTGGAAGTGTGGGTCCACACTGAGGCCAGGAGTGTGAGTCCACACTGAGGCCGGGAGTGTGAGTCTTCTCTGAGGCCGGGAGTGTGAGTCCACACTGAGGCAGGGAGTGTGGGTCCACACTGAGGCCAGGAGTGTGAGTCCACACTGAGGCCGGGAGTGTGAGTCTGCTCTGAGGCCGGGAGTGTGGGTCCACACTGAGGCAGGGAGTGTGAGTCCACACTGAGGCCGGGAGTGTGAGTCCACACTGAGGCCGGAAGTGTGGGTCCACACTGAGGCCAGGAGTGTGAGTCTACTCTGAGGCCGGGAGTGTGAGTCTACACTGAGGCCGGGAGTGTGGGTCCAAACTGAGGCCAGGAGTGTGGGTTCAACTGAGGCTGGAAGTGTGGGTCCACACTGAGGCCTGGTGTGAGTGTCCACATTGAGGCCGGGTGTGTGTGACAACACTGAGGCCGGGAGTGTGGGTCCACACTGAGGCCGGAAGTGTGGGTCTACACTGAGGCCTGGTGTGAGTGTCCACATTGAGGCCAGGTGTTTCGGTCCACACAGAGGCCTGGAGAGTGGTTCCATACTGAGGCCGGGAGTGTGGGTCCACACTGAGGCCGGGAGTGTGGGTCCACACTGAGGCCGGGAGTGTGGGTTCACACTGAGACCGGGAGTGTGGGTCCACACTGAGGCCGGAAGTGTGGGTCCACACTGAGGACGGAGGTGTGGGTCCACACTGAGGCAGGGAGTGTGGGTCGACACTGAGGCCGGAAGTGTGGGTCTACACTGAGGCCTGGTGTGAGTGTCCACATTGAGGCCAGGTGTTTCGGTCCACACAGAGGCCTGGAGAGTGGTTCCATACTGAGGCCGGGAGTGTGGGTCCACACTGAGGCCGGGAGTGTGGGTCCACACTGAGGCCGGGAGTGTGGGTTCACACTGAGACCGGGAGTGTGGGTCCACACTGAGGCCGGAAGTGTGGGTCCACACTGAGGACGGAGGTGTGGGTCCACACTGAGGCCGGGAGTGTGGGTCCACGCTGAGATCGGTAGTGTGGGTCCACATTGAGGCCGGGAGTGTGCGTCCACACTGAGGCCAGGAGTGTGGGTCCACACTGAGGCCTGGTGTGAGTGTCCACATTGAGGCCGGGAGTGTGGGTCCACACTGAGGCCTGGTGTGAGTGTCCACACTGAGGCCGGGAGTGTGGGTCCACTCTAAGGCCGGGTGTGTGGGTTCACACTGAGGCCAGGAGTTTGGGTCCACACTGAGGCCAGGAGTGTGGGTCCACACTGAGGCCGGGAGTGTGGGTCCACACTGAGGCCGGGAGTGTGGGTCCACGCTGAGGCACGGAGTGTGGGTCCACGCTGAGATCGGTAGTGTGGGTCCACATTGAGGCCGGGAGTGTGCGTCCACACTGAGGCCGGGAGTGTGGGTCCACGCTGAGGCCGGGAGTGTGGGTCCACGCTGAGATCGGTAGTGTGGGTCCACATTGAGGCCGGGAGTGTGCGTCCACACTGAGGCCAGGAGTTTGGGTCCACACTGAGGCCTGGTGTGAGTGTCCACACTGAGGCTGGGAGTGTGGGACCACACTGAGCCCGGGAGTGTGGGTTCACACTGAGGCCAGGAGTGTGGGTCCAAACTGAGGCCAGGAGTGTGGGTCCACACTGAGGCCAGGAGTGTGGGTTCACACTGAGGCAGGGCGTCTGGGTTCACACTGAGGCCGGGAGTGGGGGTCCAAACTGAGGCAGGAAGTGTGAGTCGACATTGAGGCCGGGAGTATGGGTCCACACTGAGGCCGGGAGTGTGGGTTCACACTGAGGCTGGAAGTGTGGGTCCACACTGAGGCCAGGAGTGTGAGTCCACACTGAGGCCGGGAGTGTGAGTCTTCTCTGAGGCCGGGAGTGTGAGTCCACACTGAGGCCCGAAGTGTGAGTCTGCTCTGAGGCCGGGAGTGTGGGTCCACACTGAGGCAGGGAGTGTGAGTCCACACTGAGGCCGGGAGTGTGAGTCCACACTGAGGCCGGAAGTGTGGGTCCACACTGAGGCCAGGAGTGTGAGTCTACTCTGAGGCCGGGAGTGTGAGTCTACACTGAGGCCGGGAGTGTGGGTTCACACTGAGGCCGGGAGTGTGGGTCCAAACTGAGGCCAGGAGTGTGGGTTCAACTGAGGCTGGAAGTGTGGGTCCACACTGAGGCCTGGTGTGAGTGTCCACATTGAGGCCGGGTGTGTGTGACAACACTGAGGCCGGGAGTGTGGGTCCACACTGAGGCCGGGAGTGTGGGTCCACACTGAGGCCAGGAGTGTGAGTCCACACTGAGGCCGGGAGTGTGGGTCCACACTGAGGCCAGGAGTGTGAGTCCACACTGAGGCCGGGAGTGTCGGTCCACACTGAGGCCAGGACTGTGGGTCCACACTGAGGCCAGGAGTGTGGGTCCACACTGAGGCCAGGAGTGTGAGTCCACACTGAGGCCGGGAGTGTCGGTCCACACTGAGGCCGGGAGTGTCGGTCCACACTGAGGCCGGGAGTGTGGGTCAACACTGAGACCGGGAGTGTCGGTCCACACAGAGGCCGGGAGTGTGGGTCCACACTGAGGCCGGGAGTGTGAGTCTACTCTGAGGCTGGGAGTGTGGGTCCACACTGAGGCAGGGAGTGTGAGTCCACACTGAGGCCGGGAGTGTGAGTCCACACTGAGGCCAGGAGTGTGGGTCCACACTGAGGCCGGGAGTGTGAGTCTACTCTGAGGCTGGGAGTGTGGGTCCACACTGAGGCAGGGAGTGTGAGTCTACTCTGAGGCCGGGAGTGTGGGTACACACTGAGGCCAGGAGTGTGGGTTCACACTGAGGCAGGGAGTCTGGGTTCACTCTGAGGCCGGGAGTGTGGGTCCACACTGAGGCCAGGAGTGTGAGTCCACACTGAGGCCGGGAGTGTGGGTCCACACTGAGGCCAGGAGTGTGGGTCCAAACTGAGGCCAGGAGTGTGAGTCCACACTGAGGCCGGGTGTGTGGGTTCACACTAAGGCAGGGAGTGTGGGTTCACACTGAGGCTGGGAGTCTGGGTCCACACTGAGGCCAGGAGTGTGAGTCTACTCTGAGGCCGGGAGTGTGGGTCCACACTGAGGCCAGGAGTGTGGGTCCACACTGAGGCAGGGAGTGTGAGTCCACACTGAGGCCGGGAGTGTGAATCCAAACTGAGGCCGGAAGTGTGGGTCCACACTGAGGCTGGGAGTGTGGGTCCACACTGAGGCCGGGAGTGTGGGTCCACACTGAGGCCGGGAGTGTGGGTTCACAATGAGGCCGGGAGTGTGCGTCCACACTGAGGCCGGGTGTGTGGGTCAACACTGAGGCCGGGAGTGTGAGTCCACACTGAGGCCGGGAGTGTGAGTCCAAACCGAGGCCGGAAGTGTGGGTCCACACTGAGGCCGGGAGTGTGGGTCCACACTGAGGCCAGGAGTGTGGGTTCACACTGAGGCCGGGAGTGGGGGTCCACACTGAGGCTGGAAGTGTGGGTTCACACTGAGGCCGGGAGTGGGGGTCCAAACTGAGGCCAGGAGTGTGGGTTCACACTGAGGCCGGGAGTGGGGGTCCAAACTGAGGCCGGGTGTGTGGGTTAACACTGAGGCCGGGAGTGGGGGTCCAAACTGAGGCCAGGAGTGTGGGTCCACACTGAGGCCGGGAGTGGGGGTCCACACTGAGGCCGGGAGTGTGGGTTCACACTGAGGCCGGGAGTGTGGGTCCACACTGAGGCCGGAAGTGGGGGTCCACACTGAGGCCGGGAGTGTGAGTCCACACTGAGGCCGGGAGTGTGAGTCCACACTGAGGCCGGGTGTGTGGGTCCACGCTGAGGCCGGGAGTGTGGGTCCACACTGAGGCCGGGTGTGTGGGTTCACACTGAGGCCGGGAGTGTGGGTACACACTGAGGCCGGGTGTGTGGGTTCACACTGAGGCCGGGAGTGTGGGTTCACACTGAGGCCGGGAGTGTGGGTACACACTGAGGCCGGGAGTGTGGGTTCACACTGAGGCCAGGAGTGTGGGTTCACACTGAGGCCGGGAGTCGGGGTCCAACTGAGGCCGGGAGTGTGGGTTCACACTGAGGCACGGAGTGTGAGTCCACACTGAGGCCGGGAGTGTGGGTTCACACTGAGGCCGGGACTGTGAGTCCACACTGAGGCCGGGAGTGTGAGTCCACACTGAGGCCGGGTGTGTGGGTCCACGCTGAGGCCGGGAGTGTGGGTCCACACTGAGGTCGGGTGTGTGGGTTCACACTGAGGCCGGGAGTGTGGGTACACACTGAGGCCGGGTGTGTGGGTTCACACTGAGGCCAGGAGTGTGGGTCCACACTGAGGCCGGGAGTGTGGGTACACACTGAGGCCAGGAGTGTGAGTCTACTCTGAGGCCGGGAGTGTGGGTCAACACTGAGGCCAGGAGTGTGAGTCTACTCTGAGGCCGGGAGTGTGGGTCCACACTGAGGCAGGGAGTGTGAGTCCACACTGAGGCCGGGAGTGTGAGTCCACACTGAGGCCAGGAGTGTGAGTCAACTCTGAGGCCGGGACTGTGAGTCCACACTGAGGCCGGGAGTGTGAGTCTTCTCTGAGGCCGGGAGTGTGGGTCCACACTGAGGCCGGGAGTGTGAGTCCACACTGAGGCCCGAAGTGTGAGTCTTCTCTGAGGCCGGAAGTGTGGGTCCACACTGAGGCCGGAAGTGTGGGTCCACACTGAGGCCGGGAGTGTGGGTCCACACTGAGGCCGGGTGTGTGGGTCCACACTGAGGCCGGAAGTGTGGGTTCACACTGAGTCCGGGAGTGGGGGTCCAAACTGAGGCCAGGAGTGTGGGTTCACACTGAGGCCGGGAGTGGGGGTCCAAACTGAGGCCAGGAATGTGGGTTCACACTGAGTCCGGGAGTGGGGGTCCAAACTGAGGCCAGGAGTGTGGGTCCACACTGAGGCCGGGAGTGGGGGTCCACACTGAGGCCGGGAGTGTGGGTTCACACTGAAGCCGGGAGTGTGGGTCCACACTGAGGCCAGGAGTGGGGGTCCACACTGAGGCCGGGTGTGTGGGTCCACACTGAGCCAGAGAGTGTGGGTCCACACTGAGGCTGGAAGTGTGGGTTCACACTGGGGCCAGGAGTGTGGGTCCACACTGAGGCCGGGAGTGGGGGTCCAAACTGAGGCCAGGAGTGTGGGTTCACACTGAGGCCGGGAGTGGGGGTCCACACTGAGGCCGGGAGTGTGGGTTCACACTGAGGCCGGGTGTGTGGGTCCACGCTGAGGCCGGGAGTGTGGGTCCACACTGAGGCCGGGTGTGTGGGTTCACACTGAGGCCGGGAGTGTGGGTACACACTGAGGCCGGGTATGTGGGTTCACACTGAGGCCAGGAGTGTGGGTTCACACTGAGGCCGGGAGTGTGGGTCCACACTGAGGCCGGGAGTGTGGGTCCACACTGAGGCCGGGAGTGTGAGTCCACACTGAGGCCGGGAGTGTGGGTTCACACTGAGGCCAGGAGTGTGGGTTCACACTGAGGCCGGGAGTCGGGGTCCAACTGAGGCCGGGAGTGTGGGTTCACACTGAGGCACGGAGTGTGGGTCCACACTGAGGCCGGGAGTGTGAGTCCACAGTGAGGCCGGGAGTGTGGGTTCACACTGAGGCCGGGAGTGTGAGTCCACACTGAGGCCGGGAGTGTGAGTCCACGCTGAGGCCGGGTGTGTGGGTCCACGCTGAGGCCGGGAGTGTGGGTCCACACTGAGGTCGGGTGTGTGGGTTCACACTGAGGCCGGGAGTGTGGGTACACACTGAGGCCGGGTGTGTGGGTTCACACTGAGGCCAGGAGTGTGGGTCCACACTGAGGCCGGGAGTGTGGGTACACACTGAGGCCGGAAGTGGGGGTCCACACTGAGGCCGGGAGTGTGAGTCCACACTGAGGCCGGGAGTGTGAGTCCACACTGAGGCCGGGTGTGTGGGTCCACGCTGAGGCCGGGAGTGTGGGTCCACACTGAGGCCGGGTGTGTGGGTTCACACTGAGGCCGGGAGTGTGGGTACACACTGAGGCCGGGTGTGTGGGTTCACACTGAGGCCGGGAGTGTGGGTTCACACTGAGGCCGGGAGTGTGGGTCCACACTGAGGCCGGGAGTGTGGGTCCACACTGAGGCCGGGAGTGTGAGTCCACACTGAGGCCGGGAGTGTGGGTTCACACTGAGGCCAGGAGTGTGGGTTCACACTGAGGCCGGGAGTCGGGGTCCAACTGAGGCCGGGAGTGTGGGTTCACACTGAGGCACGGAGTGTGAGTCCACACTGAGGCCGGGAGTGTGGGTTCACACTGAGGCCGGGACTGTGAGTCCACACTGAGGCCGGGAGTGTGAGTCCACACTGAGGCCGGGTGTGTGGGTCCACGCTGAGGCCGGGAGTGTGGGTCCACACTGAGGTCGGGTGTGTGGGTTCACACTGAGGCCGGGAGTGTGGGTACACACTGAGGCCGGGTGTGTGGGTTCACACTGAGGCCAGGACTGTGGGTCCACACTGAGGCCGGGAGTGTGGGTACACACTGAGGCCAGGAGTGTGAGTCTACTCTGAGGCCGGGAGTGTGGGTTCACACTGAGGCCGGGAGTGTGAGTCCACACTGAGGCCGGGTGTGTGGGTTCACACTGAGGCCAGGAGTGTGGGTCCACACTGAGGCCGGGAGTGTGGGTACACACTGAGGCCGGGTGTGTGGGTTCACACTGAGGCAGGGAGTCTGGGTTCACACTGAGGCCGGGAGTGTGGGTTCACACTGAGGCCGGGAGTGTGTGTCCACACTGAGGCCGGGAGTGTGAGTCTTCTCTGAGGCCGGGAGTGTGGGTCCACACTGAGGCCGGGAGTGTGAGTCCACACTGAGGCCCGAAGTGTGAGTCTTCTCTGAGGCCGGGAATGTGGGTCCACACTGAGGCCTGGAGTGTCGGTCCACACTGAGGCCGGGAGTGTCGGTCCACACTGAGGCCGGGAGTGTCGGTCCACACTGAGGCCGGGAGTGTGGGTCCACACTGAGGCCGGGAATGTGGGTCCACACTGAGGCCGGGAGTGTGGGTCCACACTGAGGCCGGGAGTGTGAGTCCACACTGAGGCCGGGAGTGTGAGTCCACACTGAGGCCGGAAGTGTGGATCCACACTGAGGCCGGGAGTGTGGGTCCACACTGAGGCCGGGAGTGTGGGTCCACACTGAGGCCGGGAGTGTGGGTTCACACTGAGGCCGGGAGTGTGGGTCCACACTGAGGCTGGGAGTGTGAGTCCACACTGAGGCCGGGAGTGTGAGTCCACACCGAGGCCGGAAGTGTGGGTCCACACTGAGGCCGGGAGTGTGGGTCCAAACTGAGGCCGGAAGTGTGGGTCCACACTGAGGCCAGGAGTGTGGGTTCACACTGAGGCCGGGAGTGGGGGTCCACACTGAGGCTGGAAGTGTGGGTTCACACTGAGGCCGGGAGTGGGGGTCCAAACTGAGGCCGGGAGTGTGGGTTCACAATGAGGCCGGGAGTGTGGGTCCACGCTGAGATCGGTAGTGTGGGTCCACATTGAGGCCGGGAGTGTGCGTCCACACTGAGGCCGGGAGTGTGGGTCCACGCTGAGGCCGGGAGTGTGGGTCCACGCTGAGATCGGTAGTGTGGGTCCACATTGAGGCCGGGAGTGTGCGTCCACACTGAGGCCAGGAGTTTGGGTCCACACTGAGGCCTGGTGTGAGTGTCCACACTGAGGCTGGGAGTGTGGGACCACACTGAGGCCGGGAGTGTGGGTTCACACTGAGGCCGGGAGTGGGGGTCCAAACTGAGGCAGGAAGTGTGAGTCGACATTGAGGCCGGGAGTATGGGTCCACACTGAGGCCGGGAGTGTGGGTTCACACTGAGGCTGGAAGTGTGGGTTCACACTGAGGCCAGGAGTGTGAGTCCACACTGAGGCCGGGAGTGTGAGTCTTCTCTGAGGCCGGGAGTGTGAGTCCACACTGAGGCCCGAAGTGTGAGTCTTCTCTGAGGCCGGGAGTGTGGGTCCACACTGAGGCCAGGAGTGTGAGTCTGCTCTGAGGCCGGGAGTGTGGGTCCACACTGAGGCAGGGAGTGTGAGTCCACACTGAGGCCGGGAGTGTGAGTCCACACTGAGGCCGGAAGTGTGGGTCCACACTGAGGCCAGGAGTGTGAGTCTACTCTGAGGCCGGGAGTGTGAGTCTACACTGAGGCCGGGAGTGTGGGTTCACACTGAGGCCGGGAGTGTGGGTCCAAACTGAGGCCAGGAGTGTGGGTTCAACTGAGGCTGGAAGTGTGGGTCCACACTGAGGCCTGGTGTGAGTGTCCACATTGAGGCCAGGTGTTTCGGTCCACACAGAGGCCTGGAGAGTGGTTCCATACTGAGGCCGGGAGTGTGGGTCCACACTGAGGCCGGGAGTGTGGGTCCACACTGAGGCCGGGAGTGTGGGTCCACACTGAGACCGGGAGTGTGGGTTCACACTGAGACCGGTAGTGTGGGTCCACACTGAGGCCGGAAGTGTGGGTCCACACTGAGGACGGAGGTGTGGGTCCACACTGAGGCCGGGTGTTTGGTCCACACTGAGGCCGGGAGTGTGGGTCCACGCTGAGATCGGTAGTGTGGGTCCACATTGAGGCCGGGAGTGTGCGTCCACACTGAGGCCAGGAGTGTGGGTCCACACTGAGGCCTGGTGTGAGTGTCCACATTGAGGCCGGGAGTGTGGGTCCACACTGAGGCCTGGTGTGAGTGTCCACACTGAGGCCGGGAGTGTGGGTCCACTCTAAGGCCGGGTGTGTGGGTTCACACTGAGGCCAGGAGTTTGGGTCCACACTGAGGCCAGGAGTGTGGGTCCACACTGAGGCCGGGAGTGTGGGTCCACACTGAGGCCGGGAGTGTGGGTCCACGCTGAGGCACGGAGTGTGGGTCCACGCTGAGATCGGTAGTGTGGGTCCACATTGAGGCCGGGAGTGTGCGTCCACACTGAGGCCGGGAGTGTGGGTCCACGCTGAGGCCGGGAGTGTGGGTCCACGCTGAGATCGGTAGTGTGGGTCCACATTGAGGCCGGGAGTGTGCGTCCACACTGAGGCCAGGAGTTTGGGTCCACACTGAGGCCTGGTGTGAGTGTCCACACTGAGGCTGGGAGTGTGGGACCACACTGAGGCCGGGAGTGTGGGTTCACACTGAGGCCAGGAGTGTGGGTCCAAACTGAGGCCAGGAGTGTGGGTCCACACTGAGGCCAGGAGTGTGGGTTCACACTGAGGCAGGGCGTCTGGGTTCACACTGAGGCCGGGAGTGGGGGTCCAAACTGAGGCAGGAAGTGTGAGTCGACATTGAGGCCGGGAGTATGGGTCCACACTGAGGCCGGGAGTGTGGGTTCACACTGAGGCTGGAAGTGTGGGTCCACACTGAGGCCAGGAGTGTGAGTCCACACTGAGGCCGGGAGTGTGAGTCTTCTCTGAGGCCGGGAGTGTGAGTCCACACTGAGGCAGGGAGTGTGGGTCCACACTGAGGCCAGGAGTGTGAGTCCACACTGAGGCCGGGAGTGTGAGTCTGCTCTGAGGCCGGGAGTGTGGGTCCACACTGAGGCAGGGAGTGTGAGTCCACACTGAGGCCGGGAGTGTGAGTCCACACTGAGGCCGGAAGTGTGGGTCCACACTGAGGCCAGGAGTGTGAGTCTACTCTGAGGCCGGGAGTGTGAGTCTACACTGAGGCCGGGAGTGTGGGTCCAAACTGAGGCCAGGAGTGTGGGTTCAACTGAGGCTGGAAGTGTGGGTCCACACTGAGGCCTGGTGTGAGTGTCCACATTGAGGCCGGGTGTGTGTGACAACACTGAGGCCGGGAGTGTGGGTCCACACTGAGGCCGGAAGTGTGGGTCTACACTGAGGCCTGGTGTGAGTGTCCACATTGAGGCCAGGTGTTTCGGTCCACACAGAGGCCTGGAGAGTGGTTCCATACTGAGGCCGGGAGTGTGGGTCCACACTGAGGCCGGGAGTGTGGGTCCACACTGAGGCCGGGAGTGTGGGTTCACACTGAGACCGGGAGTGTGGGTCCACACTGAGGCCGGAAGTGTGGGTCCACACTGAGGACGGAGGTGTGGGTCCACACTGAGGCAGGGAGTGTGGGTCGACACTGAGGCCGGAAGTGTGGGTCTACACTGAGGCCTGGTGTGAGTGTCCACATTGAGGCCAGGTGTTTCGGTCCACACAGAGGCCTGGAGAGTGGTTCCATACTGAGGCCGGGAGTGTGGGTCCACACTGAGGCCGGGAGTGTGGGTCCACACTGAGGCCGGGAGTGTGGGTTCACACTGAGACCGGGAGTGTGGGTCCACACTGAGGCCGGAAGTGTGGGTCCACACTGAGGACGGAGGTGTGGGTCCACACTGAGGCCGGGAGTGTGGGTCCACGCTGAGATCGGTAGTGTGGGTCCACATTGAGGCCGGGAGTGTGCGTCCACACTGAGGCCAGGAGTGTGGGTCCACACTGAGGCCTGGTGTGAGTGTCCACATTGAGGCCGGGAGTGTGGGTCCACACTGAGGCCTGGTGTGAGTGTCCACACTGAGGCCGGGAGTGTGGGTCCACTCTAAGGCCGGGTGTGTGGGTTCACACTGAGGCCAGGAGTTTGGGTCCACACTGAGGCCAGGAGTGTGGGTCCACACTGAGGCCGGGAGTGTGGGTCCACACTGAGGCCGGGAGTGTGGGTCCACGCTGAGGCACGGAGTGTGGGTCCACGCTGAGATCGGTAGTGTGGGTCCACATTGAGGCCGGGAGTGTGCGTCCACACTGAGGCCGGGAGTGTGGGTCCACGCTGAGGCCGGGAGTGTGGGTCCACGCTGAGATCGGTAGTGTGGGTCCACATTGAGGCCGGGAGTGTGCGTCCACACTGAGGCCAGGAGTTTGGGTCCACACTGAGGCCTGGTGTGAGTGTCCACACTGAGGCTGGGAGTGTGGGACCACACTGAGCCCGGGAGTGTGGGTTCACACTGAGGCCAGGAGTGTGGGTCCAAACTGAGGCCAGGAGTGTGGGTCCACACTGAGGCCAGGAGTGTGGGTTCACACTGAGGCAGGGCGTCTGGGTTCACACTGAGGCCGGGAGTGGGGGTCCAAACTGAGGCAGGAAGTGTGAGTCGACATTGAGGCCGGGAGTATGGGTCCACACTGAGGCCGGGAGTGTGGGTTCACACTGAGGCTGGAAGTGTGGGTCCACACTGAGGCCAGGAGTGTGAGTCCACACTGAGGCCGGGAGTGTGAGTCTTCTCTGAGGCCGGGAGTGTGAGTCCACACTGAGGCCCGAAGTGTGAGTCTGCTCTGAGGCCGGGAGTGTGGGTCCACACTGAGGCAGGGAGTGTGAGTCCACACTGAGGCCGGGAGTGTGAGTCCACACTGAGGCCGGAAGTGTGGGTCCACACTGAGGCCAGGAGTGTGAGTCTACTCTGAGGCCGGGAGTGTGAGTCTACACTGAGGCCGGGAGTGTGGGTTCACACTGAGGCCGGGAGTGTGGGTCCAAACTGAGGCCAGGAGTGTGGGTTCAACTGAGGCTGGAAGTGTGGGTCCACACTGAGGCCTGGTGTGAGTGTCCACATTGAGGCCGGGTGTGTGTGACAACACTGAGGCCGGGAGTGTGGGTCCACACTGAGGCCGGAAGTGTGGGTCTACACTGAGGCCTGGTGTGAGTGTCCACATTGAGGCCAGGTGTTTCGGTCCACACAGAGGCCTGGAGAGTGGTTCCATACTGAGGCCGGGAGTGTGGGTCCACACTGAGGCCGGGAGTGTGGGTCCACACTGAGGCCGGGAGTGTGGGTTCACACTGAGACCGGGAGTGTGGGTCCACACTGAGGCTGGAAGTGTGGGTCCACACTGAGGACGGAGGTGTGGGTCCACACTGAGGCCGGGTGTTTGGTCCACACTGAGGCCGGGAGTGTGGGTCCACAATGAGTCCGGGAGTGTGGGTCCACACAGAGGCAGGAAGTGTGGGTCCACACTGAGGCCGCAAGTGTGGGTCTACACTGAGGCCTGGTGTGAGTGTCCACATTGAGGCCTGGAGTTTAGGTCCACACTGAGGCCTGGAGAGTGGTTCCATACTGAGGCCGACATTGTGGGTCCACACTGAGGCCAGGAGTGTGAGTCTACACTCAGGCCGTGAGTGTGGGTCCACACTGAGGCCAGGAGTTTGGGTCCACATTGAGGCCAGGAGTGTGGGTCCACACAGAGGCCAGGAGTGTGGGTCCACATTGAGGCCAGGAGTGTGGGTCCACACTGAGGCCAGGAGTGTGGGTCCACATTGAGGCCAGGAGTGTGGGTCCACACAGAGGCCAGGAGTGTGGGTCCACATTGAGGCCAGGAGTGTGGGTCCACACTGAGGCCAGGAGTGTGGGTTCACACTGAGGCCAGGAGTGTGGGTCCACACTGAGGCCAGGAGTGTGGGTCCACACTGAGGCCAGGAGTTTGGGTCCACACTGAGGCCGGGAGTGTGGGTCCACACTGAGGCCTGGTGTGAGTGTCCACATTGAGGCCGGGAGTTTAGGTCCACACAGAGGCCTGGAGATTGGATCCATACTGAGGCCGGGAGTCTGGGTCCACACTGAGGCAGGGAGTGTAGGTCCACACTGAGGCCGGGAGTGTGGGTTCACACTGAGACCGGGAGTGTGGGTTCAACTGAGACCGGGAGTGTGGGTCCACTCTGAGGCCGGGAGTGTGAGTCCACACTGAGGCCGGGAGTGTGGGTCCACACTGAGGCCAGGTGTTTGGGTCCACACTGAGGCCTGGTGTGAGTGTCCACATTGAGGCCGGGAGTGTGGGTCCACACTGAGGCCGGGAGTGAGGGTCCACGCTGAGACCGGGAGAGTGGGTCCACACTGAGGCAGGGAGTGTGAGTCCACACTGAGGCCGGGAGTGTGGGTCCACACTGAGGCCAGGTGTTTGGGTCCACACTGAGGCCTGGTGTGAGTGTCCACATTGAGGCCGGGAGTGTGGGTCCACATTGAGGCCGGGAGTGTGGGTCCACACTGAGGCCGGGAATGCGGGTTCACACTGGGGCCAGGAGTATGGGTTCACACTGAGGCCAGGAGTGTGGGTCCACACTGAGGCCTGGTGTGAGTGTCCACATTGAGGCCGGGAGTGTGGGTCCACACTGAGGCCTGGTGTGAGTGTCCACACTGAGGCCGGGAGTGTGGGTCCACTCTAAGGCCGGGTGTGTGGGTTCACACTGAGGCCAGGAGTTTGGGTCCACACTGAGGCCAGGAGTGTGGGTCCACACAGAGGCCGGGAGTGTGGGTCCACGCTGAGGCCGGGAGTGTGGGTCCACGCTGAGATCGGTAGTGTGGGTCCACATTGAGGCCGGGAGTGTGCGTCCACACTGAGGCCAGGAGTGTGGGTCCACACTGAGGCCTGGTGTGAGTGTCCACACTGAGGCTGGGAGTGTGGGACCACACTGAGGCCGGGAGTGTGGGTTCACACTGAGGCCAGGAGTGTGGGTCCAAACTGAGGCCAGGAGTGTGGGTCCACACTGAGGCCAGGAGTGTGGGTTCACACTGAGGCAGGGCGTCTGGGTTCACACTGAGGCCGGGAGTGGGGGTCCAAACTGAGGCAGGAAGTGTGAGTCGACACTGAGGCCGGGAGTATGGGTCCACACTGAGGCCGGGAGTGAGGGTCCACGCTGAGACCGGGAGAGTGGGTCCACACTGAGGCAGGGAGTGTGAGTCCACACTGAGGCCGGGAGTGTGGGTCCACACTGAGGCCAGGTGTTTGGGTCCACACTGAGGCCTGGTGTGAGTGTCCACATTGAGGCCGGGAGTGTGGGTCCACATTGAGGCCGGGAGTGTGGGTCCACACTGAGGCCGGGAATGCGGGTTCACACTGGGGCCAGGAGTATGGGTTCACACTGAGGCCAGGAGTGTGGGTCCACACTGAGGCCTGGTGTGAGTGTCCACATTGAGGCCGGGAGTGTGGGTCCACACTGAGGCCTGGTGTGAGTGTCCACACTGAGGCCGGGAGTGTGGGTCCACTCTAAGGCCGGGTGTGTGGGTTCACACTGAGGCCAGGAGTTTGGGTCCACACTGAGGCCAGGAGTGTGGGTCCACACAGAGGCCGGGAGTGTGGGTCCACGCTGAGGCCGGGAGTGTGGGTCCACGCTGAGATCGGTAGTGTGGGTCCACATTGAGGCCGGGAGTGTGCGTCCACACTGAGGCCAGGAGTGTGGGTCCACACTGAGGCCTGGTGTGAGTGTCCACACTGAGGCTGGGAGTGTGGGACCACACTGAGGCCGGGAGTGTGGGTTCACACTGAGGCCAGGAGTGTGGGTCCAAACTGAGGCCAGGAGTGTGGGTCCACACTGAGGCCAGGAGTGTGGGTTCACACTGAGGCAGGGCGTCTGGGTTCACACTGAGGCCGGGAGTGGGGGTCCAAACTGAGGCAGGAAGTGTGAGTCGACACTGAGGCCGGGAGTATGGGTCCACACTGAGGCCGGGAGTGTGGGTTCACACTGAGGCTGGAAGTGTGGGTCCACACTGAGGCCAGGAGTGTGAGTCCACACTGAGGCCGGGAGTGTGAGTCTTCTCTGAGGCCGGGAGTGTGAGTCTTCTCTGAGGCCGGGAGTGTGGGTCCACACTGAGGCCGGGAGTGTGGGTCCACACTGAGGCCCGAAGTGTGAGTCTGCTCTGAGGCCGGGAGTGTGGGTCCTCACTGAGGCAGGGAGTGTGAGTCCACACTGAGGCCGGGAGTGTGAGTCCACAATGAGGCCGGAAGTGTGGGTCCACACTGAGGCCCGAAGTGTGAGTCTGCTCTGAGGCCGGGAGTGTGGGTCCACACTGTGGCCAGGAGTCTGGGTCCACACTGAGGCCGGGAGTGTGGGTCCACGCTGAGGCCGGGAGTGTGGGTCCACACTGAGGCCGAGAGTGGGGGTCAACACTGAGGCCGGGAGTGTGGGTCCACACTGAGGCCGGGAGTGTGGGTCCACACTGAGGCCGGGAGTGTGGGTCCACACTGAGCCAGGGAGTGTGGGTCCTCACTGAGGCCGGGAGTGTGGGTCCACACTGAGGCCGGGAGTGTGGGTCCACACTGAGGCCTGGAGTGTGGGTCCACACTGAGGCCGGGAGTGTGGGTCCACACTGAGCCAGGGAGTGTGGGTCCACACTGAGGCCGGGAGTGTGACTCCACACTGAGGCCGGGAGTGTGAGTCCACACTGAGGCCGGGAGTGTGGGTCCACACTGAGGCCTGATGTGATTGTCCACACTGAGGCCGGGAGTTTGGGTCCAGACTGAGGCAGGGAGTGTGGGTCCACACTGAGGCCGGGAGTGTGGGTCCACACTGAGGCAGGGAGTGTGGGTCCACACTGAGGCCGGGAGTGTGGGTCCACACTGAGACCGGGAGTGTGGGTCCACACTGAGGCCGGGAGTGTGGGTCCACACTGAGGCCAGGAGTGTGGGTTCAACTGAGACCGGGAGTGTGGGTCCACACTGAGGCCGGGAGTGTGGGTCCACACTGAGGCCAGGTGTTTGGGTCCACACTGAGGCCTGGTGTGAGTGTCCACATTGAGGCCGGGAGTGTGGGTCCACATTGAGGCCGGGAGTGTGGGTCCACACTGAGGCCGGGAGTGTGGGTCCACACTGAGGCCGGGAGTGTGGGTTCACACTGGGGCCAGGAGTGTGGGTTCACACAGAGGCCAGGAGTGTGGGTCCACACTGAGGCCTGGTGTGAGTGTCCACATTGAGGCCGGGGTGTGTGGGTCCACACTGAGGCCTGGTGTGAGTGTCCACACTGACGCCGGGAGTGTGGGTCTACTCTAAGGCCGGGTGTGTGGGTTCACACTGAGGCCAGGAGTTTGGGTCCACACTGAGGCCAGGAGTTTGGGTCCACACTGAGGCCGGGAGTGTGAGTCTACTCTGAGGCCGGGAGTGTGAGTCTTCTCTGAGGCCGGGAGTGTGGGTCCACACTGAGCCAGGGAGTGTGGGTCCACACTGAGGCCAGGAGTGTGGGTTCACACTGAGGCAGGGAGTCTGGGTTCACTCTGAGGCCGGGAGTGTGGGTCCACACTGAGGCCGGGAGTGTGGGTCCACGCTGAGGCCGGGAGTGTGGGTCCACACTGAGGCCGGGAGTGTGAGTCCACACTGAGGACTGGTGTGAGTGTCCACACTGAGGCCGGGAGTGTGGGTCCACACTGAGCCAGGGAATGTGGGTCCACACTGAGGCCAGGAGTGTGGGTTCACACTGAGGCAGGGAGTCGGGGTTCACTCTGAGGCCGGGAGTGTGGGTCCACACTGAGGCCAGGAGTGTGAGTCCACACTGAGGCCGGGAGTGTGGGTCCACATTGAGGCCGGGAGTGTGGGTCCACACTGAGGCCGGGAATGCGGGTTCACACTGGGGCCAGGAGTATGGGTTCACACTGAGGCCAGGAGTGTGGGTCCACACTGAGGCCTGGTGTGAGTGTCCACATTGAGGCCGGGAGTGTGGGTCCACACTGAGGCCTGGTGTGAGTGTCCACACTGAGGCCGGGAGTGTGGGTCCACTCTAAGGCCGGGTGTGTGGGTTCACACTGAGGCCAGGAGTTTGGGTCCACACTGAGGCCAGGAGTGTGGGTCCACACAGAGGCCGGGAGTGTGGGTCCACGCTGAGGCCGGGAGTGTGGGTCCACGCTGAGATCGGTAGTGTGGGTCCACATTGAGGCCGGGAGTGTGCGTCCACACTGAGGCCAGGAGTGTGGGTCCACACTGAGGCCTGGTGTGAGTGTCCACACTGAGGCTGGGAGTGTGGGACCACACTGAGGCCGGGAGTGTGGGTTCACACTGAGGCCAGGAGTGTGGGTCCAAACTGAGGCCAGGAGTGTGGGTCCACACTGAGGCCAGGAGTGTGGGTTCACACTGAGGCAGGGCGTCTGGGTTCACACTGAGGCCGGGAGTGGGGGTCCAAACTGAGGCAGGAAGTGTGAGTCGACACTGAGGCCGGGAGTATGGGTCCACACTGAGGCCGGGAGTGTGGGTTCACACTGAGGCTGGAAGTGTGGGTCCACACTGAGGCCAGGAGTGTGAGTCCACACTGAGGCCGGGAGTGTGAGTCTTCTCTGAGGCCGGGAGTGTGAGTCTTCTCTGAGGCCGGGAGTGTGGGTCCACACTGAGGCCGGGAGTGTGGGTCCACACTGAGGCCCGAAGTGTGAGTCTGCTCTGAGGCCGGGAGTGTGGGTCCTCACTGAGGCAGGGAGTGTGAGTCCACACTGAGGCCGGGAGTGTGAGTCCACAATGAGGCCGGAAGTGTGGGTCCACACTGAGGCCCGAAGTGTGAGTCTGCTCTGAGGCCGGGAGTGTGGGTCCACACTGTGGCCAGGAGTCTGGGTCCACACTGAGGCCGGGAGTGTGGGTCCACGCTGAGGCCGGGAGTGTGGGTCCACACTGAGGCCGAGAGTGGGGGTCAACACTGAGGCCGGGAGTGTGGGTCCACACTGAGGCCGGGAGTGTGGGTCCACACTGAGGCCGGGAGTGTGGGTCCACACTGAGCCAGGGAGTGTGGGTCCTCACTGAGGCCGGGAGTGTGGGTCCACACTGAGGCCGGGAGTGTGGGTCCACACTGAGGCCTGGAGTGTGGGTCCACACTGAGGCCGGGAGTGTGGGTCCACACTGAGCCAGGGAGTGTGGGTCCACACTGAGGCCGGGAGTGTGACTCCACACTGAGGCCGGGAGTGTGAGTCCACACTGAGGCCGGGAGTGTGGGTCCACACTGAGGCCTGATGTGATTGTCCACACTGAGGCCGGGAGTTTGGGTCCAGACTGAGGCAGGGAGTGTGGGTCCACACTGAGGCCGGGAGTGTGGGTCCACACTGAGGCAGGGAGTGTGGGTCCACACTGAGGCCGGGAGTGTGGGTCCACACTGAGACCGGGAGTGTGGGTCCACACTGAGGCCGGGAGTGTGGGTCCACACTGAGGCCAGGAGTGTGGGTTCAACTGAGACCGGGAGTGTGGGTCCACACTGAGGCCGGGAGTGTGGGTCCACACTGAGGCCAGGTGTTTGGGTCCACACTGAGGCCTGGTGTGAGTGTCCACATTGAGGCCGGGAGTGTGGGTCCACATTGAGGCCGGGAGTGTGGGTCCACACTGAGGCCGGGAGTGTGGGTCCACACTGAGGCCGGGAGTGTGGGTTCACACTGGGGCCAGGAGTGTGGGTTCACACAGAGGCCAGGAGTGTGGGTCCACACTGAGGCCTGGTGTGAGTGTCCACATTGAGGCCGGGGTGTGTGGGTCCACACTGAGGCCTGGTGTGAGTGTCCACACTGACGCCGGGAGTGTGGGTCTACTCTAAGGCCGGGTGTGTGGGTTCACACTGAGGCCAGGAGTTTGGGTCCACACTGAGGCCAGGAGTTTGGGTCCACACTGAGGCCGGGAGTGTGAGTCTACTCTGAGGCCGGGAGTGTGAGTCTTCTCTGAGGCCGGGAGTGTGGGTCCACACTGAGCCAGGGAGTGTGGGTCCACACTGAGGCCAGGAGTGTGGGTTCACACTGAGGCAGGGAGTCTGGGTTCACTCTGAGGCCGGGAGTGTGGGTCCACACTGAGGCCGGGAGTGTGGGTCCACGCTGAGGCCGGGAGTGTGGGTCCACACTGAGGCCGGGAGTGTGAGTCCACACTGAGGACTGGTGTGAGTGTCCACACTGAGGCCGGGAGTGTGGGTCCACACTGAGCCAGGGAATGTGGGTCCACACTGAGGCCAGGAGTGTGGGTTCACACTGAGGCAGGGAGTCGGGGTTCACTCTGAGGCCGGGAGTGTGGGTCCACACTGAGGCCAGGAGTGTGAGTCCACACTGAGGCCGGGAGTGTGGGTCCACACTGAGGCCAGGAGTGTGAGTCTACTCTGAGGCCGGGAGTGTGAGTCTTCTCTGAGGCCGGGAGTGTGGGTCCACACTGAGCCAGGGAGTGTGGGTCCACACTGAGGCCAGGAGTGTGGGTTCACACTGAGGCAGGGAGTCTGGGTTCACTCTGAGGCCGGGAGTGTGGGTCCACACTGAGGCCAGGAGTGTGAGTCCACACTGAGGCCGGGAGTGTGGGTCCACACTGAGTCCGGGAGTCTGGGTCCACACTGAGGCCCGAAGTGTGAGTCTACAGTGAGGCCGGGAGTGTGGGTCCACACTGAGGCCGGGAGTGTGGGTCCAAACTGAGGCCAGGAGTGTGGGTCCACACTGAGGCCGGGAGTGTGGGTCCACACTGAGGCCGGGAGTGTGAGTCCACACTGAGGACTGGTGTGAGTGTCCACACTGAGGCCGGGAGTGTGGGTCCACACTGAGGCCGGGAGTGTGGGTCCACGCTGAGGCCGGGAGTGTGGGTCCACACTGAGGCCGGGAGTGTGGGTCCACACTGAGGCCGGGAGTGTGGGTTCACACTGAGGCCGGGTGTGTGGGTTCACACTGAGGCCAGGAGTGTGGGTTCACACTGAGGCCGGGAGTGTGGGTTCACACTGAGGCACGGAGTGTGGGTCCACACTGAGGCCTGGTGTGAGTGTCCACATTGAGGCCGGGGTGTGTGGGTCCACACTGAGGCCTGGTGTGAGTGTCCACACTGAGGCCGGGAGTGTGGGTCTACTCTAAGGCCGGGTGTGTGGGTTCACACTGAGGCCAGGAGTTTGGGTCCACACTGAGGCCAGGAGTGTGGGTCCACACTGAGGCCGGGAGTGTGGGTCCACACTGAGGCCCGAAGTGTGAGTCTACAGTGAGGCCGGGAGTGTGGGTCTACACTGAGGCCGGGAGTGTGGGTTCACACTGAGGCCGGGTGTGTGGGTTCACACTGAGGCATAGAGTGTGGGTCCACACTGAGGCCGGGAGTGTGAGTCCACACTGAGGCCGGAAGTGTGGGTCCACACTGAGGCCGGGAGTGTGGGTCCACACTGAGGCCGGGAGTGTGGGTCCACACTGAGGCCGGGTGTGAGTGTCCACACTGAGGCCGGGAGTGGGGGTCCACACTGAGGCCGGGAGTGTGGTTCCACACTGAGGCCAGGAGTGTGAGTCCACACTGAGGCCGGGAGTGTCGGTCCACACTGAGGCCAGGAGTGTGAGTCCACACTGAGGCCGAGAGTGGGGGTCAACACTGAGGCCGGGAGTGTGGGTCCACACTGAGGCCGGGAGTGTGGGTCCACACTGAGGCCGGGAGTGTCGGTCCACACTGAGGCCAGGAGTCTGGGTCCACACTGAGGCCGGGAGTGTGGGTCCACGCTGAGGCCGGGAGTGTGGGTCCACACTGAGGCCGAGAGTGGGGGTCAACACTGAGGCCGGGAGTGTGGGTCCACACTGAGGCCGGGAGTGTGGGTCCACACTGAGGCCGGGAGTGTGGGTCCACACTGAGCCAGGGAGTATGGGTCCTCACTGAGGCCGGGAGTGTGGGTCCACACTGAGCCAGGGAGTGTGGGTCCACACTGAGGCCGGGAGTGTGGGTCCACACTGAGGCCTGGAGTGTGGGTCCACACTGAGGCCGGGAGTGTGGGTCCACACTGAGCCAGGGAGTGTGGGTCCACACTGAGGCCGGGAGTTTGGGTCCAGACTGAGGCAGGGAGTGTGGGTCCACACTGAGGCAGGGAGTGTGGGTCCACACTGAGGCCGGGAGTGTGGGTCCACACTGAGACCGGGAGTGTGGGTTCAACTGAGACCGGGAGTGTAAGTCCACACTGAGGCCGGGAGTTTGGGTCCACACTGAGGCCAGGTGTTTGGGTCCACACTGAGGCCTGGTGTGAGTGTCCACATTGAGGCCGGGGAGTGTGGGTCCACACTGAGGCCGGGAGTGTGGGTCCACACTGAGACCGGGAGTGTGGGTTCAACTGAGACCGGGACTGTAAGTCCACACTGAGGCCGGGAGTTTGGGTCCACACTGAGGCCAGGTGTTTGGGTCCACACTGAGGCCTGGTGTGAGTGTCCACATTGAGGCCGGGGTGTGTGGGTCCACACTGAGGCCTGGTGTGAGTGTCCACACTGAGGCCGGGAGTGTGGGTCCACTCTAAGGCCGGGTGTGTGGGTTCACACTGAGGCCAGGAGTTTGGGTCCACACTGAGGCCAGGAGTGTGGGTCCACACTGAGGCCGGGAGTGTGGGTCCACGCTGAGGCCTGGAGTGTGGGTCCACACTGAGGCCGGGAGCGTGGGTCCACACTGAGGCCGGGAGTGTGGGTTCACACTGAGGCCGGGAGCGTGGGTCCACACTGAGGCCGGGAGTGTGGGTCTACACTGAGCCAGGGAGTCTGGGTTCACACTGAGGCCGGGAGCGTGGGTCCACACTGAGGCCGGGAGCGTGGGTCCACACTGAGGCCGGGAGTGTGGGTCCACACTGAGGCCGGGAGTGGGGGTCCACACTGAGGCCGGGAGTGTGGTTCCACACTGAGGCCTGGTGTGAGTGTCCACACTGAGGCCAGGAGTGTGGGTCCACACTGAGGCCGGGAGTGTGGGTCCACACTGAGGCCGGGAGTGTGGGTCCACACTGAGGCCAGGAGTGTGAGTCCACACTGAGGCCGGGAGTGTGAATCCAAACTGAGGCCGGAAGTGTGGGTCCACACTGAGGCTGGGAGTGTGGGTCCACACTGAGGCCGGGAGTGTGGGTCCACACTGAGGCCGGGAGTGTGGGTTCACAATGAGGCCGGGAGTGTGCGTCCACACTGAGGCCGGGTGTGTGGGTCAACACTGAGGCCGGGAGTGTGAGTCCACACTGAGGCCGGGAGTGTGAGTCCAAACCGAGGCCGGAAGTGTGGGTCCACACTGAGGCCGGGAGTGTGGGTCCACACTGAGGCCGGAAGTGTGGGTCCACACTGAGGCCAGGAGTGTGGGTTCACACTGAGGCCGGGAGTGGGGGTCCACACTGAGGCTGGAAGTGTGGGTTCACACTGAGGCCGGGAGTGGGGGTCCAAACTGAGGCCAGGAGTGTGGGTTCACACTGAGGCCGGGAGTGGGGGTCCAAACTGAGGCCGGGTGTGTGGGTTAACACTGAGGCCGGGAGTGGGGGTCCACACTGAGGCCAGGAGTGTGGGTCCACACTGAGGCCAGGAGTTTGGGTCCACACTGAGGCCGGGAGTGTGGGTCCACACTGAGGCCTGGTGTGAGTGTCCACATTGAGGCCGGGAGTTTAGGTCCACACAGAGGCCTGGAGATTGGATCCATACTGAGGCCGGGAGTCTGGGTCCACACTGAGGCAGGGAGTGTAGGTCCACACTGAGGCCGGGAGTGTGGGTTCACACTGAGACCGGGAGTGTGGGTTCAACTGAGGCCAGGTGTTTGGGTCCACACTGAGGCCTGGTGTGAGTGTCCACATTGAGGCCGGGAGTGTGGGTCCACACTGAGGCCGGGAGTGAGGGTCCACGCTGAGACCGGGAGAGTGGGTCCACACTGAGGCCGGGAGTGTGAGTCCACACTGAGGCCGGGAGTGTGGGTCCACACTGAGGCCAGGTGTTTGGGTCCACACTGAGGCCTGGTGTGAGTGTCCACATTGAGGCCGGGAGTGTGGGTCCACATTGAGGCCGGGAGTGTGGGTCCACACTGAGGCCGGGAATGCGGGTTCACACTGGGGCCAGGAGTATGGGTTCACACTGAGGCCAGGAGTGTGGGTCCACACTGAGGCCTGGTGTGAGTGTCCACATTGAGGCCGGGAGTGTGGGTCCACACTGAGGCCTGGTGTGAGTGTCCACACTGAGGCCGGGAGTGTGGGTCCACTCTAAGGCCGGGTGTGTGGGTTCACACTGAGGCCAGGAGTTTGGGTCCACACTGAGGCCAGGAGTGTGGGTCCACACAGAGGCCGGGAGTGTGGGTCCACGCTGAGGCCGGGAGTGTGGGTCCACGCTGAGATCGGTAGTGTGGGTCCACATTGAGGCCGGGAGTGTGCGTCCACACTGAGGCCAGGAGTGTGGGTCCACACTGAGGCCTGGTGTGAGTGTCCACACTGAGGCTGGGAGTGTGGGACCACACTGAGGCCGGGAGTGTGGGTTCACACTGAGGCCAGGAGTGTGGGTCCAAACTGAGGCCAGGAGTGTGGGTCCACACTGAGGCCAGGAGTGTGGGTTCACACTGAGGCAGGGCGTCTGGGTTCACACTGAGGCCGGGAGTGTGGGTCCAAACTGAGGCCAGGAGTGTGGGTCCACACTGAGGCCAGGAGTGTGAGTCCACACTGAGGCCGGGAGTGTGAGTCTTCTCTGAGGCCGGGAGTGTGAGTCTTCTCTGAGGCCGGGAGTGTGGGTCCACACTGAGGCCGGGAGTGTGGGTCCACACTGAGGCCCGAAGTGTGAGTCTGCTCTGAGGCCGGGAGTGTGGGTCCACACTGAGGCAGGGAGTGTGAGTCCACACTGAGGCCGGGAGTGTGAGTCCACAATGAGGCCGGAAGTGTGGGTCCACACTGAGGCCCGAAGTGTGAGTCTGCTCTGAGGCCGGGAGTGTGGGTCCACACTGTGGCCAGGAGTCTGGGTCCACACTGAGGCCGGGAGTGTGGGTCCACGCTGAGGCCGGGAGTGTGGGTCCACACTGAGGCCGAGAGTGGGGGTCAACACTGAGGCCGGGAGTGTGGGTCCACACTGAGGCCGGGAGTGTGGGTCCACACTGAGGCCGGGAGTGTGGGTCCACACTGAGCCAGGGAGTGTGGGTCCTCACTGAGGCCGGGAGTGTGGGTCCACACTGAGGCCGGGAGTGTGGGTCCACACTGAGGCCTGGAGTGTGGGTCCACACTGAGGCCGGGAGTGTGGGTCCACACTGAGCCAGGGAGTGTGGGTCCACACTGAGGCCGGGAGTGTGACTCCACACTGAGGCCGGGAGTGTGAGTCCACACTGAGGCCGGGAGTGTGGGTCCACACTGAGGCCTGATGTGATTGTCCACACTGAGGCCGGGAGTTTGGGTCCAGACTGAGGCAGGGAGTGTGGGTCCACACTGAGGCCGGGAGTGTGGGTCCACACTGAGGCAGGGAGTGTGGGTCCACACTGAGGCCGGGAGTGTGGGTCCACACTGAGACCGGGAGTGTGGGTTCAACTGAGACCGGGAGTGTGGGTCCACACTGAGGCCGGGAGTGTGGGTCCACACTGAGGCCAGGTGTTTGGGTCCACACTGAGGCCTGGTGTGAGTGTCCACATTGAGGCCGGGAGTGTGGGTCCACATTGAGGCCGGGAGTGTGGGTCCACACTGAGGCCGGGAGTGTGGGTCCACACTGAGGCCGGGAGTGTGGGTTCACACTGGGGCCAGGAGTGTGGGTTCACACAGAGGCCAGGAGTGTGGGTCCACACTGAGGCCTGGTGTGAGTGTCCACATTGAGGCCGGGGTGTGTGGGTCCACACTGAGGCCTGGTGTGAGTGTCCACACTGACGCCGGGAGTGTGGGTCTACTCTAAGGCCGGGTGTGTGGGTTCACACTGAGGCCAGGAGTTTGGGTCCACACTGAGGCCAGGAGTTTGGGTCCACACTGAGGCCGGGAGTGTGAGTCTACTCTGAGGCCGGGAGTGTGAGTCTTCTCTGAGGCCGGGAGTGTGGGTCCACACTGAGCCAGGGAGTGTGGGTCCACACTGAGGCCAGGAGTGTGGGTTCACACTGAGGCAGGGAGTCTGGGTTCACTCTGAGGCCGGGAGTGTGGGTCCACACTGAGGCCGGGAGTGTGGGTCCACGCTGAGGCCGGGAGTGTGGGTCCACACTGAGGCCGGGAGTGTGAGTCCACACTGAGGACTGGTGTGAGTGTCCACACTGAGGCCGGGAGTGTGGGTCCACACTGAGCCAGGGAATGTGGGTCCACACTGAGGCCAGGAGTGTGGGTTCACACTGAGGCAGGGAGTCGGGGTTCACTCTGAGGCCGGGAGTGTGGGTCCACACTGAGGCCAGGAGTGTGAGTCCACACTGAGGCCGGGAGTGTGGGTCCACACTGAGGCCAGGAGTGTGAGTCTACTCTGAGGCCGGGAGTGTGAGTCTTCTCTGAGGCCGGGAGTGTGGGTCCACACTGAGCCAGGGAGTGTGGGTCCACACTGAGGCCAGGAGTGTGGGTTCACACTGAGGCAGGGAGTCTGGGTTCACTCTGAGGCCGGGAGTGTGGGTCCACACTGAGGCCAGGAGTGTGAGTCCACACTGAGGCCGGGAGTGTGGGTCCACACTGAGTCCGGGAGTCTGGGTCCACACTGAGGCCCGAAGTGTGAGTCTACAGTGAGGCCGGGAGTGTGGGTCCACACTGAGGCCGGGAGTGTGGGTCCAAACTGAGGCCAGGAGTGTGGGTCCACACTGAGGCCGGGAGTGTGGGTCCACACTGAGGCCGGGAGTGTGAGTCCACACTGAGGACTGGTGTGAGTGTCCACACTGAGGCCGGGAGTGTGGGTCCACACTGAGGCCGGGAGTGTGGGTCCACGCTGAGGCCGGGAGTGTGGGTCCACACTGAGGCCGGGAGTGTGGGTTCACACTGAGGCCGGGTGTGTGGGTTCACACTGAGGCCAGGAGTGTGGGTTCACACTGAGGCCGGGAGTGTGGGTTCACACTGAGGCACGGAGTGTGGGTCCACACTGAGGCCTGGTGTGAGTGTCCACATTGAGGCCGGGGTGTGTGGGTCCACACTGAGGCCTGGTGTGAGTGTCCACACTGAGGCCGGGAGTGTGGGTCTACTCTAAGGCCGGGTGTGTGGGTTCACACTGAGGCCAGGAGTTTGGGTCCACACTGAGGCCAGGAGTGTGGGTCCACACTGAGGCCGGGAGTGTGGGTCCACACTGAGGCCCGAAGTGTGAGTCTACAGTGAGGCCGGGAGTGTGGGTCTACACTGAGGCCGGGAGTGTGGGTTCACACTGAGGCCGGGAGTGTGGGTTCACACTGAGGCATAGAGTGTGGGTCCACACTGAGGCCGGGAGTGTGAGTCCACACTGAGGCCGGAAGTGTGGGTCCACACTGAGGCCGGGAGTGTGGGTCCACACTGAGGCCGGGAGTGTGGGTCCACACTGAGGCCGGGTGTGAGTGTCCACACTGAGGCCGGGAGTGGGGGTCCACACTGAGGCCGGGAGTGTGGTTCCACACTGAGGCCAGGAGTGTGAGTCCACACTGAGGCCGGGAGTGTCGGTCCACACTGAGGCCAGGAGTGTGAGTCCACACTGAGGCCGGGAGTGTCGGTCCACACTGAGGCCAGGAGTCTGGGTCCACACTGAGGCCGGGAGTGTGGGTCCACGCTGAGGCCGGGAGTGTGGGTCCCCACTGAGGCCGAGAGTGGGGGTCAACACTGAGGCCGGGAGTGTGGGTCCACACTGAGGCCGGGAGTGTGGGTCCACACTGAGGCCGGGAGTGTGGGTCCACACTGAGCCAGGGAGTATGGGTCCTCACTGAAGCCGGGAGTGTGGGTCCACACTGAGCCAGGGAGTGTGGGTCCACACTGAGGCCGGGAGTGTGGGTCCACACTGAGGCCTGGAGTGTGGGTCCACACTGAGGCCGGGAGTGTGGGTCCACACTGAGCCAGGGAGTGTGGGTCCACACTGAGGCCGGGAGTTTGGGTCCAGACTGAGGCAGGGAGTGTGGGTCCACACTGAGGCAGGGAGTGTGGGTCCACACTGAGGCCGGGAGTGTGGGTCCACACTGAGACCGGGAGTGTGGGTTCAACTGAGACCGGGAGTGTAAGTCCACACTGAGGCCGGGAGTTTGGGTCCACACTGAGGCCAGGTGTTTGGGTCCACACTGAGGCCTGGTGTGAGTGTCCACATTGAGGCCGGGGAGTGTGGGTCCACACTGAGGCCGGGAGTGTGGGTCCACACTGAGACCGGGAGTGTGGGTTCAACTGAGACCGGGACTGTAAGTCCACACTGAGGCCGGGAGTTTGGGTCCACACTGAGGCCAGGTGTTTGGGTCCACACTGAGGCCTGGTGTGAGTGTCCACATTGAGGCCGGGGTGTGTGGGTCCACACTGAGGCCTGGTGTGAGTGTCCACACTGAGGCCGGGAGTGTGGGTCCACTCTAAGGCCGGGTGTGTGGGTTCACACTGAGGCCAGGAGTTTGGGTCCACACTGAGGCCAGGAGTGTGGGTCCACACTGAGGCCGGGAGTGTGGGTCCACGCTGAGGCCTGGAGTGTGGGTCCACACTGAGGCCGGGAGCGTGGGTCCACACTGAGGCCGGGAGTGTGGGTCCACACTGAGGCCGGGAGCGTGGGTCCACACTGAGGCCGGGAGTGTGGGTCTACACTGAGCCAGGGAGTCTGGGTTCACACTGAGGCCGGGAGCGTGGGTCCACACTGAGGCCGGGAGCGTGGGTCCACACTGAGGCCGGGAGTGTGGGTCCACACTGAGGCCGGGAGTGGGGGTCCACACTGAGGCCGGGAGTGTGGTTCCACACTGAGGCCTGGTGTGAGTGTCCACACTGAGGCCAGGAGTGTGGGTCCACACTGAGGCCGGGAGTGTGGGTCCACACTGAGGCCGGGAGTGTGGGTCCACACTGAGGCCAGGAGTGTGAGTCCACACTGAGGCCGGGAGTGTCGGTCCACACTGAGGCCAGGAGTCTGGGTCCACACTGAGGCCGGGAGTGTGGGTCCACGCTGAGGCCGGGAGTGTGGGTCCACACTGAGGCCGAGAGTGGGGGTCAACACTGAGGCCGGGAGTGTGGGTCCACACTGAGGCCGGGAGTGTGGGTCCACACTGAGGCCGGGAGTGTGGGTCCACACTGAGCCAGGGAGTGTGGGTCCTCACTGAGGCCGGGAGTGTGGGTCCACACTGAGGCCGGGAGTGTGGGTCCACACTGAGGCCGGGAGTGTGGGTCCACACTGAGGCCGGGAGCGTGGGTCCACACTGAGGCCGGGAGTGTGGGTCCACACTGAGCCAGGGAGTCTGGGTTCACACTGAGGCCGGGAGCGTGGGTCCACACTGAGGACGGGAGCGTGGGTCCACACTGAGGCCGGGAGTGTGGCTCCACACTGAGGCCGGGAGTGGGGGTCCACACTGAGGCCGGGAGTGTGGTTCCACACTGAGGCCTGGTGTGAGTGTCCACACTGAGGCCAGGAGTGTGGGTCCACACTGAGGCCAGGAGTGTGGGTCCACACTGAGGCCGGGTGTGTGGGTCCACACTGAGGCCGGGAATGTGAGTCCACACTGGGGCCGGGAGCGTGGGTCCACACTGAGGACGGGAGCGTGGGTCCACACTGAGGCCGGGAGTGTGGGTCCACACTGAGGACTGGTGTGAGTGTCCACACTGAGGCCGGGAGTGTGCGTCCACACTGAGGCCGGGAGTGTGGGTCCACGCTGAGGCCGGGAGTGTGGGTCCACACTGAGGCCGGGAGTGTGGGTCCACACTGAGGCCGGGAGTGTGGGTCCACGCTGAGGCCTGGAGTGTGGGTCCACACTGAGGCCGGGAGCGTGGGTCCACACTGAGGCCGGGAGTGTGGGTCCACACTGAGGCCGGGAGCGTGGGTCCACACTGAGGCCGGGAGTGTGGGTCCACACTGAGCCAGGGAGTCTGGGTTCACACTGAGGCCGGGAGCGTGGGTCCACACTGAGGACGGGAGCGTGCGTCCACACTGAGGCCGGGAGTGTGGCTCCACACTGAGGCCGGGAGTGGGGGTCCACACTGAGGCCGGGAGTGTGGTTCCACACTGAGGCCTGGTGTGAGTGTCCACACTGAGGCCAGGAGTGTGGGTCCACACTGAGGCCAGGAGTGTGGGTCCACACTGAGGCCGGGTGTGTGGGTCCACACTGAGGCCGGGAGTGTGCGTCCACACTGAGGCCGGGAGTGTGGGTCCACGCTAAGGCCGGGAGTGTGGGTCCACACTGAGGCCGGGAGTGTGGGTCCACACTGAGGCCGGGAGTGTGGGTTCACACTGAGGCCGGGTGTGTGGGTTCACACTGAGGCCAGGAGTGTGGGTTCACACTGAGGCCGGGAGTGTGGGTTCACACTGAGGCACGGAGTGTGGGTTCACACTGAGGCCAGGAGTTTGGGTCCACACTGAGGCCAGGAGTGTGGGTCCACACAGAGGCCGGGAGTGTGGGTCCACGCTGAGACCGGGAGTGTGGGTCCACGCTGAGATCGGTAGTGTGGGTCCACATTGAGGCCGGGAGTGTGCGTCCACACTGAGGCCAGGAGTGTGGGTCCACACTGAGGCCTGGTGTGAGTGTCCACACTGAGGCTGGGAGTGTGGGACCACACTGAGGCCGGGAGTGTGGGTTCACACTGAGGCCAGGAGTGTGGGTCCAAACTGAGGCCAGGAGTGTGGGTTCACACTGAGGCCAGGAGTGTGGGTTCACACTGAGGCAGGAAGTGTGAGTCGACACTGAGGCCGGGAGTATGGGTCCACACTGAGGCCGGGAGTGTGGGTTCACACTGAGGCTGGAAGTGTGGGTCCACACTGAGGCCAGGAGTGTGAGTCCACACTGAGGCCGGGAGTGTGAGTCTTCTCTGAGGCCGGGAGTGTGAGTCTTCTCTGAGGCCGGGAGTGTGGGTCCACACTGAGGCCGGGAGTGTGGGTCCACACTGAGGCCCGAAGTGTGAGTCTGCTCTGAGGCCGGGAGTGTGGGTCCACACTGAGGCAGGGAGTGTGAGTCCACACTGAGGCCGGGAGTGTGAGTCCACAATGAGGCCGGAAGTGTGGGTCCACACTGAGGCCCGAAGTGTGAGTCTGCTCTGAGGCCGGGAGTGTGGGTCCACACTGAGGCCGGGAGTGTCGGTCCACACTGTGGCCAGGAGTCTGGGTCCACACTGAGGCCGGGAGTGTGGGTCCATGCTGAGGCCGGGAGTGTGGGTCCACACTGAGGCCGAGAGTGGGGGTCAACACTGAGGCCGGGAGTGTGGGTCCACACTGAGGCCGGGAGTGTGGGTCCACACTGAGGCCGGGAGTGTGGGTCCACACTGAGCCAGGGAGTGTGGGTCCTCACTGAGGCCGGGAGTGTGGGTCCACACTGAGGCCGGGAGTGTGGGTCCACACTGAGGCCGGGAGTGTGGGTCCACACTGAGCCAGGGAGTGTGGGTCCACACTGAGGCCGGGAGTGTGACTCCACACTGAGGCCGGGAGTGTGAGTCCACACTGAGGCCGGGAGTGTGGGTCCACACTGAGGCCTGATGTGATTGTCCACACTGAGGCCGGGAGTTTGGGTCCAGACTGAGGCAGGGAGTGTGGGTCCACACTGAGGCCGGGAGTGTGGGTCCACACTGAGGCAGGGAGTGTGGGTCCACACTGAGGCCGGGAGTGTGGGTCCACACTGAGACCGGGAGTGTGGGTTCAACTGAGACCGGGAGTGTGGGTCCACACTGAGGCCGGGAGTGTGGGTCCACACTGAGGCCGGGAGTGTGGGTCCACACTGAGGCCAGGTGTTTGGGTCCACACTGAGGCCTGGTGTGAGTGTCCACATTGAGGCCGGGAGTGTGGGTCCACATTGAGGCCGGGAGTGTGGGTCCACACTGAGGCCGGGAGTGTGGGTCCACACTGAGGCCGGGAGTGTGGGTTCACACTGGGGCCAGGAGTGTGGGTTCACACAGAGGCCAGGAGTGTGGGTCCACACTGAGGCCTGGTGTGAGTGTCCACATTGAGGCCGGGGTGTGTGGGTCCACACTGAGGCCGGGAGTGTGCGTCTACTCTAAGGCCGGGTGTGTGGGTTCACACTGAGGCCAGGAGTTTGGGTCCACACTGAGGCCAGGAGTTTGGGTCCACACTGAGGCCGGGAGTGTGGGTCCACACTGAGGCCGGGAGTGTGGGTCCACACTGAGGCCAGGAGTGTGAGTCTACTCTGAGGCCGGGAGTGTGAGTCTTCTCTGAGGCCGGGAGTGTGGGTCCACACTGAGCCAGGGAGTGTGGGTCCACACTGAGGCCAGGAGTGTGGGTTCACACTGAGGCAGGGAGTCTGGGTTCACTCTGAGGCCGGAGTGTGGGTCCACACTTAGGCCGGGAGTGTGGGTCCACACTGAGGCCGGGAGTGTGGGTCCACACTGAGGCCGGGAGTGTGAGTCCACACTGAGGACTGGTGTGAGTGTCCACACTGAGGCCGGGAGTGTGGGTCCACACTGAGCCAGGGAGTGTGGGTCCACACTGAGGCCAGGAGTGTGGGTTCACACTGAGGCAGGGAGTCTGGGTTCACTCTGAGGCCGGGAGTGTGGGTCCACACTGAGGCCAGGAGTGTGAGTCCACACTGAGGCCGGGAGTGTGGGTCCACACTGAGGCCAGGAGTGTGAGTCTACTCTGAGGCCGGGAGTGTGAGTCTTCTCTGAGGCCGGGAGTGTGGGTCCACACTGAGCCAGGGAGTGTGGGTCCACACTGAGGCCAGGAGTGTGGGTTCACACTGAGGCAGGGAGTCTGGGTTCACTCTGAGGCCGGGAGTGTGGGTCCACACTGAGGCCAGGAGTGTGAGTCCACACTGAGGCCGGGAGTGTGGGTCCACACTGAGTCCGGGAGTCTGGGTCCACACTGAGGCCCGAAGTGTGAGTCTACAGTGAGGCCGGGAGTGTGGGTCCACACTGAGGCCGGGAGTGTGGGTCCAAACTGAGGCCAGGAGTGTGGGTCCACACTGAGGCCGGGAGTGTGGGTCCACACTGAGGCCGGGAGTGTGAGTCCACACTGAGGACTGGTGTGAGTGTCCACACTGAGGCCGGGAGTGTGGGTCCACACTGAGGCCGGGAGTGTGGGTCCACGCTGAGGCCGGGAGTGTGGGTCCACACTGAGGCCGGGAGTGTGGGTCCACACTGAGGCCGGGAGTGTGGGTTCACACTGAGGCCGGGTGTGTGGGTTCACACTGAGGCCAGGAGTGTGGGTTCACACTGAGGCCGGGAGTGTGGGTTCACACTGAGGCACGGAGTGTGGGTCCACACTGAGGCCTGGTGTGAGTGTCCACATTGAGGCCGTGGTGTGTGGGTCCACACTGAGGCCTGGTGTGAGTGTCCACACTGAGGCCGGGAGTGTGGGTCTACTCTAAGGCCGGGTGTGTGGGTTCACACTGAGGCCAGGAGTTTGGTTCCACACTGAGGCCAGGAGTGTGGGTCCACACTGAGGCCGGGAGTGTGGGTCCACACTGAGGCCCGAAGTGTGAGTCCACAGTGAGGCCGGGAGTGTGGGTCTACACTGAGGCCGGGAGTGTGGGTTCACACTGAGGCCGGGAGTGTGGGTTCACACTGAGGCATAGAGTGTGGGTCCACACTGAGGCCGGGAGTGTGAGTCCACACTGAGGCCGGAAGTGTGGGTCCACACTGAGGCCGGGAGTGTGGGTCCACACTGAGGCCGGGAGTGTGGGTCCACACTGAGGCCGGGTGTGAGTGTCCACACTGAGGCCGGGAGTGGGGGTCCACACTGAGGCCGGGAGTGTGGTTCCACACTGAGGCCAGGAGTGTGAGTCCACACTGAGGCCGGGAGTGTCGGTCCACACTGAGGCCAGGAGTGTGAGTCCACACTGAGGCCGGGAGTGTCGGTCCACACTGAGGCCAGGAGTCTGGGTCCACACTGAGGCCGGGAGTGTGGGTCCACGCTGAGGCCGGGAGTGTGGGTCCACACTGAGGCCGAGAGTGGGGGTCAACACTGAGGCCGGGAGTGTGGGTCCACACTGAGGCCGGGAGTGTGGGTCCACACTGAGGCCGGGAGTGTGGGTCCACACTGAGCCAGGGAGTGTGGGTCCTCACTGAGGCCGGGAGTGTGGGTCCACACTGAGCCAGGGAGTGTGGGTCCACACTGAGGCCGGGAGTGTGGGTCCACACTGAGGCCTGGAGTGTGGGTCCACACTGAGGCCGGGAGTGTGGGTCCACACTGAGCCAGGGAGTGTGGGTCCACACTGAGGCCGGGAGTTTGGGTCCAGACTGAGGCAGGGAGTGTGGGTCCACACTGAGCCAGGGAGTGTGGGTCCACACTGAGGCCGGGAGTGTGGGTCCACACTGAGGCCTGGAGTGTGGGTCCACACTGAGGCCGGGAGTGTGGGTCCACACTGAGCCAGGGAGTGTGGGTCCACACTGAGGCCGGGAGTTTGGGTCCAGACTGAGGCAGGGAGTGTGGGTCCACACTGAGCCAGGGAGTGTGGGTCCACACTGAGGCCGGGAGTGTAAGTCCACACTGAGGCCGGGAGTTTGGGTCCACACTGAGGCCAGGTGTTTGGGTCCACACTGAGGCCTGGTGTGAGTGTCCACATTGAAGCCGGGGTGTGTGGGTCCACACTGAGGCCTGGTGTGAGTGTCCACACTGAGGCCGGGAGTGTGGGTCCACTCTAAGGCCGGGTGTGTGGGTTCACACTGAGGCCAGGAGTTTGGGTCCACACTGAGGCCAGGAGTGTGGGTCCACACTGAGGCCGGGAGTGTGGGTCCACGCTGAGGCCTGGAGTGTGGGTCCACACTGAGGCCGGGAGCGTGGGTCCACACTGAGGCCGGGAGTGTGGGTCCACACTGAGGCCGGGAGCGTGGGTCCACACTGAGGCCGGGAGTGTGGGTCCACACTGAGCCAGGGAGTCTGGGTTCACACTGAGGCCGGGAGCGTGGGTCCACACTGAGGCCGGGAGCGTGGGTCCACACTGAGGCCGGGAGTGTGGGTCCACACTGAGGCCGGGAGTGGGGGTCCACACTGAGGCCGGGAGTGTGGTTCCACACTGAGGCCTGGTGTGAGTGTCCACACTGAGGCCAGGAGTGTGGGTCCACACTGAGGCCGGGAGTGTGGGTCCACACTGAGGCCAGGAGTGTGAGTCCACACTGAGGCCGGGAGTGTCGGTCCACACTGAGGCCAGGAGTCTGGGTCCACACTGAGGCCGGGAGTGTGGGTCCACGCTGAGGCCGGGAGTGTGGGTCCACACTGAGGCCGAGAGTGGGGGTCAACACTGAGGCCGGGAGTGTGGGTCCACACTGAGGCCGGGAGTGTGGGTCCACACTGAGGCCGGGAGTGTGGGTCAACACTGAGCCAGGGAGTGTGGGTCCTCACTGAGGCCGGGAGTGTGGGTCCACACTGAGGCCTGGAGTGTGGGTCCACACTGAGGCCTGGAGTGTGGGTCCACACTGAGGCCGGGAGTGTGGGTCCACAGTGAGCCAGGGAGTGTGGGTCCACACTGAGGCCGGGAGTTTGGGTCCAGACTGAGGCAGGGAGTGTGGGTCCACACTGAGGCCGGGAGTGTGGGTCCACACTGAGGCAGGGAGTGTGGGTCCACACTGAGGCCGGGAGTGTGGGTCCACACTGAGACCGGGAGTGTGGGTTCAACTGAGACCGGGAGTGTAAGTCCACACTGAGGCCGGGAGTGTGGGTCCACACTGAGGCCAGGTGTTTGGGTCCACACTGAGGCCTGGTGTGAGTGTCCACATTGAGGCCGGGGTGTGTGGGTCCACACTGAGGCCTGGTGTGAGTGTCCACACTGAGGCCGGGAGTGTGGGTCCACTCTAAGGCCGGGTGTGTGGGTTCACACTGAGGCCAGGAGTTTGGGTCCACACTGAGGCCAGGAGTGTGGGTCCACACTGAGGCCGGGAGTGTGGGTCCATGCTGAGGCCTGGAGTGTGGGTCCACACTGAGGCCGGGAGCGTGGGTCCACACTGAGGCCGGGAGTGTGGGTCCACACTGAGGCCGGGAGCGTGGGTCCACACTGAGGCCGGGAGTGTGGGTCCACACTGAGCCAGGGAGTCTGGGTTCACACTGAGGCCGGGAGTGTGGGTCCACACTGAGGACGGGAGCGTGGGTCCACACTGAGGCCGGGAATGTGGCTCCACACTGAGGCCGGGAGTGGGGGTCCACACTGAGGCCGGGAGTGTGGTTCCACACTGAGGCCTGGTGTGAGTGTCCACACTGAGGCCAGGAGTGTGGGTCCACACTGAGGCCAAGAGTGTGGGTCCACACTGAGGCCGGGTGTGTGGGTCCACACTGAGGCCGGGAATGTGAGTCCACACTGAGGACTGGTGTGAGTGTCCACACTGAGGCCGGGAGTGTGCGTCCACACTGAGGCCGGGAGTGTGGGTCCACGCTGAGGCCGGGAGTGTGGGTCCACACTGAGGCCGGGAGTGTGGGTCCACACTGAGGCCGGGAGTGTGGGTTCACACTGAGGCCGGGTGTGTGGGTTCACACTGAGGCCAGGAGTGTGGGTTCACACTGAGGCCGGGAGTGTGGGTCCACACTGAGGCCGGGAGTGTGGGTCCACACTGAGGCCGGGAGTGTGGGTTCACACTGAGGCCGGGAGTGTGGGTACACACTGAGGCCGGGAGTGTGGGTCCACACTGAGGCCGGAAGTGTGGGTCCACACTGAGGCCGGGAGTGTGGGTCCACACTGAGGCCGGGAGTGTGGGTCCACACTGAGGCCGGGTGTGAGTGTCCACACTGAGGCCGGGAGTGGGGGTCCACACTGAGGCCGGGAGTGTGGTTCCACACTGAGGCCTGGTGTGAGTGTCCACACTGAGGCCAGGAGTGTGGGTCCACACTGAGGCCGGGAGTGTGGGTCCACACTGAGGCCGGGAGTGTGGGTCCACACTGAGGCCGGGAGTGTGAGTCCACACTGAGGCCGGGAGTGTCGGTCCACACTGAGGCCAGGAGTCTGGGTCCACACTGAGGCCGGGAGTGTGGGTCCACGCTGAGGCCGGGAGTGTGGGTCCACACTGAGGCCGAGAGTGGGGGTCAACACTGAGGCCGGGAGTGTGGGTCCACACTGAGGCCGGGAGTGTGGGTCCACACTGAGGCCGGGAGTGTGGGTCCTCACTGAGGCCGGGAGTGTGGGTCCACACTGAGGCCGGGAGTGTGGGTCCACACTGAGGCCTGGAGTGTGGGTCCACACTGAGGCCGGGAGTGTGGGTCCACACTGAGGCCGGGAGTGTGGGTCCACACTGAGGCAGGGAGTGTGGGTCCACACTGAGGCCGGGAGTGTGGGTCCACACTGAGACCGGGAGTGTGGGTTCAACTTAGACCGGGAGTGTGGGTCCACACTGAGGCCGCGAGTGTGAGTCCACACTGAGGCCGGGAGTGTGGGTCCACACTGAGGCCAGGTGTTTGGGTCCACACTGAGGCCTGGTGTGAGTGTCCACATTGAGGCCGGGAGTGTGGGTCCACATTGAGGCCGGGAGTGTGGGGCCACACTGAGGCCGGGAGTGTGGGTCCACACTGAGGCCGGGAGTGTGGGTTCACACTGGGGCCAGGAGTGTGGGTTCACACTGAGGCCAGGAGTGTGGGTCCACACTGAGGCCGGGAGTGTGGGTCAACACTGAGGCCGGGAGTGTGGGTCCACGCTGAGGCCGGGAGTGTGGGTCCACGCTGAGGCCGGGAGTGTGGGTCCACACTGAGGCCGGGAGTGTGGGTCCACACTGAGGCAGGGAGTCTGGGTTCACACTGAGGCCGGGAGTGTGGGTCCACACTGAGGCCAGGAGTGTGGGTCCACACTGAGGCCGGGAGTGTGAGTCCACACTGAGGCCGGGAGTGTGAGTCCACACTGAGGCCGGGAGTGTGGGTCCACACTGAGGCCTGATGTGATTGTCCACACTGAGGCCGGGAGTTTGGGTCCAGACTGAGGTAGGGTGTGTGGGTCCACACTGAGGCCGGGAGTGTGGGTCCACACTGAGGCAGAGAGTGTGGGTCCACACTGAGGCCGGGAGTGTGGGTCCACACTGAGACCGGGAGTGTGGGTTCAACTGAGACCGGGAGTGTGGGTCCACACTGAGGCCGGGAGTGTGAGTCCACACTGAGGCCGGGAGTGTGGGTTCACACTGAGGCCGGGAGTGTGGGTCTACTCTAAGGCCGGGTGTGTGGGATCACACTGAGGCCAGGAGTTTGGGTCCACACTGAGGCCAGGAGTTTGGGTCCACACTGAGGCCGGGAGTGTGGGTCCACACTGAGGCCGGGAGTGTGGGTCCACACTGAGGCCAGGAGTGTGAGTCTACTCTGAGGCCGGGAGTGTGGGTCCACGCTGAGGCACGGAGTGTGGGTCCACGCTGAGATCGGTAGTGTGCGTCCACATTGAGGCCGGGAGTGTGCGTCCACACTGAGGCCGGGAGTGTGGGTCCACACTGAGGCCTGGTGTGAGTGTCCACATTGAGGCCGGGGTGTGTGGGTCCACATTGAGGCCGGGAGTGTGGGTCCACACTGAGGCCGGGAGTGTGGGTCCACACTGAGGCCGGGAGTGTGGGTTCACACAGAGGCCAGGAGTGTGGGTCCACACTGAGGCCTGGTGTGAGTGTCCACATTGAGGCCGGGGTGTGTGGGTCCACACTGAGGCCTGGTGTGAGTGTCCACACTGAGGCCGGGAGTGTGGGTCTACTCTAAGGCCGGGTGTGTGGGTTCACACTGAGGCCAGGAGTTTGGGTCCACACTGAGGCCAGGAGTTTGGGTCCACACTGAGGCCGGGAGTGTGGGTCCACACTGAGGCCGGGAGTGTGGGTCCACACTGAGGCCAGGAGTGTGGGTACACACTGAGGCCGGGAGTGTGGGTCCACACTGAGATCGGTAGTGTGGGTCCACATTGAGGCCGGGAGTGTGCGTCCACACTGAGGCCGGGAGTGTGGGTCCACGCTGAGGCCGGGAGTGTGGGTCCACGCTCAGATCGGTAGTGTGGGTCCACATTGAGGCCGGGAGTGTGCGTCCACACTGAGGCCAGGAGTTTGGGTCCACACTGAGGCCTGGTGTGAGTGTCCACACTGAGGCTGGGAGTGTGGGACCACACTGAGGCCGGGAGTGTGGGTTCACACTGAGGCCAGGAGTGTGGGTCCAAACTGAGGCCAGGAGTGTGGGTCCACACTGAGGCCAGGAGTGTGGGTTCACACTGAGGCAGGGCGTCTGGGTTCACACTGAGGCCGGGAGTGGGGGTCCAAACTGAGGCAGGAAGTGTGAGTCGACATTGAGGCCGGGAGTATGGGTCCACACTGAGGCCGGGAGTGTGGGTTCACACTGAGGCTGGAAGTGTGGGTCCACACTGAGGCCAGGAGTGTGAGTCCACACTGAGGCCGGGAGTGTGAGTCTTCTCTGAGGCCGGGAGTGTGAGTCCACACTGAGGCCCGAAGTGTGAGTCTTCTCTGAGGCCGGGAGTGTGGGTCCACACTGAGGCCGGGAGTGTGGGTCCACACTGAGGCCAGGAGTGTGAGTCTGCTCTGAGGCCGGGAGTGTGGGTCCACACTGAGGCAGGGAGTGTGAGTCCACACTGAGGCCGGGAGTGTGAGTCCACACTGAGGCCGGAAGTGTGGGTCCACACTGAGGCCAGGAGTGTGAGTCTACTCTGAGGCCGGGAGTGTGAGTCTACACTGAGGCCGGGAGTGTGGGTTCACACTGAGGCCGGGAGTGTGGGTCCAAACTGAGGCCAGGAGTGTGGGTTCAACTGAGGCTGGAAGTGTGGGTCCACACTGAGGCCTGGTGTGAGTGTCCACATTGAGGCCGGGTGTGTGTGACAACACTGAGGCCGGGAGTGTGGGTCCACACTGAGGCCGGAAGTGTGGGTCTACACTGAGGCCTGGTGTGAGTGTCCACATTGAGGCCAGGTGTTTCGGTCCACACAGAGGCCTGGAGAGTGGTTCCATACTGAGGCCGGGAGTGTGGGTCCACACTGAGGCCGGGAGTGTGGGTCCACACTGAGGCCAGGAGTGTGAGTCTGCTCTGAGGCCGGGAGTGTGGGTTCACACTGAGACCGGGAGTGTGGGTCCACACTGAGGCCGGAAGTGTGGGTCCACACTGAGGACGGAGGTGTGGGTCCACACTGAGGCCGGGTGTTTGGTCCACACTGAGGCCGGGAGTGTGGGTCCACAATGAGTCCTGGAGTGTGGGTCCACACAGAGGCAGGAAGTGTGGGTCTACACTGAGGCCTGGTGTGAGTGTCCACATTGAGGCCTGGAGTTTAGGTCCACACTGAGGCCTGGAGAGTGGTTCCATACTGAGGCCGACATTGTGGGTCCACACTGAGGCCAGGAGTGTGAGTCTACACTCAGGCCGTGAGTGTGGGTCCACACTGAGGCCAGGAGTTTTGGTCTACATTGAGGGCAGGAGTGTGGGTCCACACAGAGGCCAGGAGTGTGGGTCCACACAGAGGCCAGGAGTGTGGGTCCACATTGAGGCCAGGAGTGTGGGTCCACACTGAGGCCAGGAGTGTGGGTCCACATTGAGGCCAGGAGTGTGGGTCCACACAGAGGCCAGGAGTGTGGGTCCACATTGGGGCCAGGAGTGTGGGTCCACACTGAGGCCAGGAGTGTGGGTTCACACTGAGGCCAGGAGTGTGGGTCCACACTGAGGCCAGGAGTGTGGGTCCACACTGAGGCCAGGAGTTTGGGTCCACACTGAGGCCGGGAGTGTGGGTCCACACTGAGGCCTGGTGTGAGTGTCCACATTGAGGCCGGGAGTTTAGGTCCACACAGAGGCCTGGAGATTGGATCCATACTGAGGCCGGGAGTGTGGGTCCACACTGAGGCAGGGAGTGTGGGTCCACACTGAGGCCGGGAGTGTGGGTTCACACTGAGACCGGGAGTGTGGGTTCAACTGAGACCGGGAGTGTGGGTCCACTCTGAGGCCGGGAGTGTGAGTCCACACTGAGGCCGGGAGTGTGGGTCCACACTGAGGCCAGGTGTTTGGGTCCACACTGAGGCCTGGTGTGAGTGTCCACATTGAGGCCGGGAGTGTGGGTCCACACTGAGGCCGGGAGTGAGGGTCCACGCTGAGACCGGGAGAGTGGGTCCACACTGAGGCCGGGAGTGTGAGTCCACACTGAGGCCGGGAGTGTGGGTCCACACTGAGGCCAGGTGTTTGGGTCCACACTGAGGCCTGGTGTGAGTGTCCACATTGAGGCCAGGAGTGTGGGTCCACATTGAGGCCGGGAGTGTGGGTCCACACTGAGGCCGGGAGTGCGGGTTCACACTGGGGCCAGGAGTATGGGTTCACACTGAGGCCAGGAGTGTGGGTCCACACTGAGGCCTGGTGTGAGTGTCCACATTGAGGCCGGGAGTGTGGGTCCACACTGAGGCCTGGTGTGAGTGTCCACACTGAGGCCGGGAGTGTGGGTCCACTCTAAGGCCGGGTGTGTGGGTTCACACTGAGGCCAGGAGTTTGGGTCCACACTGAGGCCAGGAGTGTGGGTCCACACTGAGGCCGGGAGTGTGGGTCCACGCTGAGGCCGGGAGTGTGGGTCCACGCTGAGATCGGTAGTGTGGGTCCACATTGAGGCCGGGAGTGTGCGTCCACACTGAGGCCAGGAGTGTGGGTCCACACTGAGGCCTGGTGTGAGTGTCCACACTGAGGCTGGGAGTGTGGGACCACACTGAGGCCGGGAGTGTGGGTTCACACTGAGGCCAGGAGTGTGGGTCCAAACTGAGGCCAGGAGTGTGGGTCCACACTGAGGCCAGGAGTGTGGGTTCACACTGAGGCAGGGCGTCTGGGTTCACACTGAGGCCGGGAGTGGGGGTCCAAACTGAGGCAGGAAGTGTGAGTCGACACTGAGGCCGGGAGTATGGGTCCACACTGAGGCCGGGAGTGTGGGTTCACACTGAGGCTGGAAGTGTGGGTCCACACTGAGGCCAGGAGTGTGAGTCCACACTGAGGCCGGGAGTGTGAGTCTTCTCTGAGGCCGGGAGTGTGAGTCTTCTCTGAGGCCGGGAGTGTGGGTCCACACTGAGGCCGGGAGTGTGGGTCCACACTGAGGCCCGAAGTGTGAGTCTGCTCTGAGGCCGGGAGTGTGGGTCCACACTGAGGCAGGGAGTGTGAGTCCACACTGAGGCCGGGAGTGTGAGTCCACACTGAGGCCGGAAGTGTGGGTCCACACTGAGGCCAGGAGTGTGAGTCTACTCTGAGGCCGGGAGTGTGAGTCTTCTCTGAGGCCGGGAGTGTGGGTCCACACTGAGCCAGGGAGTGTGGGTCCACACTGAGGCCAGGAGTGTGGGTTCACACTGAGGCAGGGAGTCTGGGTTCACTCTGAGGCCGGGAGTGTGGGTCCACACTGAGGCCAGGAGTGTGAGTCCACACTGAGGCCGGGAGTGCGGGTTCACACTGGGGCCAGGAGTATGGGTTCACACTGAGGCCGGGAGTGTGGGTCCTCACTGAGGCCGGGAGTGTGGGTCCACACTGAGGCCGGGAGTGTGGGTCCACACTGAGGCCTGGAGTGTGGGTCCACACTGAGGCCGGGAGTGTGGGTCCACACTGAGGCCGGGAGTGTGGGTCCACACTGAGGCAGGGAGTGTGGGTCCACACTGAGGCAGGGAGTGTGGGTCCACACTGAGACCGGGAGTGTGGGTTCAACTTAGACCGGGAGTGTGGGTCCACACTGAGGCCGCGAGTGTGAGTCCACACTGAGGCCGGGAGTGTGGGTCCACACTGAGGCCGGGAGTGTCGGTCCACACTGTGGCCAGGAGTCTGGGTCCACACTGAGGCCGGGAGTGTGGGTCCACGCTGAGGCCGGGAGTGTGGGTCCACACTGAGGCCGAGAGTGGGGGTCAACACTGAGGCCGGGAGTGTGGGTCCACACTGAGGCCGGGAGTGTGGGTCCACACTGAGGCCGGGAGTGTGGGTCCACACTGAGCCAGGGAGTGTGGGTCCTCACTGAGGCCGGGAGTGTGGGTCCACACTGAGGCCGGGAGTGTGGGTCCACACTGAGGCCTGGAGTGTGGGTCCACACTGAGGCCGGGAGTGTGGGTCCACACTGAGCCAGGGAGTGTGGGTCCACACTGAGGCCGGGAGTGTGACTCCACACTGAGGCCGGGAGTGTGAGTCCACACTGAGGCCGGGAGTGTGGGTCCACACTGAGGCCTGATGTGATTGTCCACACTGAGGCCGGGAGTTTGGGTCCAGACTGAGGCAGGGAGTGTGGGTCCACACTGAGGCCGGGAGTGTGGGTCCACACTGAGGCAGGGAGTGTGGGTCCACACTGAGGCCGGGAGTGTGGGTCCGCACTGAGACCGGGAGTGTGGGATCAACTGAGACCGGGAGTGTGGGTCCACACTGAGGCCGGGAGTGTGGGTCCACACTGAGGCCAGGTGTTTGCGTCCACACTGAGGCCTGGTGTGAGTGTCCACATTGAGGCCGGGAGTGTGGGTCCACATTGAGGCCGGGAGTGTGGGTCCACACTGAGGCCGGGAGTGTGGGTCCACACTGAGGCCGGGAGTGTGGGTTCACACTGGGGCCAGGAGTGTGGGTTCACACAGAGGCCAGGAGTGTGGGTCCACACTGAGGCCTGGTGTGAGTGTCCACATTGAGGCCGGGGTGTGTGGGTCCACACTGAGGCCGGGAGTGTGGGTCCACACTGAGGCCGGGAGTGTGGGCCCACACTGAGGCCGGGTGTGAGTGTCCACACTGAGGCCGGGAGTGGGGGTCCACACTGAGGCCGGGAGTGTGGGTCCACACTGAGGCCTGGTGTGAGTGTCCACACTGAGGCCAGGAGTGTGGGTCCACACTGAGGCCGGGAGTGTGGGTCCACACTGAGGCCGGGAGTGTGGGTCCACACTGAGGCCGGGAGTGTGAGTCCACACTGAGGCCGGGAGTGTGGGTCCACACTGAGGCCGGGAGTGTGGGTCCACACTGAGCCAGGGAGTGTGGGTCCACACTGAGGCCAGGTGTTTGGGTCCACACTGAGGCCTGGTGTGAGTGTCCACATTGAGGCCGGGAGTGTGGGTCCACACTGAGGCCGGGAGTGTGGGTCCACACTGAGGCCGGGAGTGTGGGTTCACACTGGGGCCAGGAGTGTGGGTTCACACAGAGGCCAGGAGTGTGGGTCCACACTGAGGCCTCGTGTGAGTGTCCACATTGAGGCCGGGGTGTGTGGGTCCACACTGAGGCCTGGTGTGAGTGTCCACACTGAGGCCGGGAGTGTGGGTCTACTCTAAGGCCGGGTGTGTGGGTTCACACTGAGGCCAGGAGTTTGGGTCCACACTGAGGCCAGGAGTTTGGGTTCACACTGAGGCCGGGAGTGTGGGTCCACACTGAGGCCTGGTGTGAGTGTCCACGCTGAGGCCGGGAGTGTGGGTCCACACTGAGGCCGAGAGTGGGGGTCAACACTGAGGCCGGGAGTGTGGGTCCACACTGAGGCCGGGAGTGTGGGTCCACACTGAGGCCGGGAGTGTGGGTCCACACTGAGCCAGGGAGTGTGGGTCCTCACTGAGGCCGGGAGTGTGGGTCCACACTGAGGCCGGGAGTGTGACTCCACACTGAGGCCGGGAGTGTGAGTCCACACTGAGGCCGGGAGTGTGGGTCCACACTGAGGCCTGGTGTGAGTGTCCACACTGAGGCCAGGAGTTTGGGTCCACACTGAGGCCGGGAGTGTGGGTCCACACTGAGACCGGGAGTGTGGGTCCACGCTGAGGCCGGGAGTGTGGGTCCACGCTGAGGCCGGGAGTGTGGGTCCACACTGAGGCCGGGAGTGTGGGTCCACACTGAGGCAGGGAGTCTGGGTTCACACTGAGGCCGGGAGTGTGGGTCCACACTGAGGCCAGGAGTGTGGGTACACACTGAGGCCGGGTGTGTGGGTTCACACTGAGGCCGGGAGTGTGGGTTCACACTGAGGCCGGGAGTGTGGGTCCTCACTGAGGCCGGGAGTGTGGGTCCACACTGAGGCCGGGAGTGTGGGTCCACACTGAGGCCTGGAGTGTGGGTCCACACTGAGGCCGGGAGTGTGGGTCCACACTGAGGCCGGGAGTGTGGGTCCACACTGAGGCAGGGAGTGTGGGTCCACACTGAGGCAGGGAGTGTGGGTCCACACTGAGACCGGGAGTGTGGGTTCAACTTAGACCGGGAGTGTGGGTCCACACTGAGGCCGCGAGTGTGAGTCCACACTGAGGCCGGGAGTGTGGGTCCACACTGAGGCCGGGAGTGTCGGTCCACACTGTGGCCAGGAGTCTGGGTCCACACTGAGGCCGGGAGTGTGGGTCCACGCTGAGGCCGGGAGTGTGGGTCCACACTGAGGCCGAGAGTGGGGGTCAACACTGAGGCTGGGAGTGTGGGTCCACACTGAGGCCGGGAGTGTGGGTCCACACTGAGGCCGGGAGTGTGGGTCCACACTGAGCCAGGGAGTGTGGGTCCTCACTGAGGCCGGGAGTGTGGGTCCACACTGAGGCCGGGAGTGTGGGTCCACACTGAGGCCTGGAGTGTGGGTCCACACTGAGGCCGGGAGTGTGGGTCCACACTGAGCCAGGGAGTGTGGGTCCACACTGAGGCCGGGAGTGTGGGTCCACACTGAGGCCGGGAGTGTGACTCCACACTGAGGCCGGGAGTGTGAGTCCACACTGAGGCCGGGAGTGTGGGTCCACACTGAGGCCTGATGTGATTGTCCACACTGAGGCCGGGAGTTTGGGTCCAGACTGAGGCAGGGAGTGTGGGTCCACACTGAGGCCGGGAGTGTGGGTCCACACTGAGGCAGGGAGTGTGGGTCCACACTGAGGCCGGGAGTGTGGGTCCGCACTGAGACCGGGAGTGTGGGTTCAACTGAGACCGGGAGTGTGGGTCCACACTGAGGCCGGGAGTGTGGGTCCACACTGAGGCCAGGTGTTTGGGTCCACACTGAGGCCTGGTGTGAGTGTCCACATTGAGGCCGGGAGTGTGGGTCCACATTGAGGCCGGGAGTGTGGGTCCACACTGAGGCCGGGAGTGTGGGTCCACACTGAGGCCGGGAGTGTGGGTTCACACTGGGGCCAGGAGTGTGGGTTCACACAGAGGCCAGGAGTGTGGGTCCACACTGAGGCCTGGTGTGAGTGTCCACATTGAGGCCGGGGTGTGTGGGTCCACACTGAGGCCGGGAGTGTGGGTCCACACTGAGGCCGGGAGTGTGGGCCCACACTGAGGCCGGGTGTGAGTGTCCACACTGAGGCCGGGAGTGGGGGTCCACACTGAGGCCGGGAGTGTGGGTCCACACTGAGGCCTGGTGTGAGTGTCCACACTGAGGCCAGGAGTGTGGGTCCACACTGAGGCCGGGAGTGTGGGTCCACACTGAGGCCGGGAGTGTGGGTCCACACTGAGGCCGGGAGTGTGAGTCCACACTGAGGCCGGGAGTGTGGGTCCACACTGAGGCCGGGAGTGTGGGTCCACACTGAGCCAGGGAGTTTTGGTCCACACTGAGGCCAGGTGTTTGGGTCCACACTGAGGCCTGGTGTGAGTGTCCACATTGAGGCCGGGAGTGTGGGTCCACACTGAGGCCGGGAGTGTGGGTCCACACTGAGGCCGGGAGTGTGGGTTCACACTGGGGCCAGGAGTGTGGGTTCACACAGAGGCCAGGAGTGTGGGTCCACACTGAGGCCTGGTGTGAGTGTCCACATTGAGGCCGGGGTGTGTGGGTCCACACTGAGGCCTGGTGTGAGTGTCCACACTGAGGCCGGGAGTGTGGGTCTACTCTAAGGCCGGGTGTGTGGGTTCACACTGAGGCCAGGAGTTTGGGTCCACACTGAGGCCAGGAGTTTGGGTCCACACTGAGGCCGGGAGTGTGGGTCCACACTGAGGCCGGGAGTGTGGGTCCACACTGAGGCCAGGAGTGTGAGTCTACTCTGAGGCCGGGAGTGTGAGTCTTCTCTGAGGCCGGGAGTGTGGGTCCACACTGAGCCAGGGAGTGTGGGTCCACACTGAGGCCAGGAGTGTGGGTTCACACTGAGGCCGGGAGTCTGGGTCCACACTGAGGCCGGGAGTGTGGGTCCACACTGAGGCCGGGAGTGTGGGTCCACACTGAGGCCGGGAGTGTGAGTCCACACTGAGGACTGGTGTGAGTGTCCACACTGAGGCCGGGAGTGTGGGTCCACACTGAGGCCGGGAGTGTGGGTCCACGCTGAGGCCGGGAGTGTGGGTCCACATTGAGGCCGGGAGTGTGGGTCCACACTGAGGCCGGGAGTGTGGGTTCACACTGAGGCCGGGTGTGTGGGTTCACACTGAGGCCAGGAGTGTGGGTTCACACTGAGGCCGGGAGTGTGGGTTCACACTGAGGCACGGAGTGTGGGTCCACACTGAGGCCTGGTGTGAGTGTCCACATTGAGGCCGGGGTGTGTGGGTCCACACTGAGGCCTGGTGTGAGTGTCCACACTGTGGCCGGGAGTGTGGGTCTACTCTAAGGCCGGGTGTGTGGGTTCACACTGAGGCCAGGTTTTTGGGTCCACACTGAGGCCAGGAGTGTGGGTCCACACTGAGGCCGGGAGTGTGGGTCCACACTGAGGCCGGGAGTGTGGGTCCACACTGAGGCCGGAAGTGTGGGTCCACACTGAGGCCAGGAGTGTGAGTCTACTCTGAGGCCGGGAGTGTGAGTCTTCTCTGAGGCCGGGAGTGTGGGTCCACACTGAGCCAGGGAGTGTGGGTCCACACTGAGGCCAGGAGTGTGGGTTCACACTGAGGCAGGGAGTCTGGGTTCACTCTGAGGCCGGGAGTGTGGGTCCACACTGAGGCCAGGAGTGTGAGTCCACACTGAGGCCGGGAGTGTGGGTCCACACTGAGTCCGGGAGTGTGGGTCCACACTGAGGCCCGAAGTGTGAGTCTACACTGAGGCCGGGAGTGTGGGTCCACACTGAGGCCGGGAGTGTGGGTTCACACTGAGGCCGGGAGTGTGGGTTCACACTGAGGCATAGAGTGTGGGTCCACACTGAGGCCGGGAGTGTGGGTCCACACTGAGGCCGGGAGTGTGGGCCCACACTGAGGCCGGGTGTGAGTGTCCACACTGAGGCAGGGAGTGTGGGTCCACACTGAGGCCGGGAGTGTGGGTCCACACTGAGGCAGGGAGTGTGGGTCCACACTGAGGCCGGGAGTGTGGGTCCACACTGAGGCCGGGAGTGTGGGTCCACACTGAGGCCAGGAGTGTGGGTCCACACTGAGGCCGGGAGTGTGGGTCCACACTGAGGCCGGGAGTGTGGGTCCACACTGAGGCCAGGAGTGTGAGTCCACACTGAGGCCGGGAGTGTCGGTCCACACTGTGGCCCGGAGTCTGGGTCCACACTGAGGCCGGGAGTGTGGGTCCACGCTGAGGCCGGGAGTGTGGGTCCACACTGAGGCCGGGAGTGTGGGTCCACACTGAGGCCGGGAGTGTGGGCCCACACTGAGGCCGGGTGTGAGTGTCCACACTGAGGCCGGGAGTTGGGGTCCACACTGAGGCCGGGAGTGTGGGTCCACACTGAGGCCTGGTGTGAGTGTCCACACTGAGGCCAGGAGTGTGGGTCCACACTGAGGCCGGGAGTGTGGGTCCACACTGAGGCCGGGAGTGTGGGTCCACACTGAGGCCGGGAGTGTGGGTCCACACTGAGGCCGGGAGTGTGGGTCCACACTGAGGCCAGGAGTGTGAGTCCACACTGAGGCCGGGAGTGTCGGTCCACACTGTGGCCAGGAGTCTGGGTCCACACTGAGGCCGGGAGTGTGGGTCCACGCTGAGGCCGGGAGTGTGGGTCCACACTGAGGCCGAGAGTGGGGGTCAACACTGAGGCCGGGAGTGTGGGTCCACACTGAGGCCGGGAGTGTGGGTCCACACTGAGGCCGGGAGTGTGGGTCCACACTGAGCCAGGGAGTGTGGGTCCTCACTGAGGCCGGGAGTGTGGGTCCACACTGAGGCCGGGAGTGTGACTCCACACTGAGGCCGGGAGTGTGAGTCCACACTGAGGCCGGGAGTGTGGGTCCACACTGAGGCCTGATGTGATTGTCCACACTGAGGCCGGGAGTTTGGGTCCAGACTGAGGCAGGGAGTGTGGGTCCACACTGAGGCCGGGAGTGTGGGTCCACACTGAGGCAGGGAGTGTGGGTCCACACTGAGGCCGGGAGTGTGGGTCCGCACTGAGACCGGGAGTGTGGGTTCAACTGAGACCGGGAGTGTGGGTCCACACTGAGGCCGGGAGTGTGGGTCCACACTGAGGCCAGGTGTTTGGGTCCACACTGAGGCCTGGTGTGAGTGTCCACACTGAGGCCAGGAGTTTGGGTCCACACTGAGGCCGGGAGTGTGGGTCCACACTGAGACCGGGAGTGTGGGTTCAACTGAGACCGGGAGTGTAAGTCCACACTGAGGCCGGGAGTGTGGGTCCACACTGAGGCCAGGTGTTTGGGTCCACACTGAGGCCTGGTGTGAGTGTCCACATTGAGGCCGGGATGTGTGGGTCCACACTGAGGCCTGGTGTGAGTGTCCACACTGAGGCCGGGAGTGTGGGTCCACTCTAAGGCCGGGTGTGTGGGTTCACACTGAGGCCAGGAGTTTGGGTCCACACTGAGGCCAGGAGTGTGGGTCCACACTGAGGCCGGGAGTGTGGGTCCACGCTGAGGCCTGGAGTGTGGGTCCACACTGAGGCCGGGAGCGTGGGTCCACACTGAGGCCGGGAGTGTGGGTCCACACTGAGGCCGGGAGCGTGGGTCCACACTGAGGCCGGGAGTCTGGGTCCACACTGAGGCCGGGAGTGTGGGTCCACACTGAGCCAGGGAGTCTGGGTTCACACTGAGGCCGGGAGCGTGGGTCCACACTGAGGACGGGAGCGTGGGTCCACACTGAGGCCGGGAGTGTGGGTCCACACTGAGGCCGGGAGTGTGGGTCCACACTGAGGCCGGGAGTGGGGGTCCACACTGAGGCCGGGAGTGTGGTTCCACACTGAGGCCTGGTGTGAGTGTCCACACTGAGGCCAGGAGTGTGGGTCCACACTGAGGCCAGGAGTGTGGGTCCACACTGAGGCCGGGTGTGTGGGTCCACACTGAGGCCGGGAATGTGAGTCCACACTGAGGACTGGTGTGAGTGTCCACACTGAGGCCGGGAGTGTGGGTCCACACTGAGGCCGGGAGTGTGGGTTCACACTGAGGCCGGGTGTGTGGGTTCACACTGAGGCCAGGAGTGTGGGTTCACACTGAGGCCGGGAGTGTGGGTTCACACTGAGGCACGGAGTGTGGGTTCACACTGAGGCCGGGAGTGTGGGTCCACACTGAGGCCGGGAGTGTGGGTCCACACTGAGGCCGGGAGTGTGGGTTCACACTGAGGCCGGGAGTGTGGGTACACACTGAGGCCGGGAGTGTGTGTCCACACTGAGGCCGGAAGTGTGGGTCCACACTGAGGCCGGGAGTGTGGGTCCACACTGAGGCCGGGAGTGTGGGTCCACACTGAGGCCGGGTGTGAGTGTCCACACTGAGGCCGGGAGTGGGGGTCCACACTGAGGCCGGGAGTGTGGTTCCACACTGAGGCCTGGTGTGAGTGTCCACACTGAGGCCGGGAGTGTGGGTCCACACTGAGGCAGGGAGTGTGGGTCCACACTGAGGCCAGGAGTGTGAGTCCACACTGAGACCGGGAGTGTCGGTCCACACTGAGGCCAGGAGTCTGGGTCCACACTGAGGCCGGGAGTGTGGGTCCACGCTGAGGCCGGGAGTGTGGGTCCACACTGAGGCCGAGAGTGGGGGTCAACACTGAGGCCGGGAGTGTGGGTCCACACTGAGGCCGGGAGTGTGGGTCCTCACTGAGGCCGGGAGTGTGGGTCCACACTGAGGCCGGGAGTGTGGGTCCACACTGAGGCCTGGAGTGTGGGTCCACACTGAGGCCGGGAGTGTGGGTCCACACTGAGGCCGGGAGTGTGGGTCCACACTGAGGCAGGGAGTGTGGGTCCACACTGAGGCCGGGAGTGTGGGTCCACACTGAGACCGGGAGTGTGGGTTCAACTTAGACCGGGAGTGTGGGTCCACACTGAGGCCGCGAGTGTGAGTCCACACTGAGGCCGGGAGTGTGGGTCCACACTGAGGCCAGGTGTTTGGGTCCACACTGAGGCCTGGTGTGAGTGTCCACATTGAGGCCGGGAGTGTGGGTCCACATTGAGGCCGGGAGTGTGGGGCCACACTGAGGCCGGGAGTGTGGGTCCACACTGAGGCCGGGAGTGTGGGTTCACACTGGGGCCAGGAGTGTGGGTTCACACTGAGGCCAGGAGTGTGGGTCCACACTGAGGCCGGGAGTGTGGGTCCACACTGAGGCCGGGAGTGTGGGTCCACGCTGAGGCCGGGAGTGTGGGTCCACGCTGAGGCCGGGAGTGTGGGTCCACACTGAGGCCGGGAGTGTGGGTCCACACTGAGGCAGGGAGTCTGGGTTCACACTGAGGCCGGGAGTGTGGGTCCACACTGAGGCCAGGAGTGTGGGTACACACTGAGGCCGGGTGTGTGGGTTCACACTGAGGCCAGGAGTGTGGGTTCACACTGAGGCCGGGAGTGTGGGTCCTCACTGAGGCCGGGAGTGTGGGTCCACACTGAGGCCGGGAGTGTGGGTCCACACTGAGGCCTGGAGTGTGGGTCCACACTGAGGCCGGGAGTGTGGGTCCACACTGAGGCCGGGAGTGTGGGTCCACACTGAGGCAGGGAGTGTGGGTCCACACTGAGGCAGGGAGTGTGGGTCCACACTGAGGCAGGGAGTGTGGGTCCACACTGAGACCGGGAGTGTGGGTTCAACTTAGACCGGGAGTGTGGGTCCACACTGAGGCCGCGAGTGTGAGTCCACACTGAGGCCGGGAGTGTGGGTCCACACTGAGGCCGGGAGTGTCGGTCCACACTGTGGCCAGGAGTCTGGGTCCACACTGAGGCCGGGAGTGTGGGTCCACGCTGAGGCCGGGAGTGTGGGTCCACACTGAGGCCGAGAGTGGGGGTCAACACTGAGGCCGGGAGTGTGGGTCCACACTGAGGCCGGGAGTGTGGGTCCACACTGAGGCCGGGAGTGTGGGTCCACACTGAGCCAGGGAGTGTGGGTCCTCACTGAGGCCGGGAGTGTGGGTCCACACTGAGGCCGGGAGTGTGGGTCCACACTGAGGCCTGGAGTGTGGGTCCACACTGAGGCCGGGAGTGTGGGTCCACACTGAGCCAGGGAGTGTGGGTCCACACTGAGGCCGGGAGTGTGGGTCCACACTGAGGCCGGGAGTGTGACTCCACACTGAGGCCGGGAGTGTGAGTCCACACTGAGGCCGGGAGTGTGGGTCCACACTGAGGCCTGATGTGATTGTCCACACTGAGGCCGGGAGTTTGGGTCCAGACTGAGGCAGGGAGTGTGGGTCCACACTGAGGCCGGGAGTGTGGGTCCACACTGAGGCAGGGAGTGTGGGTCCACACTGAGGCCGGGAGTGTGGGTCCGCACTGAGACCGGGAGTGTGGGTTCAACTGAGACCGGGAGTGTGGGTCCACACTGAGGCCGGGAGTGTGGGTCCACACTGAGGCCAGGTGTTTGGGTCCACACTGAGGCCTGGTGTGAGTGTCCACATTGAGGCCGGGAGTGTGGGTCCACATTGAGGCCGGGAGTGTGGGTCCACACTGAGGCCGGGAGTGTGGGTCCACACTGAGGCCGGGAGTGTGGGTTCACACTGGGGCCAGGAGTGTGGGTTCACACAGAGGCCAGGAGTGTGGGTCCACACTGAGGCCTGGTGTGAGTGTCCACATTGAGGCCGGGGTGTGTGGGTCCACACTGAGGCCGGGAGTGTGGGTCCACACTGAGGCCGGGAGTGTGGGCCCACACTGAGGCCGGGTGTGAGTGTCCACACTGAGGCCGGGAGTGGGGGTCCACACTGAGGCCGGGAGTGTGGGTCCACACTGAGGCCTGGTGTGAGTGTCCACACTGAGGCCAGGAGTGTGGGTCCACACTGAGGCCGGGAGTGTGGGTCCACACTGAGGCCGGGAGTGTGGGTCCACACTGAGGCCGGGAGTGTGAGTCCACACTGAGGCCGGGAGTGTGGGTCCACACTGAGGCCGGGAGTGTGGGTCCACACTGAGGCCGGGAGTGTGGGTCCACACTGAGGCCTGATGTGATTGTCCACACTGAGGCCGGGAGTTTGGGTCCAGACTGAGGCAGGGAGTGTGGGTCCACACTGAGGCCGGGAGTGTGGGTCCACACTGAGGCAGGGAGTGTGGGTCCACACTGAGGCCGGGAGTGTGGGTCCACACTGAGGCCTGGTGTGAGTGTCCACACTGAGGCCAGGAGTGTGGGTCCACACTGAGGCCAGGTGTTTGGGTCCACACTGAGGCCTGGTGTGAGTGTCCACACTGAGGCCGGGAGTGTGGGTCCACACTGAGGCCGGGAGTGTGGGTCCACACTGAGGCCGGGAGTGTGAGTCCACACTGAGGCCGGGAGTGTGGGTCCACACTGAGGCCTGATGTGATTGTCCACACTGAGGCCGGGAGTTTGGGTCCAGACTGAGGCAGGGAGTGTGGGTCCACACTGAGGCCGGGAGTGTGGGTCCACACTGAGGCAGGGAGTGTGGGTCCACACTGAGGCCGGGAGTGTGGGTCCGCACTGAGACCGGGAGTGTGGGTTCAACTGAGACCGGGAGTGTGGGTCCACACTGAGGCCGGGAGTGTGGGTCCACACTGAGGCCAGGTGTTTGGGTCCACACTGAGGCCTGGTGTGAGTGTCCACATTGAGGCCGGGAGTGTGGGTCCACATTGAGGCCGGGAGTGTGGGTCCACACTGAGGCCGGGAGTGTGGGTCCACACTGAGGCCGGGAGTGTGGGTTCACACTGGGGCCAGGAGTGTGGGTTCACACAGAGGCCAGGAGTGTGGGTCCACACTGAGGCCTGGTGTGAGTGTCCACATTGAGGCCGGGGTGTGTGGGTCCACACTGAGGCCTGGTGTGAGTGTCCACACTGAGGCCGGGAGTGTGGGTCTACTCTAAGGCCGGGTGTGTGGGTTCACACTGAGGCCAGGAGTTTGGGTCCACACTGAGGCCAGGAGTTTGGGTCCACACTGAGGCCGGGAGTGTGGGTCCACACTGAGGCCGGGAGTGTGGGTCCACACTGAGGCCAGGAGTGTGAGTCTACTCTGAGGCCGGGAGTGTGAGTCTTCTCTGAGGCCGGGAGTGTGGGTCCACACTGAGCCAGGGAGTGTGGGTCCACACTGAGGCCAGGAGTGTGGGTTCACACTGAGGCAGGGAGTCTGGGTTCACTCTGAGGCCGGGAGTGTGGGTCCACACTGAGGCCGGGAGTGTGGGTCCACACTGAGGCCGGGAGTGTGGGTCCACACTGAGGCCGGGAGTGTGAGTCCACACTGAGGCCGGGAGTGTGGGTCCACGCTGAGGCCGGGAGTGTGGGTCCACATTGAGGCCGGGAGTGTGGGTCCACACTGAGGCCGGGAGTGTGGGTTCACACTGAGGCCGGGTGTGTGGGTTCACACTGAGGCCAGGAGTGTGGGTTCACACTGAGGCCGGGAGTGTGGGTTCACACTGAGGCACGGAGTGTGGGTCCACACTGAGGCCTGGTGTGAGTGTCCACATTGAGGCCGGGGTGTGTGGGTCCACACTGAGGCCTGGTGTGAGTGTCCACACTGTGGCCGGGAGTGTGGGTCTACTCTAAGGCCGGGTGTGTGGGTTCACACTGAGGCCAGGTTTTTGGGTCCACACTGAGGCCAGGAGTGTGGGTCCACACTGAGGCCGGGAGTGTGGGTCCACACTGAGGCCAGGAGTGTGAGTCTACTCTGAGGCCGGGAGTGTGAGTCTTCTCTGAGGCCGGGAGTGTGGGTCCACACTGAGCCAGGGAGTGTGGGTCCACACTGAGGCCAGGAGTGTGGGTTCACACTGAGGCAGGGAGTCTGGGTTCACTCTGAGGCCGGGAGTGTGGGTCCACACTGAGGCCAGGAGTGTGAGTCCACACTGAGGCCGGGAGTGTGGGTCCACACTGAGGCCAGGAGTGTGAGTCTACTCTGAGGCCGGGAGTGTGAGTCTTCTCTGAGGCCGGGAGTGTGGGTCCACACTGAGCCAGGGAGTGTGGGTCCACACTGAGGCCAGGAGTGTGGGTTCACACTGAGGCAGGGAGTCTGGGTTCACTCTGAGGCCGGGAGTGTGGGTCCACACTGAGGCCAGGGGTGTGAGTCCACACTGAGGCCGGGAGTGTGGGTCCACACTGAGTCCGGGAGTCTGGGTCCACACTGAGGCCCGAAGTGTGAGTCTACAGTGAGGCCGGGAGTGTGGGTCCACACTGAGGCCGGGAGTGTGGGTCCAAACTGAGGCCAGGAGTGTGGGTCCACACTGAGGCCGGGAGTGTGGGTCCACACTGAGGCCGGGAGTGTGAGTCCACACTGAGGACTGGTGTGACTGTCCACACTGAGGCCGGGAGTGTGGGTCCACACTGAGGCCGGGAGTGTGGGTCCACGCTGAGGCCGGGAGTGTGGGTCCACGCTGAGGCCGGGAGTGTGGGTCCACACTGAGGCCGGGAGTGTTGGTTCACACTGAGGCCGGGTGTGTGGGTTCACACTGAGGCCAGGAGTGTGGGTTCACACTGAGGCGGGAGTGTGGGTTCACACTGAGGCACGGAGTGTGGGTCCACACTGAGGCCTGGTGTGAGTGTCCACATTGAGGCCGGGGTGTGTGGGTCCACACTGAGGCCTGGTGTGAGTGTCCACACTGAGGCCGGGAGTGTGGGTCTACTCTAAGGCCGGGTGTGTGGGTTCACACTGAGGCCAGGAGTTTGGGTCCACACTGAGGCCAGGAGTGTGGGTCCACACTGAGGCCGGGAGTGTGGGTCCACACTGAGGCCCGAAGTGTGAGTCTACAGTGAGGCCGGGAGTGTGGGTCTACACTGAGGCCGGGAGTGTGGGTTCACACTGAGGCCGGGAGTGTGGGTTCACACTGAGGCATAGAGTGTGGGTCCACACTGAGGCCGGGAGTGTGGGTCCACACTGAGGCCGGAAGGGTGGGTCCACACTGAGGCCGGGTGTGAGTGTCCACACTGAGGCCGGGAGTGGGGGTCCACACTGAGGCCGGGAGTGTGGTTCCACACTGAGGCCAGGAGTGTGAGTCCACACTGAGGCCGGGAGTGTCGGTCCACACTGAGGCCAGGAGTGTGAGTCCACACTGAGGCCGGGAGTGTCGGTCCACACTGAGGCCAGGAGTCTGGGTCCACACTGAGGCCGGGAGTGTGGGTCCACGCTGAGGCCGGGAGTGTGGGTCCACACTGAGGCCGAGAGTGGGGGTCAACACTGAGGCCGGGAGTGTGGGTCCACACTGAGGCCGGGAGTGTGGGTCCACACTGAGGCCTGGAGTGTGGGTCCACACTGAGCCAGGGAGTGTGGGTCCTCCCTGAGGCCGGGAGTGTGGGTCCACACTGAGCCAGGGAGTGTGGGTCCACACTGAGGCCGGGAGTGTGGGTCCACACTGAGGCCTGGAGTGTGGGTCCACACTGAGGCCGGGAGTGTGGGTCCACACTGAGCCAGGGACTGTGGGTCCACACTGAGGCCGGGAGTTTGGGTCCAGACTGAGGCAGGGAGTGTGGGTCCACACTGAGGCCGGGAGTGTGGGTCCACACTGAGGCAGGGAGTGTGGGTCCACACTGAGGCCGGGAGTGTGGGTCCACACTGAGACCGGGAGTGTGGGTTCAACTGAGACCGGGAGTGTAAGTCCACACTGAGGCCGGGAGTTTGGGTCCACACTGAGGCCAGGTGTTTGGGTCCACACTGAGGCCTGGTGTGAGTGTCCACATTGAGGCCGGGGTGTGTGGGTCCACACTGAGGCCTGGTGTGAGTGTCCACACTGAGGCCGGGAGTGTGGGTCCACTCTAAGGCCGGGTGTGTGGGTTCACACTGAGGCCAGGAGTTTGGGTCCACACTGAGGCCAGGAGTGTGGGTCCACACTGAGGCCGGAAGTGTCGGTCCACGCTGAGGCCTGGAGTGTGGGTCCACACTGAGGCCGGGAGCGTGGGTCCACACTGAGGCCGGGAGTGTGGGTCCACACTGAGGCCGGGAGCGTGGGTCCACACTGAGGCCGGGAGTGTGGGTCCACACTGAGCCAGGGAGTCTGGGTTCACACTGAGGCCGGGAGCGTGGGTCCACACTGAGGCCGGGAGCGTGGGTCCACACTGAGGCCGGGAGTGTGGGTCCACACTGAGGCCGGGAGTGGGGGTCCACACTGAGGCCGGGAGTGTGGTTCCACACTGAGGCCTGGTGTGAGTGTCCACACTGAGGCCAGGAGTGTGGGTCCACACTGAGGCCGGGAGTGTGGGTCCACACTGAGGCCGGGAGTGTGGGTCCACACTGAGGCCAGGAGTGTGAGTCCACACTGAGGCCGGGAGTGTCGGTCCACACTGAGGCCAGGAGTCTGGGTCCATACTGAGGCCGGGAGTGTGGGTCCACGCTGAGGCCGGGAGTGTGGGTCCACACTGAGGCCGAGAGTGGGGGTCAACACTGAGGCCGGGAGTGTGGGTCCACACTGAGGCCGGGAGTGTGGGTCCACACTGAGGCCGGGAGTGTGGGTCCACACTGAGCCAGGGAGTGTGGGTCCTCACTGAGGCCGGGAGTGTGGGTCCACACTGAGGCCGGGAGTGTGGGTCCACACTGAGGCCTGGAGTGTGGGTCCACACTGAGGCCGGGAGTGTGGGTCCACACTGAGCCAGGGAGTGTGGGTCCACACTGAGGCCGGGAGTTTGGGTCCAGACTGAGGCAGGGAGTGTGGGTCCACACTGAGGCCGGGAGTGTGGGTCCACACTGAGGCAGGGAGTGTGGGTCCACACTGAGGCCGGGAGTGTGGGTCCACACTGAGACCGGGAGTGTGGGTTCAACTGAGACCGGGAGTGTAAGTCCACACTGAGGCCGGGAGTGTGGGTCCACACTGAGGCCAGGTGTTTGGGTCCACACTGAGGCCTGGTGTGAGTGTCCACATTGAGGCCGGGGTGTGTGGGTCCACACTGAGGCCTGGTGTGAGTGTCCACACTGAGGCCGGGAGTGTGGGTCCACTCTAAGGCCGGGTGTGTGGGTTCACACTGAGGCCAGGAGTTTGGGTCCACACTGAGGCCAGGAGTGTGGGTCCACACTGAGGCCGGGAGTGTGGGTCCACGCTGAGGCCTGGAGTGTGGGTCCACACTGAGGCCGGGAGCGTGGGTCCACACTGAGGCCGGGAGTGTGGGTCCACACTGAGGCCGGGAGCGTGGGTCCACACTGAGGCCGGGAGTGTGGGTCCACACTGAGCCAGGGAGTCTGGGTCCACACTGAGGCCGGGAGTGTGGGTCCACACTGAGCCAGGGAGTCTGGGTTCACACTGAGGCCGGGAGCGTGGGTCCACACTGAGGACGGGAGCGTGGGTCCACACTGAGGCCGGGAGTGTGGTTCCACACTGAGGCCGGGAGTGTGGGTTCACACTGAGGCAAGGAGTGTGGGTTCACACTGAGGCCGGGAGTGTGGGTTCACACTGAGGCCGGGAGTGTGGTTCTACACTGAGGCCTGGTGTGAGTGTCCACACTGAGGCCAGGAGTGTGGGTCCACACTGAGGCCAGGAGTGTGGGTCCACACTGAGGCCTGGTGTGAGTGTCCACACTGAGGCCAGGAGTGTGGGTCCACACTGAGGCCGGGTGTGTGGGTCCACACTGAGGCCGGGAATGTGAGTCCACACTGAGGCCGGGAGTGTGGGTTCACACTGAGGCCGGGTGTGTGGGTTCACACTGAGGCCAGGAGTGTGGGTTCACACTGAGGCCGGGTGTGTGGGTTCACACTGAGGCCAGGAGTGTGGGTTCACACTGAGGCCGGGAGTGTGGGTTCACACTGAGGCACGGAGTGTGGGTTCACACTGAGGCCGGGAGTGTGGGTCCACACTGAGGCCGGGAGTGTGGGTCCACACTGAGGCCGGGAGTGTGGGTTCACACTGAGGCCGGGAGTGTGGGTACACACTGAGGCCGGGAGTGTGTGTCCACACTGAGGCCGGAAGTGTGGGTCCACACTGAGGCCGGGAGTGTGGGTCCACACTGAGGCCGGGAGTGTGGGTCCACACTGAGGCCGGGTGTGAGTGTCCACACTGAGGCCGGGAGTGGGGGTCCACACTGAGGCCGGGAGTGTGGTTCCACACTGAGGCCTGGTGTGAGTGTCCACACTGAGGCCAGGACTGTGGGTCCACACTGAGGCCGGGAGTGTGGGTCCACACTGAGGCCGGGAGTGTGGGTCCACACTGAGGCCAGGAGTGTGAGTCCACACTGAGGCCGGGAGTGTCGGTCCACACTGAGGCCAGGAGTCTGGGTCCACACTGAGGCCGGGAGTGTGGGTCCACGCTGAGGCCGGGAGTGTGGGTCCACACTGAGGCCGAGAGTGGGGGTCAACACTGAGGCCGGGAGTGTGGGTCCACACTGAGGCCGGGAGTGTGGGTCCACACTGAGGCCGGGAGTGTGGGTCCTCACTGAGGCCGGGAGTGTGGGTCCACACTGAGGCCGGGAGTGTGGGTCCACACTGAGGCCTGGAGTGTGGGTCCACACTGAGGCCGGGAGTGTGGGTCCACACTGAGGCCGGGAGTGTGGGTCCACACTGAGGCAGGGAGTGTGGGTCCACACTGAGGCCGGGAGTGTGGGTCCACACTGAGACCGGGAGTGTGGGTTCAACTTAGACCGGGAGTGTGGGTCCACACTGAGGCCGCGAGTGTGAGTCCACACTGAGGCCGGGAGTGTGGGTCCACACTGAGGCCAGGTGTTTGGGTCCACACTGAGGCCTGGTGTGAGTGTCCACATTGAGGCCGGGAGTGTGGGTCCACATTGAGGCCGGGAGTGTGGGGCCACACTGAGGCCGGGAGTGTGGGTCCACACTGAGGCCGGGAGTGTGGGTTCACACTGGGGCCAGGAGTGTGGGTTCACACTGAGGCCAGGAGTGTGGGTCCACACTGAGGCCGGGAGTGTGGGTCCACACTGAGGCCGGGAGTGTGGGTCCACGCTGAGGCCGGGAGTGTGGGTCCACGCTGAGGCCGGGAGTGTGGGTCCACACTGAGGCCGGGAGTGTGGGTCCACACTGAGGCAGGGAGTCTGGGTTCACACTGAGGCCGGGAGTGTGGGTCCACACTGAGGCCAGGAGTGTGGGTACACACTGAGGCCGGGAGTGTGGGTCCACACTGAGGCCTGGAGTGTGGGTCCACACTGAGGCCGGGAGTGTGGGTCCACACTGAGGCCTGGAGTGTGGGTTCACACTGAGGCCGGGAGTGTGGGTCCTCACTGAGGCCGGGAGTGTGGGTCCACACTGAGGCCGGGAGTGTGGGTCCACACTGAGGCCTGGAGTGTGGGTCCACACTGAGGCCGGGAGTGTGGGTCCACACTGAGGCCGGGAGTGTGGGTCCACACTGAGGCAGGGAGTGTGGGTCCACACTGAGGCAGGGAGTGTGGGTCCTCACTGAGACCGGGAGTGTGGGTTCAACTTAGACCGGGAGTGTGGGTCCACACTGAGGCCGCGAGTGTGAGTGTCCACATTGAGGCCGGGTTGTGTGGGTCCACACTGAGGCCTGGTGTGAGTGTCCACACTGAGGCCGGGAGTGTGGGTCCACTCTAAGGCCGGGTGTGTGGGTTCACACTGAGGCCAGGAGTTTGGGTCCACACTGAGGCCAGGAGTGTGGGTCCACACTGAGGCCGGAAGTGTGGGTCCACGCTGAGGCCTGGAGTGTGAGTCCACACTGAGGCCGGGAGTGTGGGTCCACACTGAGGCCGGGAGCGTGGGTCCACACTGAGGCCGGGAGTGTGGGTCCACACTGAGCCAGGGAGTCTGGGTTCACACTGAGGCCGGGAGCGTGGGTCCACACTGAGGCCGGGAGCGTGGGTCCACACTGAGGCCGGGAGTGTGGGTCCAAACTGAGGCCAGGAGTGTGGGTCCACACTGAGGCCGGGAGTGTGGGTCCACACTGAGGACTGGTGTGAGTGTCCACACTGAGGCCGGGAGTGTGGGTCCACACTGAGGCCGGGAGTGTGGGTCCACACTGAGGCCGGGAGTGTGGGTCCACACTGAGGCAGGGAGTCTGGGTTCACACTGAGGCCGGGAGTGTGGGTCCACACTGAGGCCAGGAGTGTGGGTACACACTGAGGCCGGGTGTGTGGGTTCACACTGAGGCCAGGAGTGTGGGTTCACACTGAGGCCGGGAGTGTGGGTCCACACTGAGGCCAGGAGTGTGGGTCCACACTGAGGCCAGGAGTGTGGGTCCACACTGAGGCCAGGAGTGTGGGTTCACACTGAGGCCGGGAGTGTGGGTTCACACTGAGGCCAGGAGTGTGGGTTCACACTGAGGCCGGGAGTGTGGGTCCACACTGAGGCCAGGAGTGTGGGTTCACACTGAGGCCGGGAGTGTGGGTCCACACTGAGGCCGGGAGTGTGGGTTCACACTGAGGCCGGGAGTGTGGGTCCACACTGAGGCCGGTTGTGTGGGTTCACACTGAGGCCGGGTGTGTGGGTCCACACTGAGGCCGGGTGTGTGGGTTCACACTGAGGCCGGGAGTGTGGGTTCACACTGAGGCACGGAGTGTGGGTTCACACTGAGGCCAGGAGTGTGGGTCCACACTGAGGCCAGGAGTGTGGGTTCACACTGAGGCCGGGAGTGTGAGTCCACACTGAGGCCCGGAGTGTGGGTTCACACTGAGCCAGGGAGTGTGGGTCCACACTGAGGCCGGGAGTGTGAGTCCACACTGAGGCCGGGAGTGTGGGTCCACACTGAGGCCGGGAGTGGGGGTCCACACTGAGGCCGGAAGTGTGAGTCTACACTGAGGCCGGGAGTGGGGGTCCACACTGAGGCCGGAAGTGTGAGTGTACACTGAGGCCGGGAGTGTGGCTCCACACTGAGACAGGGAGTGTGGGTCCACACTGAGGCCTGGTGTGAGTGTCCACATTGAGGCCGGGTGTGTGGGTCCACACTGAGGCCGGGAGTTTGGGTCCAGACTGAGGCAGGGAGTGTGGGTCCACACTGAGGCCGGGAGTGTGGGTCCACACTGAGTCAGGGAGTGTGGGTCCACACTGAGGCCGGGAGTGTGAGTCCACACTGAGGCCGGGAGTGTGAGTCCACACTGAGGCCGGGAGTGTGGGTCCACACTGAGGCCGGGAGTGTGAGTCCACACTGAGGCCGGGAGTGTGGGTCCACACTGAGGCCTGGTGTGAGTGTCCACATTGAGGCCGGGAGTGTGGGTCCACACTGAGGCCGGGAGTGTGGGTCCACACTGAGGCCGGGAGTGTGGGTCCACGCTGAGGCCGGGAGTGTGGGTCCACGCTGAGGCCGGGAGTGTGGGTTCACACTGGGGCCAGGAGTGTGTGTTCACACTGAGGCCAGGAGTGTGGGTCCACACTGAGGCCTGGTGTGAGTTTCCACATTGAGGCCGGGAGTGTGGGTCCACACTGAGGCCTGGTGTGAGTGTCCACACTGAGGCCGGGAGTGTGGGTCCACTCTAAGGCCGGGAGTGTGGGTCCACACTGAGGCCGGGAGTGTGGGTCCACACTGAGACCGGGAGTGTGGGTCCACATTGAGGCCGGGAGTGTGCGTCCACACTGAGGCCAGGAGTGTGGGTCACACTGAGGCCTGTTGTGAGTGTCCACACTGAGGCCGGGAGTGTGGGTCCACACTGAGGCCGGGAGTGTGAGTCCACACTGAGGCCGGGAGTGTGGGTCCACGCTGAGGCCGGGAGTGTGGGTCCACATTGAGGCCGGGAGTGTGGGTCCACACTGAGGCCGGGAGTGTGGGTTCACACTGAGGCCGGGTGTGTGGGTTCACACTGAGGCCAGGAGTGTGGGTTCACACTGAGGCCGGGAGTGTGGGTTCACACTGAGGCACGGAGTGTGGGTCCACACTGAGGCCTGGTGTGAGTGTCCACATTGAGGCCGGGGTGTGTGGGTCCACACTGAGGCCTGGTGTGAGTGTCCACACTGTGGCCGGGAGTGTGGGTCTACTCTAAGGCCGGGTGTGTGGGTTCACACTGAGGCCAGGTTTTTGGGTCCACACTGAGGCCAGGAGTGTGGGTCCACACTGAGGCCGGGAGTGTGGGTCCACACTGAGGCCAGGAGTGTGAGTCTACTCTGAGGCCGGGAGTGTGAGTCTTCTCTGAGGCCGGGAGTGTGGGTCCACACTGAGCCAGGGAGTGTGGGTCCACACTGAGGCCAGGAGTGTGGGTTCACACTGAGGCAGGGAGTCTGGGTTCACTCTGAGGCCGGGAGTGTGGGTCCACACTGAGGCCAGGAGTGTGAGTCCACACTGAGGCCGGGAGTGTGGGTCCACACTGAGGCCAGGAGTGTGAGTCTACTCTGAGGCCGGGAGTGTGAGTCTTCTCTGAGGCCGGGAGTGTGGGTCCACACTGAGCCAGGGAGTGTGGGTCCACACTGAGGCCAGGAGTGTGGGTTCACACTGAGGCAGGGAGTCTGGGTTCACTCTGAGGCCGGGAGTGTGGGTCCACACTGAGGCCAGGGGTGTGAGTCCACACTGAGGCCGGGAGTGTGGGTCCACACTGAGTCCGGGAGTCTGGGTCCACACTGAGGCCCGAAGTGTGAGTCTACAGTGAGGCCGGGAGTGTGGGTCCACACTGAGGCCGGGAGTGTGGGTCCAAACTGAGGCCAGGAGTGTGGGTCCACACTGAGGCCGGGAGTGTGGGTCCACACTGAGGCCGGGAGTGTTGGTTCACACTGAGGCCGGGTGTGTGGGTTCACACTGAGGCCAGGAGTGTGGGTTCACACTGAGGCCGGGAGTGTGGGTTCACACTGAGGCACGGAGTGTGGGTCCACACTGAGGCCTGGTGTGAGTGTCCACATTGAGGCCGGGGTGTGTGGGTCCACACTGAGGCCTGGTGTGAGTGTCCACACTGAGGCCGGGAGTGTGGGTCTACTCTAAGGCCGGGTGTGTGGGTTCACACTGAGGCCAGGAGTTTGGGTCCACACTGAGGCCAGGAGTGTGGGTCCACACTGAGGCCGGGAGTGTGGGTCCACACTGAGGCCCGAAGTGTGAGTCTACAGTGAGGCCGGGAGTGTGGGTCTACACTGAGGCCGGGAGTGTGGGTTCACACTGAGGCCGGGAGTGTGGGTTCACACTGAGGCATAGAGTGTGGGTCCACACTGAGGCCGGGAGTGTGGGTCCACACTGAGGCCGGAAGTGTGGGTCCACACTGAGGCCGGGTGTGAGTGTCCACACTGAGGCCGGGAGTGGGGGTCCACACTGAGGCCGGGAGTGTGGTTCCACACTGAGGCCAGGAGTGTGAGTCCACACTGAGGCCGGGAGTGTCGGTCCACACTGAGGCCAGGAGTGTGAGTCCACACTGAGGCCGGGAGTGTCGGTCCACACTGAGGCCAGGAGTCTGGGTCCACACTGAGGCCGGGAGTGTGGGTCCACGCTGAGGCCGGGAGTGTGGGTCCACACTGAGGCCGAGAGTGGGGGTCAACACTGAGGCCGGGAGTGTGGGTCCTCACTGAGGCCGGGAGTGTGGGTCCACACTGAGGCCGGGAGTGTGGGTCCACACTGAGGCCTGGAGTGTGGGTCCACACTGAGGCCGGGAGTGTGGGTCCACACTGAGGCCGGGAGTGTGGGTCCACACTGAGGCAGGGAGTGTGGGTCCACACTGAGGCCGGGAGTGTGGGTCCACACTGAGACCGGGAGTGTGGGTTCAACTTAGACCGGGAGTGTGGGTCCACACTGAGGCCGCGAGTGTGAGTCCACACTGAGGCCGGGAGTGTGGGTCCACACTGAGGCCAGGTGTTTGGGTCCACACTGAGGCCTGGTGTGAGTGTCCACATTGAGGCCGGGAGTGTGGGTCCACATTGAGGCCGGGAGTGTGGGGCCACACTGAGGCCGGGAGTGTGGGTCCACACTGAGGCCGGGAGTGTGGGTTCACACTGGGGCCAGGAGTGTGGGTTCACACTGAGGCCAGGAGTGTGGGTCCACACTGAGGCCGGGAGTGTGGGTCCACACTGAGGCCGGGAGTGTGGGTCCACGCTGAGGCCGCGAGTGTGAGTCCACACTGAGGCCGGGAGTGTGGGTCCACACTGAGGCCAGGTGTTTGGGTCCACACTGAGGCCTGGTGTGAGTGTCCACATTGAGGCCGGGAGTGTGGGTCCACATTGAGGCCGGGAGTGTGGGGCCACACTGAGGCCGGGAGTGTGGGTCCACACTGAGGCCGGGAGTGTGGGTTCACACTGGGGCCAGGAGTGTGGGTTCACACTGAGGCCAGGAGTGTGGGTCCACACTGAGGCCTGGTGTGAGTGTCCACATTGAGGCCGGGTTGTGTGGGTCCACACTGAGGCCTGGTGTGAGTGTCCACACTGAGGCCGGGAGTGTGGGTCCACTCTAAGGCCGGGTGTGTGGGTTCACACTGAGGCCAGGAGTTTGGGTCCACACTGAGGCCAGGAGTGTGGGTCCACACTGAGGCCGGAAGTGTGGGTCCACGCTGAGGCCTGGAGTGTGGGTCCACACTGAGGCCGGGAGTGTGGGTCCACACTGAGGCCGGGAGCGTGGGTCCACACTGAGGCCGGGAGTGTGGGTCCACACTGAGCCAGGGAGTCTGGGTTCACACTGAGGCCGGGAGCGTGGGTCCACACTGAGGCCGGGAGCGTGGGTCCACACTGAGGCCGGGAGTGTGGGTCCAAACTGAGGCCAGGAGTGTGGGTCCACACTGAGGCCGGGAGTGTGGGTCCACACTGAGGACTGGTGTGAGTGTCCACACTGAGGCCGGGAGTGTGGGTCCACACTGAGGCCGGGAGTGTGGGTCCACACTGAGGCCGGGAGTGTGGGTCCACACTGAGGCAGGGAGTCTGGGTTCACACTGAGGCCGGGAGTGTGGGTCCACACTGAGGCCAGGAGTGTGGGTACACACTGAGGCCGGGTGTGTGGGTTCACACTGAGGCCAGGAGTGTGGGTTCACACTGAGGCCGGGAGTGTGGGTCCACACTGAGGCCAGGAGTGTGGGTCCACACTGAGGCCAGGAGTGTGGGTCCACACTGAGGCCAGGAGTGTGGGTTCACACTGAGGCCAGGAGTGTGGGTTCACACTGAGGCCGGGAGTGTGGGTCCACACTGAGGCCAGGAGTGTGGGTTCACACTGAGGCCGGGAGTGTGGGTCCACACTGAGGCCGGGAGTGTGGGTTCACACTGAGGCCGGGAGTGTGGGTCCACACTGAGGCCAGGAGTGTGGGTTCACACTGAGGCCGGGAGTGTGGGTCCACACTGAGGCCAGGAGTGTGGGTTCACACTGAGGCCGGGAGTGTGGGTCCACACTGAGGCCGGGAGTGTGGGTTCACACTGAGGCCGGGAGTGTGGGTCCACACTGAGGCCGGTTGTGTGGGTTCACACTGAGGCCGGGTGTGTGGGTCCACACTGAGGCCGGGTGTGTGGGTTCACACTGAGGCCAGGAGTGTGGGTTCACACTGAGGCACGGAGTGTGGGTTCACACTGAGGCCAGGAGTGTGGGTCCACACTGAGGCCAGGAGTGTGGGTTCACACTGAGGCCGGGAGTGTGAGTCCACACTGAGGCCGGGAGTGTGGGTTCACACTGAGCCAGGGAGTGTGGGTCCACACTGAGGCCGGGAGTGTGAGTCCACACTGAGGCCGGGAGTGTGGGTCCACACTGAGGCCGGGAGTGGGGGTCCACACTGAGGCCGGAAGTGTGAGTCTACACTGAGGCCGGGAGTGGGGGTCCACACTGAGGCCGGAAGTGTGAGTGTACACTGAGGCCGGGAGTGTGGCTCCACACTGAGACAGGGAGTGTGGGTTCACACTGAGGCCGGATATGTGGGTCCACACTGAGGCCTGGTGTGAGTGTCCACATTGAGGCCGGGTGTGTGGGTCCACACTGAGGCCGGGAGTTTGGGTCCAGACTGAGGCAGGGAGTGTGGGTCCACACTGAGGCCGGGAGTGTGGGTCCACACTGAGGCAGGGAGTGTGGGTCCACACTGAGGCCGGGAGTGTGAGTCCACACTGAGGCCGGGAGTGTGAGTCCACACTGAGGCCGGGAGTGTGGGTCCACACTGAGGCCTGGTGTGAGTGTCCACATTGAGGCCGGGAGTGTGGGTCCACACTGAGGCCGGGAGTGTGGGTCCACACTGAGGCCGGGAGTGTGGGTCCACGCTGAGGCCGGGAGTGTGGGTCCACGCTGAGGCCGGGAGTGTGGGTTCACACTGGGGCCAGGAGTGTGTGTTCACACTGAGGCCAGGAGTGTGGGTCCACACTGAGGCCTGGTGTGAGTTTCCACATTGAGGCCGGGAGTGTGGGTCCACACTGAGGCCTGGTGTGAGTGTCCACACTGAGGCCGGGAGTGTGGGTCCACTCTAAGGCCGGGAGTGTGGGTCCACACTGAGGCCGGGAGTGTGGGTCCACACTGAGACCGGGAGTGTGGGTCCACATTGAGGCCGGGAGTGTGCGTCCACACTGAGGCCAGGAGTGTGGGTCACACTGAGGCCTGTTGTGAGTGTCCACACTGAGGCAGGGAGTCTAGGTTCACACTGAGGCCGGGAGTGTGGGACCACACTGAGGCCGGGAGTGTGGGTCCACGCTGAGGCCGGGAGTGTGGGTCCAAACTGAGGCCAGGAGTGTGGGTTCACACTGAGGCAGGGAGTGTGGGTTCACACTGAGGCCGGGAGTGGGGGTCCAAACTGATGCCGGAAGTGTGAGTCTACACTGAGGCCAGGATTGTGGGTTCCACTGAGGCTGGAAGTGTGGGTTCACACTGAGGCCGGGAGTGGGGGTCCAAACTGAAGCCGGAAGTGTGAGTCCACACTGAGACAGGGAGTGTGGGTTCACACTGAGGCCGGGAGTGTGGGTTCACACTGAGGCCGGGAGTGTGGGTCCACACTGAGGCCTGGTGTGAGTGTCCACATTGAGGCCGGGAGTTTAGGTCCACATAGAGGCCTGGAGAGTGGTTCCATACTGAGGCCAGGAGTGTGGGTCCACACTGAGACCGGGAGTGTGGGTCCTCACTGAGGCCTGGTGTCATTGTCCAGATTTAGGCCGGGAGTTTTGGTCCAGACTGAGGCAGGGAGTGTGGGTCCACACTGAGGCCGGGGGTGTGGGTCCACACTGAGGCCGGGAGTGTGGGTCCACACTGAGGCAGGGAGTGTGGGCCAACACTGAGGCCGGACGTGTGAGTCCACACTGAGGCCGGGAGTGTGGGTGCACACTGAGGCCGGGAGTGTGGGTCCACACTGAGTCCGGGAATGTGAGTGCACACTGAGGCCGGGAGTGTGGGCCCACGCTGGAATCGGTAGTGTCGGTCCACATTGAGGCCTGGAGTGTGTATCCACAGTGAAGACGCGAGTTTGGGTCCACACTGAGGCCAGGAGTGTGGGTCCACACTGAGGCCAGGAGTGTGGGTCCACACTGAGGCAGGGAGTGTGGGTCCACACTGAGGCCGGGAGTGTGGGTCCACACTGAGGCCAGGAGTGGGGGTCCACACTGAGACAGGGAGTTTGGGTTCAACTGAGACCGGGAGTGTGGTCCACATTCAGGCCAGGAGTGGGGGTCCACACTGAGGCCGTGAGTGTGGGACCACACTGAGGCCTGGTGTGAGTGTCCATATTGAGTCCGGGAGTTTAGGTCCACACTGAGGCCTGGAAGTGGTTCCATACTGAGGCCGATAGTGTGGGTCTACACTCAGGCCGGGAGTGTGGGTCCACACTGAGGCCAGGAGTTTGGGTCCACACTGAGGCCAGGAGTGTGGGTCCACACTGAGGCCTGGTGTGAGTGTCTACATTGAGGCCGGGAGTGTGGGTCCACACTGATGCCTGGTGTGAGTGTCCACATTGAGGCCGGGAGTGTGGGTCCACGCTGAGGTCGGGAGTGTGGGTCCACACTGAGGCCGGGTGTGTGGGTTCACACTGAGGCACAGAGTGTGGGTTCACACTGAGGCCAGGAGTGTGGGTTCACACTGAGGCTGGGAGTGTGGGTCCACACTGAGGCCGGGAGTGTGGGTCCACGCTGAGATCGGTAGTGTGGGTCCACATTGAGGCCTGGAGTGTGTATCCACAGTGAGGCCTGGGGTGTGAGTCCACATTGAGGCCGGGTGTGAGTGTGCACCCTGAGGCCGGGAGTGTGGGTTCACACTGAGGCCGGGAGTGTGGGTCCAAACTGAGGCCAGGAGTGTGGGTTCAACTGAGGCTGGAAGTGTGGGTCCACACTGAGGCCTGGTGTGAGTGTCCACATTGAGGCCGGGTGTGTGTGACAACACTGAGGCCCGGTGTGTGGGTCTACACTGAGGCCGGAAGTGTGGGTCTACACTGAGGCCTGGTGTGAGTGTCCACATTGAGGCCAGGTGTTTCGGTCCACACAGAGGCCTGGAGAGTGGTTCCATACTGAGGCCGGGAGTGTGGGTCCACACTGAGTCCGGGAGTGTGGGTCCACACTGAGGCCGGAAGTGTGGGTCCACACTGAGGACGGAGGTGTGGGTCCACACTGAGGCCGGGTGTTTGGTCCACACTGAGGCCGGGAGTGTGGGTCCACACTGAGGCCGGGAGTGTGGGTCCACACAGAGGCAGGAAGTGTGGGTCCACACTGAGGCCGCAAGTGTGCGTCTACACTGAGGCCTGGTGTGAGTGTCCACATTGAGGCCTGGAGTTTAGGTCCACACTGAGGCCAGGAGTGTGGGTCCACACAGAGGCCAGGAGTGTGGGTCCACACTGAGGCCAGGAGTGTGGGTCCACACTGAGGCCAGGAGTGTGGGTCCACACTGAGGCCAGGAGTTTGGGTCCACACTGAGGCCGGGAGTGTGGGTCCACACTGAGGCCTGGTGTGAGTGTCCACATTGAGGCCGGGAGTGTGGGTCCACACTGAGGCCTGGTGTGAGTGTGCACATTGAGGCCAGGAGTGTGGGTCCACACTGAGGCCGGGAGTGTGGGTCCACGCTGAGGCCGGGAGTGTGGGTCCACACTGAGGCCGGGAGTGTGGGTCCACACTGAGGCCTGGTGTGAGTGTCCACATTGAGGCCGGGAGTGTGGGTCCACACTGAGGCCTGGTGTGAGTGTCCATATTGAGGCCGGGAGTTTAGGTCCACACTGAGGCCTGGTGTGAGTGTCCACATTGAGGCCAGGAGTGTGGGTCCACACTGAGGCCGGGAGTGTGGGTCCACGCTGAGGTCGGGAGTGTGGGTCCACACTGAGGCCGGCAGTGTGGGTTCACACTGGGCCCAGGAGTGTGGGTTCACACTGAGGCCGGGAGTGTGAGTCCACACTGAGGCCGGGAGTGTGCGTCCACACTGAGGCCGGGAGTGTGGGTCCAAACTGAGTCCGGGAGTGTGGGTCCACACTGAGCCAGGAGTGTGGGTCCAAACTGAGGCTAGGAGTGTGGGTTCACACTGAGGCCGGAAGCGTTGGTCCACACTGAGGCCGGGAGTGTGGGTTCACACTGAGGCAGGGAGTGTGGGTTCACACTGAGGCCGGGAGTGTGGGTTCACACTGAGGCCGGAAGCGTTGGTCCACACTGAGGCCGGGAGTGTGGGTCCACACTGAGGCAGGGAGTGTGGGTTCACACTGAGGCCGGGAGTGTGTGGGTCCACACTGAGGCCGGGAGTGTGAGTCCACACTGAGGCCGGGAGTGTGAGTCCACACTGAGGCCGGGAGTGTGGGTCCACACTGAGGCCGGGAGTGTGAGTCCACACTGAGGCCGGGAGTGTGAGTCCACACTGAGGCCGGGAATGTGGGTCCACATTTAGGCCGGGAGTGAGTGTCCACGCTGAGGCCGGGAGTGTGTGTCCACACTGAGGCCGGGAGTGTGGGTCCACACTGAGGCCGGGAGTGTGGGTTCACACTGAGGCCTGGAGTGTGGGTTCACACTGAGGCCGGGAGTGTGGGTCCACACTGAGGCCGGGAGTGTGGGTCCACTCTGAGGCCGGGAGTGAGAGTCCACACTGAGGCTGGGAGTCTGGGCCCACGTTGGGGTTGGGAGCTGCGTCCATGGTGAGGCCAGAAATCTGAGCTGCAGTGAGTCATGGAGATGTACTGCACAGAAACAGACCCTTCGATCCAACTCATCAATGCTGACCAGATATCCTAACCTCATCTTGTCCCATTTGCCAGCATTTGGCCCATATCCTTCCAGAATCTTCCATTTCATATACCCATCCGAATGCCTTTTAGACTCTGTATTTGTCCCAGCCTCCACCACTTCCTCTGGCTGCTCATTCAATACATGCACCACCCTCTGGGGGAAAACATTGTCCCTTAAGTCACTTTTCAACTTTTCCCCTATCGCCTGAAACCTATGCCCTCTCGATCTGGATTCCCCCTCTTCAGGGAAAAGATCTGTTTTATTTACCATATCCATGCCCCTTGTGATTTTATAAATGTCTGTAAGGTAACCCATCAGCCTCCGACACTCCAGGGAAAAGAACCCCATCCTGTTCAGTATCTCAGCGAGAGTGTGTGTGACCCAGGGGAGTGTCTGTCCCTCTGTGTGAGAGGGTGTGTGACCCAGGGGAGTGTCTGTCCCTCTCTGTGAGAGGGTGTGTGACCCAGGGGAGTGTGTGTACCTCTGTGTGAGAGGGTGTGTGACCCAGGGGAGTGTCTGTCCCTATGTGTGAGAGGGTGTGACCCAGGGGAGTGTCTGTCCCTCTGTGTGAGAGGGTGTGTGACCCAGGGGAGTGTCTGTCCCTCTCTGTGAGAGGGTGTGTGACCCAGGGGAGTGTGTGTCCCTCTGTGTGAGAGGGTGTGTGACCCAGGGGAGTGTCTGTCCCTCTCTGTGAGAGGGTGTGTGGCCCAGGGGAGTGTCTGTCCCTCTGTGAGAAGGTGTGTGACCCAGGGGAGTGTCTGTCCCTCTGTGTGAGAGGGTGTGTGACCCAGGGGAGTGTCTGTCCCTCTGTGTGTGAGGGTGTGTGACCCAGGGGAGTGCCTGTCCCTATGTGTGAGAGGCTGTGTGACCCAGGGGAGTGCCTGTCCCTATGTGTGAGAGGGTGTGTGACCCAGGGGAGTGCCTGTCCTTATGTGTGAGAGGGTGTGTGACCCAGGGGAGTGTCTGTGCCTCTGTGTGTGAGTGTGTGTGACCCAGGGGAGTGTCTGTCCCTCTGTGTGTGAGGGTGTGTGACCCAGGGGAGTGTCTGTCCCTCTGTGAGAAGGTGTGTGACCCAGGGGAGTGTCTGTCCCTCTGTGAGAAGATGTGTGACCCAGGGGAGTGTCTGTCCCTCTGTGTGTGAGGGTGTGTGACCCAGGGGAGTGTCTGTCCCTCTGTGAGAAGGTGTGTGACCCAGGGGAGTGTCTGTCCCTCTGTGTGAGAGGGTGTGTGACCCAGGGGAGTATCTGTCCCTCTATGTGAGAGGGTGTGTGACCCAGGGGAGTGTGTGTCCCTATGTGTGAGAGGGTGTGTGACCCAGGGGAGCGTGTGTCCCTCTGTGTGAGAGGGTGTGTGACCCAGGGGAGTGTCTGTCCCTCTGTGTGAGGGTGTGTGACCCAGGGGAGTGTCTGTCCCCCTGTGTGAGAGGGTGTGTGACCCAGGGGAGTGTCTGTCCCTCTGTGTGTGAGGGCGTGTGACCCAGGGGAGTGTCTGTCCCTCTGTGTGAGAGGGTGTGTGACCCAGGGGAGTGTCTGTCCATCTGTGTGAGAGGGCGTGTGACCCAGGGGAGTGTCTGTCCCTCTGTGTGTGAGGGTGTGTGACCCAGGGGAGTGTCTGTCCTTCTGTGTGAGAGGGTGTGTGACCCAGGGGAGTGTCTGTCCCTCTGTGTGAGAGGGTGTGTGACCCAGGGGAGTGTCTGTCCTTCTGTGTGTGAGGGTGTGTGACCCAGGGGAGTGTCTGTCCCTCTGTGTGAGAGGGTGTGTGACCCAGGGGAGTGTCTGTCCATCTGTGTGAGAGGGTGTGTGACCCAGGGGACTGTCTGTCCCTATGTGTGAGAGGGTGTGTGACCCAGGGGAGTGTCTGTCCCTCTGTGTGTGAGGGTGTGTGACCCAGGGAACTGTCTGTCCCTATGTGTGAGAGGGTGTGTGACCCAGGGGAGTGTCTGTCCCTCTGTGTGAGAGGGTGTGTGACCCAGGGGAGTGAATGTCCCTCTGTGTGAGAGGGTGTGTGACCCAGGGGAGTGTCTGTCCCTATGTGTGAGAGGGTGTGATCCAGGGGAGTGTCTGTCCCTCTGTGTGTGAGGGTGTGTGACCCAGGGGAATGTCTGTCCCTCTGTGAGAAGGTGTGTGACCCAGGGGAGTGTCTGTCCCTATGTGTGAGAGGGTGTGTGACCCAGGGGAATGTCTGTCCCGCTGTGAGAAGGTGTGTGACCCAGGGGAGTGTCTGTCCCTATGTGTGAGAGGATGTGTGACCCAGGGGAATGTCTGTCCCTCTGTGAGAAGGTGTGTGACCCAGGGGAGTGTCTGTCCCTATGTGTGAGAGGGTGTGTGACCCAGGGGAGTGTCTGACCCTGTGTGTGAGAGGGTGTGTGACCCAGGGGAGTGTCTGTCCCTCTGTGAGAAGGTGAGTGACCCAGGGGAGTGTCTGTCCCTATGTGTGAGAGGGTGTGTGACCCAGGGGAGTGTCTGTCCCTCTGTGTGAGAGGGTGTGTGACCCAGGGGAGTGTCTGACCCTCTGTGTGTGAGGGTGAGTGACCCAGGGGAGTGTCTGTCTCTATGTGTGGGAGGGTGTGTGACCCGGGGGAGTGTCTGTCCCTCTGTGTGAGAGGGTGAGTGACCCAAGGGAGTGTCTGTCCCTATGTGTGAGAGGGTGTGTGACCCAGGGGAGTGTCTGACCCTCTGTGTGAGAGGGTGTGTGACCCAGGGGAGTGTCTGTCGCTATGTGTGAGAGGGTGTGTGACCCAGGGGAGTGTCTGTCCCTATGTGAGAGGGTGTGTGACCCAGGGGAGTGTCTGTCCCTCTGTTTGAGAGGGTGTGTGACCCAGGGGAGTGTCTGTCCCTATGTGTGAGAGGGTGTGTGACCCAGGGGAGTGTCTGACCCTCTGTGTGAGGGTGTGTGACCCAGGGGTGTGTCTGTCCCTCTGTGTGTGAGGGTGTGTGACCCAGGGGAGTGCCTGTCCCTATGTGTGAGGGTGTGTGACCCAGGGGAGTGTCTGTCCCTCTGTGTCAGAGGGTGTGTGACCCAGGGGAGTGTCTGACCCTCTGTGTGTGAGGGTGTGTGACCCAGGGGAGTGTCTGTCCCTATGTGTGAGAGGGAGTGTGACCCAGGGGAGTTTCTGTCCCTCTGTGTGAGAGGGTGTGTGACCCAGGGGAGTGTCTGTCCCTCTGTGTGAGAGGGTGTGTGACCCAGGGGAGTGTCTGTCCCTATGTGTGAGAGGGTGTGTGACCCAGGGGAGTGTCTGTCTCTCTGTGTGAGAGGGTGTGTGACCCAGGGGAGTGTCTGTCCCTATGTGTGAGAGGGTGTGTGACCCAGGGGAGTGTCTGTCCCTCTGTGTGAGAGGGTGTGTGACCCAGTTGAGTGTCTGTCCCTATGTGTGAGAGGGTGTGTGACCCAGGGGAGTGTCTGTCCCTCTGTGTGAGAGGGTGTGTGACCCAGGGGAGTGTCTGTCCCTCTGTGTGAGAGGGTGAGTGACCCAGGGGAGTGTCTATCCCTCTGTGTGAGAGGGTGTGTGACCCAGGGGAGTGTCTGTCCCTATGTGTGAGAGGTTGTGTGACCCAGGGGAGTGTCTGTCCCTCTGTGTGAGAGGTTGTGTGACCCAGGGGAGTGTCTGTCCCTCTGTGTGAGAGGGTGTGTGACCCAGGGGAGTGTCTGTCCCTCTGTGTGAGAGGGTGTGTGACCCAGGGGAGTGTCTGTCCCTATGTGTGAGAGGTTGTGTGACCCAGGGGAGTGTCTGTCCCTCTGTGTGAGAGAGTGTGTGACCCAGGGGAGTGTCTGTCCCTCTGTGTGAGAGAGTGTGTGACCCAGGGGAGTATCTGTCCCTCTGTGTGAGAGGGTGTGTGACCCAGGGGAGTGTCTGTCCCTCTGCGTGAGAGAGTGTGTGACCCAGGGGAGTGTCTGTCCCTCTGTGTGAGAGAGTGTGTGACCCAGGGGAGTGTCTGTCCCTCTGTGTGAGAGGGTGTGTGACCCAGGGGAATGTCTGTCCCTATGTGTGTGAGGGTGTGTGACCCAGGGGAGTGTCTGTCCCACTGTGTGAGAGGGTGTGTGACCCAGGGGAGTGTCTGTCCCTATGTGTGAGAGGGTGTGTGACCCAGGGGAGTATCTGTCCCTCTATGTGAGAGGGTGTGTGACCCAGGGGAGGGTCTGTCCCTCTGTGTGAGAGGGTGTGTGACCCAGGGGAGTGTCTGTTCCTCTGTGTGAGAGGGTGTGTGACCCAGGGGAGTGTCTGTCCCTCTGTGTGAGAGGGTGTGTGACCCAGGGGAGTGTCTGTCTCTCTGTGTGAGAAGGTGTGTGACCCAGGGGAGTGTCTGTCCCTCTGTGTGAGTGGGTGTGTCACCCAGGGGAGTGTCTGTCCCTCTGTGTAAGAGGGTGTGTGACCCAGGGGAGTGTCTGTCCCTCTGTGTGAGAGGGTGTGTGACCCAGGGGAGTGTCTGACCCTCAGTGTGACCCAGGGGAGTGTCTGTCCCTCTGTGTGAGAGGGTGTGTGACCCAGGGGAGTGTCTGTCCCTCTGTGTGTGAGGGTGTGTGACCCAGGGGAGTGTCTGTCCCTCTGTGTGAGAGGGAGTGTGACCCAGGGGAATGTCTGTCCCTCTGTGTGAGAGGGTGTGTGACCCAGGGGAGTGTGTGTCCCTCTGTGTGAGAGGGTGTGTGACCCAGGGGAATGGCTGTCCCTCTGTGTGAGAGGGTGTGTGATCCAGGGGAGTGTGTGTCCCTCTGTGTGAGAGGGTGTGTGACCCAGGGGAGTGTCTGTTCCTATGTGTGAGAGGGTGTGACCCAGGGGAGTGTGTGTCCCTCTGTGTGAGAGGGTGTGTGACCCAGGGGAGTGTCTGTCCCTCTGTGTGAGAGGGTGTGTGACCCAGGGGAGTGTCTGTCCCTCTGTGTGTGAGGGTGTGTGACCCAGGGGAGTGTCTGTCCCTCTGTGTGTGAGGGTGTGTGACCCAGGGGAGTGTCTGTCCCTATGTGTGAGAGGGTGTGTGACCCAGGGGAGTGCCTGTCCCTATGTGTGAGAGGGTGTGACCCAGGGGAGTGTCTGTCCCTCTGTGTGAGAGGGTGTGTGACCCAGGGGAGTGTCTGTCCCTCTTTGTGAGAGGGTGTGTGACCCAGGGGAGTGTCTGTCCCTCTGTGTGAGAGGGTGTGTGACCCAGGGGAGTGTCTGTCCCTATGTGTGAGAGGGTGTGTGACCCAGGGGAGTGTCTGTCCCTATGTGTGAGAGGGTGTGTGACCCAGGGGAGTGTCTGTCCCTCTGTGTGAGAGGGTGTGTGACCCAGGGGAGTGTCTGTCCCTCTTTGTGAGAGGGTGTGTGACCCAGGGGAGTGCCTGTCCCTATGTGTGAGAGGGTGTGACCCAGGGGAGTGTCTGTCCCTCTGTGTGAGAGGGTGTGTGACCCAGAGGAGTGTCTGTCCCTCTGTGTGTGAGGGTGTGTGACCCAGGGGAGTGTCTGTCCCTCTGTGTGAGAGGGTGTGTGACCCAGGGGAGTGTCTGTCCCTCTGTGTGAGAGGTTGTGTGACCCAGGGGAGTGTCTGTCCCTCTGTGTGAGAGGGTGTGTGACCCAGGGGAGTGTCTGTCTCTCTGTGTGAGAGGGTCTGTGACCCAGGGGAGTGTCTGTCCCTCTGTGTGTGAGGGTGTGTGACCCAGGGGAGTGTCTGTCCCTCTGTGTGAGAGGGTGTGTGACCCAGGGGAGTGTCTGTCCCTATGTGTGAGAGGGTGTGTGACCCAGGGGAGTGTCTGTCCCTCTGTGTGTGAGGGTGTGTGACCCAGGGGAGTGTCTGTCCCACTGTGTGAGAGGGTGTGTGACCAGGGGAGTGTCTGTCCCTATGTGTGAGAGGGTGTGTGACCCAGGGGAGTGTCTGTCCCTCTGTGTGAGAGGGTGTGTGCCCCAGGGGAGTGTCTGTCCCTCTGTGTGAGGGTGTGTGACCCAGGGGAGTGTGTGTCCCTCTGTGTGAGAGGGTGTGTGACCCAGGGGAGTGTCTGTCCCTCTGTGTGAGAGGGTGTGTGACCCAGGGGAATGTCTGTCCCTCTGTGTGAGAGGGTGTGTGACCCAGGGGAGTGTCTGTCCCTCTGTGTGAGAGGGTGTGTGACCCAGGGGAGTGTCTGTCCCTATGTGTGATAGGGTGTGTGACCCAGGGGAGTGTCTGTCCCTCTGTGTGAGAGTGTGTGTGACCCAGGGGAGTGTCTGTCCCTCAGTGTGAGAGGGTGTGTGACCCAGGGCAGTGTCTGTCCCTCTGTGTGAGAGGGTGTGTGACCCAGGGGAGTGTCTGACCCTCTGTGTGAGAGGGGGTGTGACCCAGGGGAGTGTCTGACCCTCGCTGTGAGTGTGTGTGACCCAGGGGAGTGTCTGTCCCTATGTGTGTGAGGGTGTGTGACCCAGGGGAGTGTCCGTCCCTCTGTGTGAGAGGGGGTGTGACCCAGGGGAGTGTCTGTCCCTCTGTGTGAGAGGGTGTGTGACCCAGGGGATTGTCTGTCCCTCGCTGTGAGTGTGTGTGACCCAGGGGAGTGTCTGTCCCTATGTGTGTGAGGGTGTGTGACCGAGGGGAGTGTCTGACCCTCTGTGAGAGAGGGTGTGTGACCCAGGGGAGTGTCTGTCCCTCTGTGTGTGAGGGTGTGTGACCCAGGGGAGTGTCTATCCCTCTGTGTGAGAGGGTGTGTGACCCAGGGGAGTGTCTGTCCCTATGTGTGAGAGGGTGTGTGACCCAGGGGAGTGTCTGTCCCTCTGTGTGAGTGGGTGTGTGACCCAGGGGAGTGTCTGTCCCTATGTGTGAGAGGGTGTGTGACCCAGGGGAGTGTCTGTCCCTCTGTGTGAGAGGGTGTGTGACCCAGGGGAGTGTCTGTCCCTCTGTGTGAGAGGGTGTGTGACCCAGGGGAGTGTCTGTACCTCTGTGTGTGAGGGTGTGTGCCCCAGGGGAGTGTCTGTCCCTCTGTGTGAGAGGGTGTGTGACCCAGGGGAGTGTCTGTCCCTCTGTGTGAGAGGTTGTGTGACCCAGGGGAGTGTCTGTCCCTCTGTGTGAGAGGGTGTGTGACCCAGGGGAGTGTCTGTCTCTCTGTGTGAGAGGGTCTGTGACCCAGGGGAGTGTCTGTCCCTCTGTGTGTGAGGGTGTGTGACCCAGGGGAGTGTCTGTCCCTCTGTGTGAGAGGGTGTGTGACCCAGGGGAGTGTCTGTCCCTATGTGTGAGAGGGTGTGTGACCCAGGGGAGTGTCTGTCCCTCTGTGTGTGAGGGTGTGTGACCCAGGGGAGTGTCTGTCCCTCTGTGTGAGAGGGTGTGTGACCAGGGGAGTGTCTGTCCCTATGTGTGAGAGGGTGTGTGACCCAGGGGAGTGTCTGTCCCTCTGTGTGAGAGGGTGTGTGCCCCAGGGGAGTGTCTGTCCCTCTGTGTGAGGGTGTGTGACCCAGGGGAGTGTGTGTCCCTCTGTGTGAGAGGGTGTGTGACCCAGGGGAGTGTCTGTCCCTCTGTGTGAGAGGGTGTGTGACCCAGGGGAATGTCTGTCCCTCTGTGTGAGAGGGTGTGTGACCCAGGGGAGTGTCTGTCCCTCTGTGTGAGAGGGTGTGTGACCCAGGGGAGTGTCTGTCCCTATGTGTGATAGGGTGTGTGACCCAGGGGAGTGTCTGTCCCTCTGTGTGAGAGTGTGTGTGACCCAGGGGAGTGTCTGTCCCTCAGTGTGAGAGGGTGTGTGACCCAGGGCAGTGTCTGTCCCTCTGTGTGAGAGGGTGTGTGACCCAGGGGAGTGTCTGACCCTCTGTGTGAGAGGGGGTGTGACCCAGGGGAGTGTCTGACCCTCGCTGTGAGTGTGTGTGACCCAGGGGAGTGTCTGTCCCTATGTGTGTGAGGGTGTGTGACCCAGGGGAGTGTCCGTCCCTCTGTGTGAGAGGGGGTGTGACCCAGGGGAGTGTCTGTCCCTCTGTGTGAGAGGGTGTGTGACCCAGGGGATTGTCTGTCCCTCGCTGTGAGTGTGTGTGACCCAGGGGAGTGTCTGTCCCTATGTGTGTGAGGGTGTGTGACCCAGGGGAGTGTCTGACCCTCTGTGAGAGAGGGTGTGTGACCCAGGGGAGTGTCTGTCCCTCTGTGTGTGAGGGTGTGTGACCCAGGGGAGTGTCTATCCCTCTGTGTGAGAGGGTGTGTGACCCAGGGGAGTGTCTGTCCCTCTGTGTGAGAGGGTGTGTGACCCAGGGGAGTGTCTGTCCCTATGTGTGAGAGGGTGTGTGACCCAGGGGAGTGTCTGTCCCTCTGTGTGAGTGGGTGTGTGACCCAGGGGAGTGTCTGTCCCTATGTGTGAGAGGGTGTGTGACCCAGGGGAGTGTCTGTCCCTCTGTGTGAGAGGGTGTGTGACCCAGGGGAGTGTCTGTACCTCTGTGTGTGAGGGTGTGTGACCCAGGGGAGTGTCTGTCCCTCTGTGTGAGAGGGTGTGTGACCCAGGGGAGTGCCTGTCCCTATGTGTGTGAGTGTGTGTGACCCAGGGGAGTGTCTGTCCCTCTGTGTGAGAGGGTGTGTGACCCAGGGGAGTGTCTGTCTCTCTGTGTGAGAGTGTGTGTGACCCAGGGGAGTGTCTGTCCCTCTGTGTGTGAGGGTGTGTGACCCAGGGGAGTGCCTGTCCCTATGTGTGAGAGGCTGTGTGACCCAGGGGAGTGCCTGTCCCTATGTGTGAGAGGGTGTGTGACCCAGGGGAGTGCCTGTCCTTATGTGTGAGAGGGTGTGTGACCCAGGGGAGTGTCTGTCCCTCTGTGTGAGAGGGTGTGTGACCCAGGGGAGTGTCTGTCCCTCTGTGTGAGAGGGTGTGTGTGTCCCTTGCTGAGATTGCTGTATGTGGTACAGTATATTGATGAGGATTCTCCGTCTGGGTGATACATTCTGTGGATCCCTGACCTGATTTAGTCTGAGGTGTCTCGAGTATTAATGTCCCCCATTCCCCGTTGAGGGGTGGGGGGGGGGGATTATACAATGAGTGCACTCCTCGTGGGTGAAAACTGTCTGACTGAGGTACATATTAATGAGGCTGTGTCTTTCTCCCTGTCAGTGTGAGTTCCTGTTAGTATGCTGCCAGCTAGTGGTATCAGCCCAGAAACATTTCCCTGGCTGTAGTTTGAGTGAACACTGTTGTGTCATCTCTAGAACAGGAGCCCAGAAATTAATTGTCTGCCGTTTTGTCACCATGGCAACAAGATAGTTAAAAACAAGGACTGCAGATGCTGGAAACCAAATACTGGATTAGTGTTGCTGGAAAAGCACAGCAATTCAGGCAGCATCCAAGGAGCAGGAAAATTGACGTTTCGGGCAAAAGCCCTTCATCAGGAATAAAGGCAGTGAGCCTGAAGCGTGGAGAGATAAGCTAGAGGAGAGTGGGGGTGGGGAGAGAGTAGCATAGAGTACAATGGGTGAGTGGGGGAGGGGATGAAGGTGATAGGTCAAGGAGGAGAGGGTGGAGTGGATAGGTGGAAAAGAAGATAGGCAGGTAGGACAGGTCATGGGGATGGTGCTGAGCTGGCAGGTTGGGACTGGGGTGAGGTGGGGGAAGGGGAAATGAGGAAACTGGTGAAGTCCACATTGATGCTCTGGGGTTGAACAAGTTAGCCAAGTCCAAGATGAATCTCAAACTGCTCACAATATCAGGAAACACAATCGGGTCTGATAAAAAAATCACCACGATTTGGAACACAATGATTTGATCTTTTCATTTGTAGCAGATTTCGGCCTCAGACTCAGTTGAGCGTTCCCATTGCTCACTCTCAGTTCCCAGGGGGTGGCAAGTTCCCTTTGGGAACCACGGGCAGGGCTGCTAGGGAGGGAATTCTGGGATTGCAACTCAGCAGCACTGAAAAAATGGCGACATATTTCCAAGTCAGGATGGTGAATGGCTTGGAGGGGAACTTGGAGGGAGTGGTCTTCCCATATATCTGCTGCCCTTTGTCCTTCGAGATGGAAGTGATTGTGGGTTTGGAAGGTGTTGTCTGAGGATTCTTGGTGAAGTTTTGCAGAGTATCTTGTAGACAGTACACATTGCTGCTACTGAGCGTCGGTTGTGGAGAAAGTGGATCTTGTGGACGCATAAGAACATAAAAACATAAGCAACTTCGATTCTTGAGCCTGCTCTGCTACTTGTGGGCGGCACGGTGGCACAATGGTTAGCACTGCTGCCTCACAGCGCCAGAGACCCAGGTTCAATTCCCACTTCAGGCGACTGTCTGTGTGGAGTTTGCACATCCTCCCCGTGTCTGCGTGAGTTTCCTCCGGATGCTCCGGATCCCTCCCACAGTCCAAAGATGTGCAGGTCAGGTGAATTGGCCATGCTAAATTGCCCGTAGTGTTAGGTAAGGGGTAAATGTAGGGGTATGGGTGGGTTGCACTTGGCGGGTCGGTGTGGACTTGTTGTAATGTAATCTAATCTTAATATGATTGCGGCTGATCTCATCTCAGCGCTCGACTCCACCTTCCTGACTACAGTCCATAATCCTTCAACCCATTCCTAAATGAAAATCTCTTCCTCAGATATAATGTCAAGCAAGTTGCCCGTTAGTCCCTGGATGGTGTCGAGCTTCTTGAGTGTTGTTGGAGCTGCCCCCATCCAGCGCAAGTGGGGAGGATTCCATCAGCACCCTGTCATGTGCCTTGTCGACAGGCTTTGGGGAGTCAGGATGTAATACAGTTAAGGGGCCCTTTGTAGTTCTGAGGGAGTGTGGCCCTGAGCTGGGGTAGGGCTGTCTGTACAAAGATTAGGTGGCAGCGTATGGCTGTGAATGCGGAGCAGAGGATCCCAACGGACAACTGTTTCTGGAGGTTTTAAATTTGAAGTCTGTACTGTTGATTTCTCCTCGTTGATTTTAACCTTACTGCGAATCCTCTTCCAAGGATGTTCTCCTCCTCCCTCTACAAGGATTTCAGTGAGTCTCTCTCTCTCTCTCTCTCTCACTGTCCTCACCCCCAGGTCATCTGCTCGGCCTCTAACCTGAATTAGACTCGCTCCCACAGCCACGTCTCCTTCCTCATGCCTGCCCGCAGAGCCAACTGATCCCACATGGCACCCGGACCACATTCAGACCAGCACAGTTTGGATCCAAACAGGACAACCAGTACAGACTACAAATTCAAAACCACCAGCAATGGTTCTCCTTCAGGATCCTCCGCTCCACACTCACAGCCGGGTGATCACACATTGAAAACGGAGAATAGGAGGGGGTGGGGGGGTGAATTGATGGAATTCTTTATCCCAGAGGGCTGTTAAGGCTGGACCGTTAACTATAATCAAAGCTGAGAGAGAAAGATTTTAATCAGGAAGGGTATTAAGGGGATGGAGAAAGGCAGGAAAGTGGAGTTCAGGATTACCAGAATGGTGGTCTGATTTCTAGAACATCGAACATTACAGTGCAGTGCAGGCCCTTGGGCCCTTGATGTTGCGCCGACCTGTGGAACTTGATGGCTGAATGGTCCCATGGAGGGAAGCATTGAGGGCTCACAGCCAAACAATGAGCTTAGCTACAGTAAATGACAAGGCCGCTGTCCGCCCATATCGCAACCGTGCTATCGAGCAGATGAATGTCCTCAAGGCCCGAGCTTTCCCTTCTCCTCCTTGGGTCTGCCTCTCGGCAGCAGGTTCTTACACAGACAGCTCCCAGACTTTATTAACATGCGCTTCTTACAACGTCTCGCTCTCTAGTCTCAGGGACCAGCTGGCCCACCCTCCCCATTCCCTCCCATTGGACAATTCTGACCCCGAGAAGATCTCAGTCCCACTCTGACTGACCAAGCACCTATTTTGTTTTTTATTCAATCGCAGGATGTGGACCTCACTAGCCAGCTTTAATTGTCCCAGGCATGTAACTGGATGTCAACCACATTGCTGTGGGACTGGAGTCACATGTAGGCCGGAGCAGGTATGGATGGCAGATTTCCGAATGGGCATTACTGAACCTGACGGGTTTCCCTGATAATCGGCAAACGTTTCACAGTTATCATTAGACTCTTAATGTCAGAATTTAAAAAAAAATTAATTCAACCTCCATTATCTGCCATGGTGGGATTTGAATCTGGGTCCCCAGACATTATCTGGGGATGGGGCACTGAAGAAACACTTTAAACATCTGTTTCTCCTTCCAAGGTGGGTAACCTCACATTTTTCCTTCATAATTTAATTATTCACAAGTTATGGGTGTTGCCAGCTAGCAGCGTTTATTGCCCATCCCTGATTGGCCAGAGGGGAGTCAACCACATTGGGTCTGGAGTCACATGTAGACCAGACCAGGTATGGATGGCAGATTTCCTAATGGGCATTAACAAATTAGTTGGATTTTTTCTCAACAATCTACAATGGATTTATGGTCATCAGTAGACTCTTAATTCATTGAATTCAAATCCTACCACCTGCGGTCCACAGAACATTCCCTGGGTCTCTGGATTAACAGTTCAGTGATAATACCACTCGGCCATTGCCTCTCACAGATTATATTCCATCTGCCGTGGTCTTGCTCGTTCCCTAAGCCTGCCCAAATTTTCCTGGAGCCTCTTTCCATCTTGCTGACACCTTCCCTTTGTATCATCCGCAACTTTGGAGATTTTGTGGAAATATTTGGAAACAAGTTTGTCAAACATAGTTTCCCATTCACAAATCCAGGCTAATGTGGGTCTTTGCTCCTTGAAGGTATGTATGGTCACTGATTGAAGCTTTCCCTCTCATTTTCTTGTTGTGTGGGACCCAGAGACCCGTGTGTGGCAGAAGCTTCTGGAACTGAACGTTACTGCTATAATTGGAAGGCTGGCTACGATCACAGTGTATGCAATATAGGAGCAGCTGTACAGACAGCCAAACAGCTTAGAGAGAACGGTAGCTAAAAGTCACATATTCGTTCTTCAAAGGCTATCCATTGCCTACTGTATTTTAATATATTTTCTCAATCCACCTCAGCCAACTGGTGCCTCTTGTTTTCATACTTTCCCTTATTCAAACGTAACAGCCTTGCTTTAGAATGAACTACCTCTTTCTCAAATCTGTAAACGTAAAATTCCATCATATTATGGTCACTCATCCCAAACAAGGATATAAAAAGATCTTTATAGAAAGATTGTTGCTTAGTCCTTTTTTTTTGACATAATGCTAACTCTAAAACAGCACACCTCCCAAAGGTTACTCAACATTCTGCTCCAGAAAACCATCCCTAACACACTCCAGGAATTCTCCCTGCACAGCTTTAGTGCTCAGTTGGTTTACCCAGTCTATATACAGATTGAAGTCACCCATGGTGACTCAGTGGTTAGCACCTGTTGCTCACAGCAACAGGGAGTCGGGTTCGATTCACCCTTGGGTGACTGTGTGGAGTTTCCTCCCATTCTCCTTGTGTCTGTGTGGGTTTGCTTCAGTTTCCTCCTATAGTCCAAAGCTGCGCAGGTGAGGTGAATTGGTCAAAGACATAGTAGTCAGAGATGTGAAGGCTAGCTGGGTTAGCCATGTGAAATCCAAGGTTACAGAGATGGAGTAGGGGGGGTAGGTCTGATGGGATGCTGTTCAGAAGGTTGGGGTGGACACAATGGGCTGAATGGGCCAACGTCTGCACTGTCGTGATTCTAAATGATAACTGTGTTGGTACATACTACAATCTCCTGTCATCTCCTGATTAATACCAGGTCCCACACTATTTGATTGCCAAGAATATCTCCAGCCCACCATTCTGCTTCCACTTGCTGATTCTTAGGTCCAACGGATTCCATATATTATACTTCCAATCTGAGATTTGGACTAAGTGATGTACTGATTCCATCCCTCATTATCAGTTGCAACTCCAACATTTTTCCTGCATAAACACTGAATATCCATGAATGTTCAATTCCCAGTCCTGGCCACCACATTTCGGTCAGGGCTAAGTCACCTACTTTCACCCTGGACTGAGATAGACTGTCACCTGGAGTGAGCAAACCTGGAGATGGAAGGAGAATGTCACTACAGTTTGAGAAATGGACATGCTCCGGGCTGTGGAATTCCCAATGTCTCAGGATCACTCTGTCTCTGCTGGTGCGCTTTAAGGGGGATTCTGGTTGTCCACCTGTAAATGGAGTGGGGCAGGTCCAGCTTTAAGGGAGCAGGCGCGGGAAAGGCCCGCTCCCAGAAGGCAGTGCGGCAAAGATGGCGGCGGTTTGGGATCGGAGTCTCCTCGAGATCGGAGAGTGGGAAAGAGAAAGGGAGGAATGGAGAGAAATAAGGACAGAGCTGGGTAAGAGAGAGGGAATGTGACAGAGAGAGAGAGAGAGAGAGAGAGAGAGAGAGAATGTGACAGAGAGAGGAGAGAGAGAGAGAGAGAATGTGACAGAGAGAGAGAGAGAATGTGACAGAGAGAGAGAGAGAGGAGAGGAGAGAGAGAGAGAGAGAGAATGTGACAGAGAGAGAGAGAGAATGTGAGAGAGAGAGAGAGAGAATGTGACAGAGAGAGAGGAGAGAGAGAATGTGACAGAGAGAGAGAGAGAATGTGACAGGAGAGAGAAAGAGAGAGAATGTGACAGAGAGAGAGAGAGAGAGAGAATGTGACAGAGAGAGAAGAGAGAGAATGTGACAGAGAGAGAGAGAGAGAGAGAATGTGACAGAGAGAGAGAGAGAAGAGAGAATGTGACAGAGAGAGAAAGAGAGAGAATGTGACAGAGAGAGAGAGAAGAGAGAGAATGTGACAGAGAGAGAGAGAGAGAGAGAGAATGTGACAGAGAGAGAGAGAGAATGTGACAGAGAGAGAGAGAGAGAATGTGACAGAGAGAGAGAGAGAGAGAATGTGAAGAGAGAGAGAGAGAGAGAGAGAGAATGTGACAGAGAGAGAGAGAGAATGTGACAGAGAGAGAAAGAGAGAGAATGTGACAGAGAGAGAGAGAGAGAGAGAATGTGACAGAGAGAGAGAGAGAGAGAATGTGACAGAGAGAGAGAGAGAGAGAATGTGACAGAGAGAGAAGAGAGAGAATGTGACAGAGAGAGAGAGAGAGAGAGAATGTGACAGAGAGAGAGAGAGAGAGAATGTGACAGAGAGAGAGAGAGAGAGAGAATGTGACAGAGAGAGAAGAGAGAGAGAATGTGACAGAGAGAGAGAGAGATGAGAGAGAATGTGACAGAGAGAGAGAGAGAGAGAGAATGTGACAGAGAGAGAGAGAGAGAGAGAATGTGACAGAGAGAGAAAGAGAGAGAATGTGACAGAGAGAGAAGAGAGAGAATGTGACAGAGAGAGAGAGAGAGAATGTGACAGAGAGAGAGAGAGAGAGAATGTGACAGAGATAGAGAGAGAGAATGTGACAGAGAGAGAAAGAGAGAGAATGTGACAGAGAGAGAGAGAGAGAGAGAATGTGACAGAGAGAGAGAGAGAGAGAGAATGTGACAGAGAAGAGAGAGAGAGAGAATGTGACAGAGAGAGAGAGAGAGAATGTGACAGAGAGAGAGAAAGAGAAGAGAATGTGACAGAGGAGAGAGAGAAGAGAGAATGTGACAGAGAGAGAGAGAGAGAGAATGTGACAGAGAGAGAGAGAGAGAGATGTGACAGAGAGAGAAAGAGAGAGAATGTGACAGAGAGAGAGAGAGAGAATGTGACAGAGAGAGAGAGAGAATGTGACAGAGAGAGAGAGAGAATGTGACAGAGAAGAAGAGAGAGAATGTGACAGAGAGAGAGAGAGAGAGAGAATGTGACAGAGAGAGAGAGAGAGAGAATGTGACAGAGAGAGAAGAGAGAGAGAAGTGTGACAGAGAGAGAGAGAGAGAGAATGTGAGAGAGAGAGAGAGAGAGAGAATGTGACAGAGAGAGAGAGAGAGAATGTGACAGAGAGAGAGAGAGAGAGAATGTGACAGAGAAGAGAGGAGAGAGAGAATGTGACAGAGAGAGAGAGAGAATGTGACAGAGAGAGAGAAGAGAGAGAATGTGACAGAGAGAGAGAGAGAATGTGACAGAGAGAGAAGAGAGAATGTGACAGAGAGAGAGAGAGAGAGAGAATGTGACAGAGAGAGAGAGAGAGAGAGAGAATGTGACAGAGAGAGAGAGAGAGAGAGAATGTGACAGAGAGAGAGAGAGAGAGAATGTGACAGAGAGAGAGAGAGAGAGAATGTGACAGAGAGAGAGAGAGAGAATGTGACAGAGAGAGAGAGAGAGAGAGAATGTGACAGAGAGAGAGAGAGAGAGAATGTGACAGAGAGAGAGAGAGAGAATGTGACAGAGAGAGAGAGAGAGAATGTGACAGAGAGAGAGAGAGAGAATGTGACAGAGAGAGAGAGAGAATGTGACAGAGAGAGAAAGAGAGAGAATGTGACAGAGAGAGAGAGAGAGAGAGAATGTGACAGAGAGAGAGAGAGAGAATGTGACAGAGAGAGAGAGAGAGAGAATGTGACAGAGAGAGAAGAGAGAGAGAATGTGACTGAGAGAGAAGAGAGAGAATGTGACAGAGAAGAGAGAGAGAGAGAATGTGACAGAGAGGAGAGAGAGAGGTGGACAGAGATGAGTACAAGAGAGAGAGAGAGAGAATGTGACAGAGAAAAGAGAGAGAGAGAATGTGACAGAGAGAAGAGAGAGAGTGACAGAGAGAGAGAGGAAGAGAGAGAGACATGATGACCGAGAGAGAGAGAGAAGAATGTGACAGAGAGAGAGAGAGAATGTGACAGAGAGAGGGAGAGAGAGAGAATGTGACAGAGAGAGAGA